>NC_058384.1:21896211-22202414 GCF_018350175.1 Felis catus | reverse complement strand
GAAATCACTGTTGCACTATATGCTAACTAATTTGGATGTAAATTTTAAAAAATAAAAATAAAATTAAAAAAATACCAAAAAAATAAAGTAATAAAAACTTTAAAAAAAATTTTTTTAATGTTTATTTAGTTTTGAGAGAGACAGAGACAAAGCATGAGTGGAAGAGGGGCAGAGAGAGAGAGGGGAGACACAGAATCTGAAACAGGCTCCAGGCTCTGAGCTGTCAGCATACATGGGCTCAAACTCACAAACCGTGAGATCATGACCTGAGCTGAAGTTGGATGCCCAAACGACTGAGCCACCCAGGCTCCCCTAAAAAAAACTTTTTTAAAATAGAAGACAGCAGTAGCTTTGGATCTGAGTCATCTCTTCTCCTGTACTGCTCTTAGCATGGCATTATAACTAATATATGTCCCACACACCAATATTGTATTTTAAAGTTATCCATAGAAATCATTCATATATTTATTCATTCAATAAGTTATATATCAGTAAGCATTTGATATATAACTGGGATTACTGATAAACATGAGGAATACAAAAAACTAACTGATACATACAGCCCAGTGAAAATTCATATGTAAAAATGAACTATAATTCATTATTAAATTATAAGTCTGTTCAAAGAGCAATGGGCCCTAGACAACCAGTCATTTATTTTCTGTCTCTATATATTTGCCCTTTCCAGACCTTTATATAAATGGAGTTATATAATATGTGTATACATTATATAATGTACGTAATCTTCTTGAGTTTGATCCATATTATGGGTATTTCATTCCTTTTTATTGCTGAATAGTATTCCTTTGTGTGACTAAACCACTTTTATTTATTCCTCAGTTTCCAGTTTGGGGCTATTATGAACCATAACGGCCTTAAAATTTATGTGTACATCTCTGTGTGGACACAGGTTTTCATTTTCCTTGCTTTTAGGTACCTTGGATTCCCCAAAACCTAGCAATTTTACCCCTAGGTATCTATCTATTCAAGAGATGTTCATATAAAGACTTGGATGTAGGGGCACCTGAGTGGCCCAGTTGGTTAACTTCCCATCTCTTGATTTCAGCTCAGGTCATGATCTTGCCATTGTGAGATCAGTATGGAGTCCTGCATTGGGTTCCATGCTGGGCGTGGATCCTGCCTGGGATTATCTCTCTGCCTCTCGCTCTGCCTCTCCCCTGACTCTCTCTCTCAAATTAACTAAGAGTTAGTTAAATAAACTTAAAAAAAAGAATTCAACATAAATTTATGTTTAAATTTGAAAGAAATTGCCAGACTATTCTTCAAAACAGTTGTACCATTTATATTCTCATTAGTGATATGTGAGGATTCTAGTTTCTTCGTACCTTCAACACGTTATTATCTATTCTAGAGAGTGTTCTAATTTACATTTCTCTACTAATAATGTTGAGCATTTTTTTCTCATGGGTTAAGTGGCCATTTGGATATCTTCTTTGGCAAGATATCTATTCAAATATGTTACCCCCTTTGAATTGGGTTATTTGCCTTTTTATTATTGTGTTGTAAGAGTTTTTTAATATGTTCTAAATATAAGTTCTTTACCAGATATCTGATTTGCAAATATTTTTCCTAGTCTGTGGCTTATCCTTTCTTTTTTTACTAGTTTATTTTGAAATGCAAAAATTTTGATTTTTATTAAGTCCAATTTATCATTTTTAAATGGATTATGCATTTCGTGTTGTAGCTAAGAAGGCTTTGTCTACCTTAAGGTCACAAAGATTTTCTCCCATATTTTTCTAAAAGCTTTAGAGTTCTAGCTCCTCTATTTAGATTTATGATACATTGATTTAATTTTTGTGTACAAGAGAAGATAAAGGTCTAAATTTGTTGTGTTGCCTATGGATATAAAGTTGTCATAGCACCATTTTTGAAAAGGCTAACCTTTTGCATTGAATTGTCTTGCCATCATTGTCAAAAATCAATTGACTAAAAAATAATAACTGTAGTTTTATAGTGAGTTTTGTGAACAAAGACTAGAAGTCCTCTAATTTTTTTTTTCCTTTTTAAGAATATTTTGGCAATATTGGGTCCCTTACATTTCCACATAAATTTCAAGATCTGCTTGTCAATTCCTGCACAAGAGTCTGGAGATTTTGATAGAGATTATATTGAATCTGTAGATCAATTTGGGGACATAAAAAGTATTCCTGAATCATAGTAAAATGGTTGCAAACATAGATTCTGGACTCAGATGAACAACCCATTCCATTTCCTACAGCATTATATTGGGCAAATTAATCTCTCTCTCAACCTGTTTCCTCACCTTTAAAATGGGGGTGTTAACAATACCTGTTTCCATATATTCAGAATCAAAAGATGCATTCTCTATTAAGCCCTTAGCACAGTGCTTCTTGTTAGCTATTATTACCATATTGTCATTTCTTATTCTGTGAGGAACTGTGTAGGCACTAGAGATAAAAATAGTTACAAGTTGAAGAAATCTCTGAGACAGTGAGATTGCCCTAGGTTCTGTATTTTTGTTGCTTTGGGTGGGTAGGGGATAAGAAGGTAGATTTGGTGTTGATGGGGTGCAAGAAGGATTAATCTTAATAGGAAGACATGTGAAAGGGAAAAAATGTTAGCTCTACCAGCAGCATTTAAAAAATAAAAAATAAAAACTTCCCATTATTTTCCCATGATTCATTCAATCAGCACACATACCCCTTCTCACTATCCACTAGGAAAAATTGGTAAAGAAAGCCTTATTCTTTTCTCTTACTCTCCTGTTGGGACCTATTTTTCTCTTCCAAGCCTATGTCCATTTTTAATTGAATTCAAAAAGTCATGTGTCCAGTGTGTGTGTGTGTGTGTGTGTGTGTGTGTGTGTGTTTATGTGTATGTGTTAGAGGCACAAGTATTACATGACTCAAGCCCAAGGAGAAGACCTGCATTCTAGCTACCCTAAGAACATTCCTAATGACAATAATACACTTCGACCCAATGGGAAAAACAGAAAGTCTTTAGCTGCTACATGATTTTTCTGGTGCTAAGAGGCTGCCCTTGTGCACTGAGCCAGATTGTTGTCCTACTAGTTTTCAGGTTCCCAGCATGTCTGATTGTCAGTTTTGTAATCCACATCGTCCTGATGTTTCCAGTTTCCTCCACCTCCGAGTCAGACAGCAGGATAGAGACGAGCTCATCGTGCTCTGGCCCAGGCTCCCGAATAAAGTGATTCCATGTGTGGATGCAGTGCCTGACACATCCATCCCATTGGCCACAGGTTGTTCCAGCTCCATAGGGACACTGAAAGAATGTATCAAAAGACTTGCCCAGGTATCTAAAACACATTTTCAAAATATCAAGTGACCCTTGATGACCAGTCTGCTGATTAACTGCAGCGTCCCAGGGGTCCTTGGAGGGGACGAGCTGAGGCCAAGTTTTCAGTATGTAATCACTTCTCTCTGCACTGAGTCAGAAAGCTCACCGCCAAGCTGGAGCTGCAGTAGAACATGTAACTGGTCACAATGATTGTAGTTTCCCAATCATCATGTGCTGCCAACATTCTGTTTCAAATTCCCTATTCTCAGAGGAACTGCCTGGGAATTTGGAAGTTCTTCACAGTGGTTTCTGGATGAGCTCCTCCCTCCCCATTTGCACCACCTCAACCCTCACGCTGTCCATGTTACATCTTCTATCTTTGTCACTTCTCCCTCATTTCACGTCAGCCTGCACTTAGTGGCAGAATTATGTTCTATTAGGATTTGTCTGTATCTTGGGACCTGCAATAATATTGGGAGTGATCTAGACATGATATTAAGCTAGCAACCAAGATCCTCAACCAACTGTTTGCATCCAATCACAGTTGGTTTACAGAGAGATGAACGAAGTTAAGACAGCAAGATGGGCTGCTCTTGAGCTTGGACACCTTCTGTTTTCACTATGAGTAGGGCCAAGGACCTGACCAAAATCAGACTAAGGGATATGGTTGGCTTCTTTTTCCTGGGGCATCCATAGTTGCATGAGAGATGGATTATAGAATTCAAGAGAGGTTGTGAAACTCAAGGGAGAAAGCTCAAAGAAAGAAAGAGAACACACTAAATAGATTCCCAAGCTTCTAACCTTTCTGTTCATTCCATTAAGTGCTCTGCTCCTTAGCACCAACATGGAGGTTCAGAATAATCACTGGCAGTAAGACTGCTGTTTGCCATCAGACAGAAGAATCATCTTGACAATAAAGAACTTCCACAATGACAAATGAGATATTGTACGTTAAACAACTTTAATAAACATTCTGTAAAAAAAAAAAGAAATATTTACATGGACACCTGTGCCTCTTAATGTAGGTATCTTGGCCAGCTTCTCCACAAGCTTACCTAATTGTTTATACACTTTATACTTAATAAAGTACACATTTTTTAATGTTAAAAAAATTAACACCCTAGCTTCTCCATATGGTCCCCCTTCTGTGCACACATGCCCCTGGTATCTCTTCGTGTGTCCAAAATTCCTCTTCCTTTTTTTTTTAATGTTTATTTTTGAGAGAACATGGGAGGGGCAGAGAGAGTGAGACACAGAATCTGAAGCAGGCTCCAGGCTCCACGCTGTCTGCACAGGGCTCCATGTGGGGCTCTCGCCCATGAACCGCAAGATTATGACCTGAGCTGAAGTCAGACACTTAACCAACGGAGTTACCCAGGCGCCCTCAAGATTCCTCTTCTTACAAGAATACCAGTCATATTAGATTCAGGCCTGCCCTGATGATCTCATTTTAACTTAAACACCTTTTTAAAGGCCCTTTCTCCAAACACAGTCATGTTCTGAGGTATTGGGGTATTAGTGCTTCAATGGATGGGCTACAGGAGAGGACACAATTTATCCATAATAGTATGTGGTAATGATCTGTTTACATGAGTCTTCTTTTAGGTCCATACCAATGCATTTGTCAATATACTGCACTTAGCACAGAGCCTGGCATACGTTAGCATTGAATGAATGTTTGCGCATACACATATGTGTAACATAGTTGTGTTGGTGGGGAGAGTTATATTGCTGTGCCTTGCTTTAGGTGGAAGGAAAAAGCCTTCTATATTGAGTATTAACTCAAAGACACTTGCAAGTTTCTCAGAAGTTCTTCCTGATGGCATCTTTGTCTCCAAAATAAAGATCCCTGAAGTTATGAGTAATGGGAGTAAAACTGCCAATTTTCTGCCATGCTGTGTGATCTTCAGGCAATGCTTCATGCTCACTTGCTCGTGGACTGCAGTGTCAGAACTGTTAAAAGGGTTAACAGTTAAGTAGAACAAGGCAAAAGCTTGGGAGTGCAGAGTAAGACCACATGAAAAATTTAGTGAGAAGCAGAGAAGAGTGGTTACTAAATGGATCATCTGTTTTGATGTCAAGGAGACAAAATGAGATTAAAGAAATTGGGGACAATACATAGAAGCATCTGGATGGCAAATGAAAAATTCAATTTTCCCAGATGTTTGGTCTATACAAAACTTCATTCCCTGGTATCTGAAAGCATTCAGAAGACTGGCTAGATGCTTCATCTTTCTCCTGGGTTTCTCTTATGTGTTCAGGTGGTCAAGCTTCTCATATTCTTGACTCCCAGTAAGTTCAGGGCCTCAAACACAGTGACTTGCTAGTGCCAAATGATCATAGATGGGCAAGATTTTGTGTGTATCCTATGGCATTTCCAGGATGTAGACAATAGTATTAGAAGCAGTAGTAAAAGATGTGTGATGAGACATGTGTGCCTGTCTGTGCACTGCATACATCTGAATATTTATCACCACGTGTGAGGCAGAACTGGAAACAGACCTGCGACAGGGGCAGAACTCCATCATAATGGACTCCACAAGGCATCCTCCTTCAGTAGAGAGGGTACATGGTAGAAAGAATGTGTGATGTGCCAAAGGAAGGAAACAGCTCCCCGGACTCACCATCCTGAATTAGCTTGTGAAAAGAAGTTCTGTGGGCCCAGTAGGGAGAGAAGGGGTAGTTCACAGACATGGTTTTCATCTTATCTTCATTTGAAAACTGAACTTTTTAATGTGGTATCCTTGAGGGTTAGTGGCTTGGGAATTTAAGGGTCTTTCTTTGAGTGACTTGAATATTCAATATAGGAGAGAGTGAAAAGAGAAGAAGTCTAATGACTCTGTGGTGACACCATGAAATACCTATAAACAGGACTGTGGTGGCTCATCTCGGCATAGACTCATTTCCCATGTTACAACACTGCATTGTAAGTTTTGTGATAAAAGCAAGCACAAGGTACAACTAAGGCACAGACAGGGTCCCTAAACCAGGACCAAGAGATCCCCAAGGAATGTCACAGCTAAACTAAAATCTGAATCAGGGGCACCTGGGTGGCTCAGTTGGTTAAGCAACTCTTGACTTCCATTCAGGTCATGATCTCATGGTTTGTGAGATCGAGCCCCACGTCAGGATCCACGCTGATAGTGCAGGATTCTTTCTCTCTCCCTCTCTCACTGTCCTTCCCCTACTCACTCCCTCAAAAAAAAAAAAAATCTGAGTAACACTATTAGCTAACCCTTATTGAGCCAGACACAGTTTTACATGCTCTGTATATATTACCTACATTAGTTAACAATTCCCTGAGGGAGGCACTGTAATTTATCTCTAGCTTATAGTGAAGAAACAGAGGCATAAAAAGTGAGGTAACCTGCCCAGACCAAATAATAGTTAGTAAGTGGCAGAGCCAGGATGTAAAACCAGGTTACCTTTAGCTTCTCTGTGCTTCACTGTGCAATGGATGACCAAGAGTTACCCAGACAGCAATAAGGGAAAAGGACAGGGACAAAGAATCAGTAGGTACAGGCCATTCTCTACAGAGATCATCGGTTTTGTAGAAGCTTGGGGTGAGTTAGTAGTTCAGTGTGGCTAAGAGGCTGGAGAAATAAGCAGATGCCAAAATATGAACGGTCCTATAAATCTTTTTAAGGAGTTTTGACTTTATGTCCAGAGTAATGGGAAATAATTTGTTTTGAGGGACCCAGAAGAGCTAGACTTCATGAAAACAACCCTGGGAAGTTGGCCCTCATCCCAAACGGAGGAATGTGATAGGAAATTTAGGAATGGATTGCTTTGTAGTTGGCTAAAGTTCATTTATTTTTTTATAAAGCAAAATGAGTAAATGCTCTTATCTTAGGTGGCGAAGTTGAATGAGTTTTAGTCTCACCCCTTGTAAATAAGATCGTACCAGGGGGCACCTGGGTGGCTCAGTCAGTTAAACGACAGACTCTTGATTTCAGCTCAGGTCATGATCTCACAGTTCATGGGTTGTAGCCCCGCATTGAGCTCTGCATTCATAGCATGGAGCCGGCTTTGGAATCTCTGTCTCTCTCTCTTTGCCCCTCCCCCCATCTCTCAAAAATAAATAAAGCTAAAAATTCAGAAGAAAAGAAAAAAAAGAATGTACCAGACACTTGACAGAGTCTGGGAATTTAGAGGTGGACTTACTGGCATCAGAAAACCAGGACTGATTTTTCTGTCTCAGAAATGTGATTGCCTCAAAAATTTGAGGTTGCCAACCATTGCTTCCCTGGCAAAGCCTGAATCTTGCCACTAAAAGGCAAGCATCGCCCTTGTTTGCCACTCATACATGGGGTATTTTGTCTTCATGCTAATTTCCATTCCAGGTGTGAGGTCAAAGTTACCAGCTGTAGAAGAATTACAGAAGGGAAATAGAGGACATAGCAGCATTTGGAAAGCCATTACAATAGGTGACAAAACTTTCACAATAGGTGACAAAACTTGTTATCAAGCAAGATTAAATGCAAGGATAAAATTTACTAAACTGACATCATCAAGCCATCTTGTTTGCAATTTTTTATTTCACTTTGAAATAAACCCCACAATTCAAGTTATCTGATTGCACTCTAGGAAAATGTTTCTTTAAAAAAGAAATATATATATTAATATGTGATATGTAAAGGAAATACACACACACACACACACACACACACAGAACAAGCATGTGCTTTTCCCTAGGTAGCAGAAAAACTTGCTTTCTTTCATTCAAAGTAGATGAGAATGAATAAGAAGTAATGCTTCCTGTCTTCAGAGTATTATTCCACAGACTAAAGGTAAAAAAAAAAATTCAGACACTTCACTCGTCCTCACATCTCAGGAGCTTCATTCCCATAAACTGAATTTAGAGTACCAGTTGCTACATCTGGATTCTGAGCAAATGAAACGAAGCTCCCTCAGTCTCCAGTTAGAACAGACATATGCATCTGTCCTCAATTGACACACACCCAGCTAAAATGTTGCAGCATTGGCTGGCCTTTTGTCATTGCTCTCTTGACAGTAAAATAACTATCATCTGGTTCAGCTGGATCAAAGAAGGACACGCGTTTGATGTAGGGCTGTTCCTTCACAGCATAACACTTCGTCATGATTACCTCTTTGGCAACATGGTATGGAGATGAAAAATAGGCATCCTTTGATATGCAGTAGAAACAATGATCAGACCTACAGATTGCACTTGACCGTTTGCCTGGTAGCCTCTTTCAAACTGCCGCTTCCACTGTTCCTCTGTTCTTTAGAGGTTGCTTCAGCTGTTGGGTTTGAGGAAGCCTTGAAGTGTGAGCCAAAAGCAATGAGAGAGAGAGAGAGAGAGAGAGAGAGAGAGAGAGAGAGAGAGAGAGAAATTGTTGATATGTCTGCTCCAATAGAGAACTGACGATGCACCACAGTTTATTTGGAGACCCCTGTGTGCCAAACAGTAGGGTTGTTTTAGGCTGTCTTAATCTCCACCCCTAATCAAAGACCTCTGTTTCAGAAGTGTTGGCTACCCTAGTTTGTTCACATACATATTACTACTTTTCAAGCTGAGAAGTTTAAGGTCATTTTGCACATGAGGAAGCTGAGGTCCAGAAAGGATGAATGTTATGGGTAAGGTCAAACCAGGTGTTTAGGTCCCACCTTCGGTTGGATGCCACTCAACAGAGCATTTCACAATCTTTTGATTTCTGGTTACACTTAAAAATTTCAAATTTTACCTTGGTCACCTGTGTATGGATAATGTAAATAATCCTAATGAAAATAAATAAGAAAGAGTTTGGAGGTGGTGAGGGTTGTGGGTATGAACATATGGTGCAGAGTAGAATAAGGAACAGATTATAGAATATGGAACAGAATAAGATAATGACAGGATAAAGAAAAAGAAGAGGGTATTTGTTACAGGTTGAACTTTGTCTCCCAAAAGATGTGTTGAAGTCCTAGTCCCTAGTCTTTGTGAAAAAGACCTTATTTGAAAATAGGATCTTTGCAGACGCAACGAAGTTAAGATGAGGTCTTACAGTGGGTCAGTTTTTTGCCTGATATACACGAACTCTCTCCCTATATGGTGGGGTATCGGGGTATACTGTGTGTAGTATTGCTGGTCCACATAGTGCCTTACCTAGTCATCCCACATACACAGGTCAGAGTAAAGAGCACTCACCTTTTACCATCCTCCTGTCTGTGACACTGCATACGGCACAAGTGATACAAAGCAACCCGAAGGGCAAATGAGGGTTGAATTACTCTAAGTAACTGTATGCTCTGTCAATGGCTATACCCTGGCCACATTGTTCTGCTAAGGGTGCTTACTTTATTCTTTCTTACCTTATTTTTCTTCAAGGTAAGTAGTTGTTTCTTGTACATACTTTTACAATACATCTCTGTCACTTAAGAATGATTTCTAGAGGGCGCCTGGATGGCTCAGTTGGTTAAGCGCCCAACTTTGGCTCAGGTCATGATCTCACCGTTTATGGGCTTGAGCCCCGCATCAGGCTCTGTGCTGACAGCTCAAAACCTGGAGCCTGCTTCAGATTCTGTGTCTCCTCCTCTCTCTGCCCCTCCCCTGCTCGCACTCTGTCTCTCTTTCTCTCTCTCTCTCAAAAATAAATAAACATTAAAAAATTCTAAAAAAATAAAAGAATGATTTACAGAAGTGGAATTCCTGGATCAAAAATTGTAATAACTCCTGAGGTTTCTCAGATGTATCTCCAATTTGCTCTGAGAACAGGTTATATCAATTTGCACTCCCATGTACATAACATTGGATTTTTTTCAACTTCATACTACATTGTACTCATAAAATTACAAAATATGCACATTTTATTTTTAGCTCACCTATTTGTAAATCTATCTATAAACTATAAGCCAATCAAGGATCATTTTGAAGGTGCCATATTTCTTTAGTCTTTAAATGTGTTTATTTTGAGAGAGAGAGAGAGAGAGAGAGAGAGAGAGAGAGAGAGAGAGAGCGCGAGCAGGAGGGGCAGAGAGAGAGAGGGAGAGAGAGAATCCCAAGCAGGCTCCAAACTGTCAGCCCAGAGCCCAACACAGGGCTCAAACCCACAAACCACAAGATCATGACTTGAGCAGAAACCAAAAGTTAGATGCTTAAACCGACTGAGCCACCCAGGCACTCCTGTTTCTTTAATCTTATTAAAATTCTCTTCTAAAAACTTACAGGTTTTTTTTTATTTACCAGTGCACCTCAGCACCTATGTAACAAGTATGCACATAGGTGTGTGCATAATAAAATTTTAAATAAATGAATATGAATTAATGTCTGAATAAAAGATCAATTTGAATGAAAATCAATAACGTTGCAGAGAACATTATCAGTGTTTTTTTTTTTCAAAATAGAAATTTCCTTAGTCAGTAATAGGACAATTTAAACAAGAAAGAGTACAGTACCAAGATTTTGCCAAATATTATATTATTATTCTTTAATCTTTATTAACAAAGTACAACAAAATCACTACCATCAGATACAAAAGTGAAAAATTTCTTTCCCATTTCTGTGCCTGACTTGCCTACTTTCCTTCCAAGAGGCAACTACATTACAGCCAAACAACATTCTTAAATGATATTAATTCACTAAGAGGCAATTCCCCAAATCCCATCAATCAATGAACACCATTCCTATAGATAAAAGCATGCTTTGCAGAACATTCCACAATTCCTCTTTCTACCCTTGGATGAAGATACAGCATGGAGGGCTCCATGATGATGGGTGACATCTGGAGACCAGCATCACTTCCCACAGCCTGGAGAAAGAAACAAACATCTGTGGAGCGTCTGCCTTGCCTTTCCAAAGAGCTTCTGAGAGCACATTTGTGTGTTTGAAGAGTGACATCCACTGGTGTACAATCAAAACTGCATGTTTCAGGCCTTCTAAGATCCGCAAAGGAAAAATCCTTAACTTAAGCATTATACCAGGCATAGTGATTGTCAGACTTTCACCCATGCACTACTCCTGAATTGCTAAACATAATGGCCAGTCTTACCTACTTGGAATCTCAGAAAAGAAGATGTGATAAACACCGGGTCTGGATATGCAACATGCACAAAAAGCTGTGCCTCTGGACACATTCATTTGTAGCACAAATAAGACTGAGCATGAACTACATGCCAGTTACTGAGTGCCTCACACAGTACTAGGAACAATGATGAAAAAGACACAGCCATGCCTCCGGGGCATTTTCAAATAAAGAGATGAGGCATGTGCACTGACAACAATAGGACACTGAGCACTTGTTTGGTATTGATACATTGTTTCACTTAGCCCTCAGCCACAATTCCAGAAGAAGCAGAATCTTACATATAGCAAACCCAAGGCTCTGAGAGGTTAAGTGACCAGCCCAGTAACACAACAATGGATGCCTGCATACAATTTGGCTTGATTCCAAAGTCCAAGCTTCCAGCACCACCTAATGCACTCCATCAGCTTCACTCATAATATCAGAGGTGATGTATATTGTTTTCTAGCCTCCACTTCAAAAGGATATACCTATCACGGATTCAGGAAAGAATTTCCATCCCTGTAGAATTATTCCTCCATGCAACTACTATCAGACATAGTAAGATTATGAATATATAGGAGAAGAGATCTTGAAAGGCATCAAAATTGGTAAACCATTTTCTTCTTTACATTCAGATTCTTATTAAATTTCCTGCCAGCTCACCTATTAGTAGACTTGTTGCAACAATGTAGTTTCTTAGTTTGTAACTCCTTGGGACCTCAACTCTCCTAGGAAAAGAAATTCTGGCTTGCACACTCTTGGTCACCATAACAAACCCAAACGTATGGTGGTTTGATGACAGAAGCAAAACCACTAGGCAATTACATATGTAATAGGAAATTATTGTAGAGATTTGACCTCACACAACTGTGGGCGCTGATTCTGCTGTTATTCCACAGTTCTTCCTGGGCCTGTGGTCAGCAGGGCAGACAGACAGGAAGGAAAGATAGTAGTCAAGTGAAAAAATCAGAACCCATAGGAAAAGCTGGAGCCTGTGTAGGTCTTTTACAGATGCTTAGCTCCACAGTGAGGAGTGCCAGCTCCTCCTTTATGTTACCTGCACTTGGTCCAGAACTAGAAGCTGAAGGATGAGCCTAAGAATGAGACTGGCAGGAGCTGGAGATGTCCAGCTGTGGTCCCGTGTAGAGAAGATGAGCCAGAAGATCCAGAAACATAGGTGGAAGCTGCACCAATCATCTCAGTATAAAAACAACATGGCTGTTGCTTATTTCGATCTCCCAAATCATGTGCACAATGTCTCTGTGACCCACACTAGCCTGGAATATGCAGTGAAGGAAATTCTGGGAAGCACAATGCCAGCTTAGATAAGTTGGCATAAGATAAAGCAAAACATAATACATGAGCAGAATTATTTTGCTTAATATTTTATTTAAATATGAATTATTTCTTATTTTTTATTTGAGAGAGAGAGAGCATAGCATGCACACATGTGAGGGAGACAAACAAGGGGAGAGAGAGAGAGAGCAAGAGAGAGACAGAGAGAGAGAGAAACTTAGGTAGGCTCTATGCTCAGCATGAAGCTCAATGTGGCGCTAAATCCCACAACCCTGGGATCATGACCTGAGTCGCAATCATCAAGAGCTGGATGCTCAGCCAACTGAGCCACCAAGGTACCCCCAAATATTGGTTATTTCTATCTCTAAATCATTGCTAAGGCCAATCTTTGGCTCATTTAGCTAAATTAATATGTTAATTCCAATCTAATGCCAGATAATAACTAAGAAAATAGGCTCCCAGTCATGAGGAATTACAGAATGAACACTTTGTTTTACCTAGTGAAGGTATCTTGTAGGGAATAAGGGAAATGGGAAGTGAACACAAAGCCCTATATCTTCTGAGAAAACCCAGATCTCTCCAATAATCTCAAATCTACCTGACTTCCTTCTATGTTATTGTCCCAGGAAGCATGTGTCATTTAAGTTAGACCTGCTGGAGGCCTAGACTTTTTGTTTTTTTTTTTAAATGTTTATTTATTTTTTTGAGAGAGAGAGAGCGCATGGGGAAGGGGGGGGGGGGGAGGCGGACAGAGGATGTGAAGCAAGTTCCACGCTGACAGTAGAGAGCCCAATGCAATGCTTGAACCCACGAACAGAGAGATCATGATCTGAGCCAAAGTCGGATGCTCACCTGACTGAGCCACCCAGGCGCCCTGGCCTAGGCTTTTTGAATACAACCGTTTGCATATTGAGATTTCATCTGCTCCTGACTTTATGAAACTGGAATCTGAGGCCACACTGTCCAATTCTGCATAGCATGGCTCTGCACACACAATGGCCACCCACAGGGTTTTCCACCCCCCCTCTTTGGCATTACTGAGGTAACAACCAGAGCAAGTGATCCTGAAAACTTCAGAGGTTCTTCGAGGCGACGCTCCTCCAGAGTTTCATTTAGGACAGGACTCCAACAGCAATGGAATGTGTCTCTGGTTGTTACAATGCATTCTTTCACCTTCAACGGTTTCCAAAATCTCTTCGCAGATTTCATGGATCGAACAGCAATACTTGATTGATTAATCAAAAGCAGCTTAATTCTTATAAAAATAATCCCTGTACAACTTGAATGCAGTGCTAGCATAGAGTTAAGTACCGATTATAGTTTTCTGGTCTTTCAATAGACTTTTAAAATCTGAGTTTACCTCATTCTATTCTATGCTTTCAATTCTATTCCATTTGTAATGTCACCTTTCAGAATAAAGCACATGACAGAACAAAAAATACTGCCTCCATGTGACTATTTAAGGTAGCCAGATATCATACTTTTCAGTAGTCTATACTTTAGTGGATAGGAGACCTATGGGTAGCCAAGGAAAAACTCTACTAAATCTCATCATATACATTGAAACTTGCTATAAATACAAATCAAAACTGCATTGAGATACTGCCTCATGTTGGTCAGAGTGGCTAAAATGAACAAATCAGGAGACTATAGATGCCGGTGAGGATGTGGAGAAATGGGAACCCTCTTGTACTGTTAGTGGGAATGCAAACTGGAATGCCACCCTGGAAAACAGTATGGAGGTTCCTCAAAAATTAAAAATAGAACTACCATATGACCCAGCAATAGCACTGCTAGGAATTTACCCAAGGGATACAGGAATGCTGATGCATAGGGGCACTTGTACACCAATGTTTATAGCACCACTATCAACAATAGCCAAATTATGGGAAGAGCCTAAATGTCATCAACTAATGAATGGATAAAGAAGATGTGGTTTATATATACAATGGAATACTACTTGGCAATGAAAAAGAATGAAATCCTGCCATTTGCAGCAGCATGGATGGAAGTGGAAGGTATTATGCTGAGTGAAATAAGTCATACAGAGAAAGACAGATACCATATGTTTTCACTCATATGTGGATCCTGAGAAACTTAACAGAAGACCATGGGGGAGGGGAAGGAAAAAAAAAAAAGAAGGAGGGAGCCAAACCATAAGAGACTCTTAAAAACTGAGAATAAACTGAGGGTTGATGGGGGGTGGGAGGGAGGGGAAAGTGGGTGATGGGCATTGAGAAGGGCACCTGTTGTGATGAGCACTGGGTGTTGTATGGAAACCAATTTGACAATAAATTATATTCAATAAACAAAATAAAATAGAAATAAGTACAAAAAAAAAAAAAGAAACTTGCCATATGTTGGTGAATCACCATGATTTAATTAGGCTGAGGGCATAGTTGCTTTTTGCATACTCCAAGTTGAGACACTCTGGACATTCACTACTTATGAGCTAATTATGATTATTTTGGGATCTGATCCGAGTATTGAGTTTAAATTAATTTTAGACTACAAGTATAGGACGTATATACAATATAGGAGACTAAATAAATCAATATTTGCATTTCATAGTGAAAACCACTACTGGCAGAAAATGAATTCTTAAAAGTAAAATCATTATATAGCATAAGAAGTTGAGTATGAAGGGATTATTAAATACCAAAATGCTGATCATGAAACTAAAAGGCCTTGCTGCATTTGGCCAACAGAAATTTCTGTGCAGCAAGTCCGTGCTTGCGTGACAAACAAATAGAGCAGCCTTCCAACTGAAGTTAAGATAAAAAGAAACCATATTGCATGAATAATGCTAAAGCACCACTCAAAACTTATGTTTCCATGTCTAAAAGACATTAAAAATTCAGGGACTCAAAGAATCATAAAGGCCTAACACAAATGGGCATATAATCCCAAACACTGGGGGATTAGAGAAAGAAGCTGTGAGAGATTCCACATCAAGAAGTGTCGATGCATGTATGTTGCAGGTTCCTTGTGGATTCATTTGACTGGTGGGTACCTTAGTCTCCATGTGGGAGATTGAGTGCAAAATTGTTCACGAATGGCACAGATCTAAGAGGACCTTATTGCTTATCTCTGCTGAAAAAGATTTGCACCAACAGGACTTTCCTCTGACATGCTTAGTGGAACACAGCCATGTTCACATTTATTTAAACCATATTTCATATTCTTGAGAGAGGAAGGGAAATTCATATGTATTATGTGCCTAGTGTATGCCACACACTACATTGTGTATTTTTGTCACAAATCTCTTCAAACAGAGTTACTTTCTCAATTTTAACCATTATTTCTATTTACTTGTAAGCAAGTTGAAGTTTGTAGAGGTAAAATAGTATCTTAGAGGGATGAGTGGAAAAGCTGCCCTGGAATCCACCTCATTCAGACTCCAGATCCACACACTCCAGGCAGGGCGCCATTTTGTTGAATACTGTACTGCCCACTGGCCTCGACTTTGCTCAGGGGATTTTGGAATCCCTGGACCTCTGTCACCTTTTCCAGAGTCTTCTATTATTTTTTACTTTGTCCAAGGTGAGAGTGGGAGGGAACTTCTCACCAGCTTTTCCTCATAGACATTCCCTCAGTCCTCAAAGATGCCAGAATATGTCACAGAATCTCTTCTATGGGAGTTTGGAAAATGGAACTACATCGAGCCATGCCACAAACCTCTCCTGAAGCAAAGCAACCCAGAGCTACCTCCTCATCCAAATGGAGAAAAGGAAAAATACTAAAAATTTAAATATACTCCCAAAAAGTATACTACCACAAAAGTACTGAACATAGTGCAGTGACCCGCTTGGATTTGCTGTTTGGGACAGTTGCCCCAGGTGCTGTATGGAGAACAGAGTAGGGCAAAAATAAGTCTGAGGAGATCAGCGAGCAGGTCAGTGCATAATCCAGGCACTGGATAACGCCAGCACGTAGATGGCAATCAGTTATAAGGAGCAGTGGAGATGAAGAATAGCAAATATAACCAAAAAGTAAAATCAAGGACTAATTATGGCTCAGAGAAGGAAAGTGTCAGTAATACTCCTCTATATATGTGTGCCTAGATCTTGAGTTGTCACGGCAACCCTATTAAAGTAACTAAAGAATCTAGAGCATGTATCAGAGCGGTGTCCTAACAAGGCACCACATTGTGTGAGCTAATTCGTGTTTGACCAAAGCCCTTCCCCCCTTTTATTCTTTATTAAATAATGACACATCCAGACTCAGTAAGAAGAGACTTTAGACTCAGTCAGGAGAGAATTTATTTGAAAAGGATTATTGCAAGGGGGAGGGAGGACGGACCACTGCAAGGGGAAAGGAAGAATATTGCGAGAAGGAGCAAGCTGTGGCCACGAGGTCTGTAGACGTCTCAGGAGCCAGGCAGAGGGGGGCTTTCTTTTAGAGAGAGTCATAAACAGGGCTGGAAAGAACCAAGCGTGGGAACGTGGGGTGAAAGGGTGGCATGACCCAAGAGCAGATCGGAGAAAGGTTTCCCCAGAGCCCAGCTTATTCTTGGGAGGATACCAGGAGGGGCAAAGTGCAGGCACTTCGGGGAAGGAGAGGAGCGCAAAATCAGTTAGGCTAACAAGCATTTTGTTTCTGTTGATCAGTGGGAACAAGTGACCCAGCTAATTATTTATGAGGCAAAGAATGGGAATTTGGAGGTACTGTGACTGGCCTTATCACAGGTGAATAGGGGACATCCATGAGTCTTATCTAAGTCATATGAGAGAGGCTGGTTTTTGCCCTAAGCTGTTTTCCAGAACACAAAGGATAGGGGGCATTTCTCAACCTTCACTGTTTTCCAGGATCAGTTGAAATTCAACATTGTCATCTTGTGTGTGTTTAGTGTTGACACATCTGAGCCATTAGCCAGTGTGTAAAGACAAGGGTTAATATCCCTGCTCAAAAAACATCTGTTAGACACAGGCTCTGAACTGCTGGCCTTTGACAGTCATTCTACCGGGTTATGACATTTGCATTGCCTCTTAACGCCCCCTTTCAAGTGCACACATGCTTGGAAAACTATTGAATTAAAAACTCTTGGTACTCTTTAATGGGACAGCAGAAAGGAAAGAGCTAATATTTTCACAAGATCTCCTTGGAGCTAAGCACATTCATTGTATTCATTCATTTGTTCATTCATGCAACAATTTTTAATGACATCCCCCGTGTGCCAGGTGCTGTCCTCTGCCAGGGGGATTCAGCCATGAAAAACAACAGCAGCAATAAAAAAAACACCCTACCCTTGGAGATTCCAGCTAATGGGAGAGCTAGTCAAGTAATTATATGAATATATAAACTATGTAATTTATTTTCATGATGACAGTTATGAAGAAAATGAAATTAGGCTAAAGGAAGAGGCAGAGGTGAGTGAATGATCCCTATTTTATATAGTAAAGTCCAAGCAGGCAATTCCAAGGGGAAATTTTAACAAGAACTGCATGGTGGGGAAAAGGAAGCCATGCAAAGATGTGGAGAAGAATGCTCCAAAGTAGCAGGCATGTGTAAAGGCCCTGTGGCATCGATGGGTTGAGCAGTTTGAGGAAGAGCAGGAAGATCAGTGTGGGCCAGAGCAGAGAGAGAGAGGGAAATGGGGAAAGAGGGGGTAGATAAAACAAAAGTGTTTCTCTTTTCTTTTATTTCTGCTTTATTTTTATGTTAATCCTCATAATTATCCACTGTATGTTTGGGGAGAAACCTGAACAGAACTGATCCTTACCCTCTGGGTATCCAAACGTCCAATTCCCACATGTTAATTCTCTATTCAGCTATTACAGAGGTTTTATCATACTTACTTGTCAACTCAAGTGTTTGCTAAATTGTGAAAGAAAATTTAAGATATACCATCCTGGCGGGGCACCTGGATGGCTCAGTAGATTAAGCCTCTGACTCTTGATTTTGGTTCAGGTCATGATCCCAGGGTTGTGAGATCAAGCCCCGCATCTGGCTCGTTGCTGGGCATGGAGCCTGCTTAAGACCCTCTCCTTCTCCCTCTGCCCCTCCCTCACTCATTCTCTTTGTCTAAGATAAACAAACAAACAAAGCAAATACATAAATTAATAAAATAAACATTTCTAATTAAAAAAACATTTTTTTAAAGAAAAAAAATACCATACTGGCACTGACCTTCCAAAAGGGAACTCATAAAGACAGAAAATCCAAAATAGTGTTTCACTATCCTGTCTCTAAAATAAAGTCCTTTAGGAATAATTGACTGCAATCTGACCAATTTCTCCACCAAGAAGATTTATATAGAATACATGTTAGTAGTAACCACTCTTGCACCATTATTTCCCACTACTCACTACCTGTTCTGGTACAAACCTGGGCATGAGTCCCAGATTTGCCACTTTCTTGCTGTGTAACTTATGGGTAAGTTGCTCGATGTGTTAGCCCAGGTCCCCTGAGAAGATGATGTTAACATAGGACTAAATAATCAAAGATTATATCAGGAAAACATCTGTGAAAGAAACTGGGGGAGGGGAAGGCGCCTGGGTGTTTCAGTCAGTTAAACATCCAACTTAGCTCAGGTCATGATCTCACAGTTTGTGGGTTTGAGCCTCGCATCGGGCTCTGTGCTGACAGCTCTGAGCCTGGAGCCTGCTTCAGACTCTATGTCTCCCACTCTCTCTCCCTCCCCTGCTTTCTCTCTCTCTCTCTCTCTCTCTCTCTCTCTCTCTCTCTCAAACATGAATAAACATTTAAAAAAATTTTAAGAGAAAGAAAATGGAGAAGACTGGAAGAGCCATTAAGACCATGAGGCAAATCTGACCCTCACCAAACCTGACCAACAGAGGGAAGGGAGTGCAGAGAGTCTAAGGAAAGTTCAGCAAGGCCACCAAGCATCCTCAAGCCAAAGCTGCTGTCAGCAGAGCCCTGTGTCTTCCAGGAATGGGTGCATCTGTCTGAATATCCCTGCTGCACTCAGTGACAGCTGGGAGCAGCCGCTGACAAGCTCAGCCTCAGGGCAAGCAAGCACAGAAGCGGGTTTTAAAGCAAAGATGGAATTGGTTGGAGTTCTACAGCCACATCCTGATGACTTCCACACTGAACCTCACTTGATCTCAGTTTCCTCATCCTTAATGGGGGCAATGTAATACTGAAGTCACAGGCCAGTGAAATGCCAAGATATCTGCATTGCCTGTTAAAGATCATTCTACTATAATCACCATTTAGTTTTTACTTGTATAATGCTGCAAGAAAAAACATATTCTTCCTAAACCCAAGAGAATATGACAGACTTTTACACAGTTTAAGTACAAGACAATCAGTTGTTATTACAAAATTCAATAAGTAAATTCAGTGTTCTCTAACAAACAAACGATGAATGTAATTTCTTAATTAAAACAAGTATCATAGGGGCATCTGGGTGACTCAGTCAGTTAAGCATATGGTTCTTGATTTCGGCTCAGGTCATGATCTCACGGTTCGTGGGATTGAGCCCCACATTGGGCTCTGTGTGCTGACAGCATGGAGACTGCTTGGGATTCTGTCTCCCTCTGTCTCTCTGCCCCTCCCCCACTCATGCTGTGCACGCTCTCTCTCTCAAAATAAATATAAGAAACTTAAAAACAAAAGTATCATAGACTCAAAGGTGAGGGTTATTATAATAAGAGATGATTCCCACATGGAGCTTCTTATAAACAAACCACCCAATTTTATGTCAAACACAGAATTAGCATAGATTTGATAAGAAATTTTCTTCAGGCCCTGTGTTTACATATTTAAACTACCTGACTGGTCAATATTCTTGTCTTCTTTTTTAATAGTTATTATATGAAAATAAAAGAAGGTAAGATTACTTAGTGCTCTGTAATCTCCAAGCACCGTGTTAATAGCCCCAACATTCTAACACACTGGCCCCAGGTTCCTTCTGTTGCAGCCTGTGCCCTCTGGGTGCGTACTAATTTCAAACATGACTGAAACAAAGATATTTTGAGCCTATAAAAATGTATTGCCACAGTTTGTTTTCCTAATTACATGAAGTCATATATGTAATGTGCTTAGGGTAGTGCTCTATCTGACATAATACATGCTAGGTTGCTAGTTCTTATGTTATTGTGAATATATGGGTTGCCCTTTTCATCCAGCATTTTGCTTTTTTGCTGGTTCCTTTCCTGGACGCCATTAGGCTTCTTTTCTGCAAGTTCAAGTCCCACTTAAGACCAGCACAAACATGGCGGGCCACACGAAGCCCCTCCCTCTCTCTCCCACTGCACTTTAGCAGATTCTTATATTACATGGCTTTTTTCCTCCCTTACATTACAGCCCAGTCTTATATCTTTTCTTGAGCAGTAAGCAGTAAATGATTTGAGAGGAAGAACTTCACTTTGCTTGTTTTTAAATGTTTGTTTATTTTTGAGAGAGAGAGACATCACGCACGATCAGGGAGAGGCAGAGAGAAAGGGAGAGAGAAGGAATCCCAAGCAGGCTCTACACTGTCAGAGTGGAGCCCAATCAGGGCTTGAACCCACAAACTGTGAGATTATGACCTTAGCTGAAATCGAGAGCCAGATGCTTAACTGACTGAGCCTCCCAAGCTCATCTTATTTATTTTTATATTCTCCACAACACCTAGCTGAATGGTGGGGACAAAGGAGGACAATGAATGTTTGTTAATTCCTTATGATTGAAAGGCAAACAATCTGGAGGATAGCAAACAGGATCAGCATGTGAAAAGCAAGGAAGAGCAAGTGAATAGTTCAGTGATCGCTCACAAGGGAGAAGGCACTTTGAGAAAAAGAAAGAAGGTTCTGAGGAGCACCCGGGTGGCTCAGTCAGTTGGCGTCCAGCTCAGGTCATGATCTCACGGTTTGCAGTTTCAAATCCCACCAAGCCCCACATCTGGCTCTGCACTGACAGCGTGGGACCTGCTTGGGATTCTCTCTCTCTCCCTCTCTCTCTGCCCCTCCCCCACTCTTGCTCTCTTTCTCAAACTAAATAAATAAGCTTAAAAAAAAAGGAACTTCTGTGACTTTAGACATCGTCCTCCTTCTTCCCTTCCTTCTCTCCAAAAAAAAAAAAAAAAAAAAATCTGATTTAAGGAGGCTTCCTGCCCAATGCAGGGCTTGAACTCACAACCCTGAAATCAAGACCTGAGCTGAGATCTAGAGTTGGATGCTTAACTAAGTGAGCCACCCGGGAGCCCCCCAAATTGACTGAAAGCCTACTACATCCAAGGTGCTAAAGAGGAAAAAAGAAAAAAGTAACAATAGTAGCTACTGTTTATTGGGGTATGTTGTGCATACCAGGCACCTTATGCATCCTCATATTAGCATCCCAAGAAGAGTATTATTAAGCCGCAATTAAGAAATTGGAAGAGGGGCGCCTGGGTGGCTCAGTCAGTTAAGCATCCGACTTCAGCTTAGGTCATGATCTCACAGTTCGTTGAGTTCAAGCCCCACGTCGGGCTCTGTGCTGACAGCTCAGAGCCTGGAGCCTGCTTCGGATTCTGTGTCTCCCTCTCTCTCTGACCCTCCCCTGCTCATGTTCTGTCTCTGTCTCAAAAATAAATAAAACATTTAAAAAATTAAAAAAAAAAGAAATTGGAAGATTTGTGAAGGCCAATCATTTATCTGGGCTGACACTGCTAGGGAGGGACAGAGCTGGGACTGAATCCCAGCGTGCCTGGCCTCCGCCTGGTGCTATTTTCATGGTGACAGGATGCTGAAGTTCAACCTGCAGTCCCTCCCTGCCCCCAGATGATGCAGCTACTTAGAAAAGAAAACTGAAAGGCAAAAATGGAAAAGAAATCACTGAGTTTGTTTAAAAAACTCCATGCTGTTTCTGTTAAGTCATTTACATCTAAAGGATCCTCGCGTGTGCCAAGCTAGGAAATCAGTGCGCCTGGTTCTCTTTCTCTGGATTCTTCAACAGAAACCAGTGATTTTGAAACCTTCAACAAATAAAATATCCAACAATGATTTTGACACCCGTTGCCTCTTGATATTCTGTTATGAGGAGAAACATTGTCCCCAGGAGTCGTCTCTGGGAATCTAGACTGGGTTCATTTCTCTATAATAGCTTGTTTTTTTGTTTGTTTTTTTTTGTTTTTTTTTTTGTTGTTGGGTTTTTTTTTTTTTTTGACAAAGCAGATGTTAGGGAGCCCAGAGAAGATGAAAATCTTTGGGAGTTGGGTGTGTTCAGAAAAACATATTTGCAGCAGAGCGAGATTGTCTCAGTTTATGTCATTGGGTTGGGTCTGACCAAGAGCCAACGCCTCTCATGGCTCACTAGCATTTGGGATTTCCAATCCCTGAATGCCTCAGGACAGTGAAATCCTGGTGGAAAAAAAAAAAAAAAAAAAAGAAAAGAAAAGAAAAAAAAAGCCTCCTTGGAGCTTCCTATACAAAGAACAAAAGAAGAACATTAAGGAGAGCCAGAAATTCATGTCTCCTCCAGAGAAAACCAACATATGCCTCAACATTCAGAATGTTATTACCTCAGTACAATCTTCTGCTGAAACAGGTATTAAGCTACGTGGGGAAGGAGAGGATAGGCCACAAAGAGAATGGAAGACAAGGTGCTGTACTCTTCTAGAAAGGGACATAATGATCCTTGTTAAGTAAACACTATGTGGCTGTTTTCATGCAGCTGAAAGAAATTTGTAAGTGACCACCGGGACTTTCTCCCACGGAGGAGCAAAGAACAATTAAAACACCTCTAACTGGTGTTTCTTCGCTCCTTTTTATAGCTCTTAACACAACGTGTGACAACATACCAGAAGCATGGCACAGTGGATAAAAGTGGCTTGGGGTAAGAAGAAACCAGCAGCTAAATCTGACTCTAAGTTTGTCGCAGCCTGGAGAAGCAGGCTAATCTCTCTGCTGCTCAATTTCTGCTCCTGTAAACTGGTGAATGTAATACCTTCCTTGAAAAATAGGAGGACTAAAGAAAATAATGTCGGTAAGATTATCTAGCATAATACCTATGATATAGCAACTATCTAATAGAACTATATGTGGTCGTAATCAACGATAAAGCAAAAGCAAAGAACTATGTTTTTCTTTTTCTGACATCAAATGATATTTGACGCGTTTTCAACCAGCTGGGGAAATCGGTCCAGTTGACTCAAGTGATCAGATTGCTCAGTTGCTTTGGCACCATTCTGCCCCAGCTGCTATGGTCTGGACGTCTGGGTCCCACCCCAACCCCCAAATTCTTACATTGAAATCTTAGTCCCCAGTGTGATGCTATTAGGAAGAGGGGCCTGTGGGCCGTTGTGAGGGTGGAGCCCTCGTGAAGAGGAAGGGCCCTGGCCCCTTACACCGTGTGAGGACACAGTGAGAAGTCTGAGACCCAGAAGAGGGCCCTCACTCAGTCATGGTGACACCCTGATCTTGGGCTTGCAGACTCCTGAACGGTGAGAAATAAATAAATGTCTGTTGATTAGAAGCCACTCAGTCTGTGGTACTTTGTTACAGAAGCCCATATGGACTAAGTCACCAGCTAGTTTTAGTCACTTTATCCACATTCTTCTTTAAAGAAAAGGTTAAGCAAAAATAGGAGACTCACTCCTCAAATTTCCTTCCAGTCACATCCCTCTGCCTTCTAATGTCATAGCTTTGGCAACATCCAAAAGGGAGCTTCAGGGCATCTTTAAAATTATGTGTTCTCTATCATTCCTTCTCCCATCTCATCCCATCCATTGCCCCCATTAGAACTCAAGACACCCCTGTACCCTAGGAGACTTGGATTTCCTCACACTCAGCCCATGAGAATATGTTACTGCTGTACTAATACAGCTACTTCATAGAATCCTATCCTAGGGCTGACAGACACAACTAAGGGAAAATCTTGGAAAACTGGACATGACATATCACACAGGATACAAAAAGCTAGCCTGCGGTTGCCTGGGTGGCTCAGTCAGTTAAGCATCCAACTCTTGATGTCATGATCTCACAGTTTGTGGATTCGAGTCCTATGTCTGGTTCTGCACTGGCAGTGTGGGGCCTGCTTGGGATTCTTTCTCCCTTTCTCTCTGTCCCTCACCTACTTGTGCTCTTTCTCTCAAAATAAATAAATAAACTTAAAAAAAAAAAGCCTATTGTAGCCTTGACATCCATGAGTCTAGCATTATTGGAAAGCTGCTGTGGTAGGCAGGATAGTGGCCACAAACATGCCTATATCCTAAGCCCTAGAATTTGTGAATATATTGCCTAATATGGCAAAAGGAACTTCGCATCTGTGATTAATTTAAGGATCACAAAATGGGGAGATTATCCTGTATTATCCAGGTGAGTTCACTATAAATACAGAGTCTTCATAAGAGGAAGGCAGAAGAGTCAGAACTGGTTAGAGATGGGAACCTTGGTGACTTTGAAGGTGGAGCGAGTGCCTGAAAGCAAAGGAAAATAGGAAGCTTCTAGAAGCTGGAAAAGACAAGGGAATGAATTCTCCCATAGCCTCCAGAATCAGCATAGGCCTGAGAACACCTTGATTTTAGCCCAGTGAAACCCATTTCATAATTCTGACCTCCAGAACTATAAGATAATAAATCCATGTTTTTTTTTAATGTTTATTTGTTCTTGAGAGAGAGAGAGAGAGAGAGAGAGAGAGAGAGACAGAGCATGAGTGGGGGAGGGGCAAAGAGAGAGGGAGACATGGAATCTGAAGCAGGCTCCAGGCTTTGAACTGTCAGCACCGAGCCTGACATGGGGCTCGAACTTACAAACTGTAAGATCATGACCTGAGCTGAAGTTGGATGTTCAACCAACCGAGCCACTCAGGTGCCCTAAATCTGTGTTGTTTTAAGCACAACATTTGTGGTAATTTGTTACAGCACCGATAGGAAACTAATACAACTACTAGATTTTGTATTTTCATCACAAAATGAATACCTCTATAGGGCTGTCAAATGTAGCAAATAAAAATATAGAGCACACAGTTAAATTTAAATTTCAGTTGAAAAACATGTAATTTTTTAGTGTAAGTATGTCCCATGCAATATTTGGGACATACTAAAAACTTTCATTTTTTTAAATCTGAAATTCAAGTAACATCCTGCATTTTACCTATGCAACCCTAGGTCTATAAACTGACTATCTTTGAGGGCAAGATACTTTATTCTTTTCATCTAAAGCCTACTTTTTGCAATTTTTGAGATCTCAGCTCCCTAGAATTATAATATGGAATTTTGATTAAAAAAGTCAAAAGTCACCTTATCTAGTTTCATTAAAATATTATAGGTTTGGGCTGTTTTTCCACATTCTCATGATAAAGCTCCAATTGTATTCCCGTGGGAGATTCCAGGTACTTAACACCTGATCTTGACCTCCTCAAAAAAATCACATTTTTTGGTGTGAGGTGCATATGCGAGAAGACAACTAGAATTGAACTATGCCAAGTATGGCTGTAGTTTTGTAACAGATGGGAATATATGCTCTCTTAGGTTTTTGTTACAGGGGCTGTCTCCCCTTAGAAGTCTCCCAGACACCTCAAATATGTCTACACGTGAGTTCATCATCTCTGCTTCCTACCTCTCGCAGATCTACCTCCTTTTCTCTCTATTTTGGGTGAACAGCATCACCACCCGCTTACCCGAACTATTCTGGAGCCTTCCCTATCTCACCATTTCATCAGCACATGTTGGTCACACTGTCTCCTTCATATTCTTCAAATAAGTACCTTCCATTCCATTCCCATCACTGCCCTGGGCTAGGCCCTCGTGCATCATTTCCCAAATGGGCCTTTTACCTATAGTCCCCCTCTAGAGGGAGAGGTCTAGCCTGACCCAATAGCCACAGTCTTTCTTGAGTGACCTTTCTGAAACCAGATCTGATCACTTCACTCTCTGCCATAAAGCTTTAAATGGCTCCGCAGTACTTTCATTATAAGTTCATTATAAATTCCAAACCCTAAGCATGGAAGGGAAGATATTTCTTGCTCTGACCCCTTCCCTCTCTCCTCCTGCTCTCTCCCCCATCTTATTTGCACATGTTTGAGTTAAACAGAACTACCTTACTGAAGCCCACAGGCTCCCTTCACCACATCTCCATTTCTTCACATATTCTATTGCCCCTGCGGAGAATGACTTTGCTCTAGGTACATATTTAGCTAACTGCTGTTCATCCTTAACATTCAATTTGGATTTCATTCCTTCCTAGTAGACTTTTTGGACTGCCTCTCAAATTTGAGTTTAAAGCTTCTAAAGAAGCTCAAAAATCATTATTTCTAAATCACCCTTGATAATCCCTAGTTTGTGTTCATGATCTCTAGGAAGGGAAGGAGAAGTTAACTTCCTGAATTGTAGCAGCTGCTACACTATATCCTAAAACAGCAAGGTTTGCTTTCTTGGGAGAGAGGGTGAGGGGAACACTATCAAGAAAAAGGAACAGACAAAAAAAAAAAAATGTTCAGTGAATTCTCCTCCCTCACTGACATAAACCTCATCATCCAGATTAACCCTGTCATATCTTTTCCTTCAAACCTAATTAAAACAGAGACTTGGCAGTTTTCCTTTAAAATATAATGCAGGGCAGGGGTGCCTGGGTGGCTCAATCAGTTAGGCGTCCAACTTCAGCTCAGGTTATGATCTTGCAGTTCATGAGTTCAAGCCCTGTGTCAGGCTCTGTGCTGACAGCTCAGAGCCCGGAGCCTGCTTTGGATTCTTTGTCTCCCTCTCTCTCTGCCCCTCCCCTGCGTGCTCTCTCTCTCTCTCTCAAAAATAAATAAAAACATTAAAAAATTTTAAATATAATGCAGGGCAAACCCCGAATCCCTTCCCTGAATCGAGTAACTTAATTTCACTAATCTGAAATAGACATCTTCATTTTTCTCTTACTGCATCATTTTGAGTTTTGTCCACAATAATTCCATTTTCTACTTTTTATTTAATTATCTGTCTGTAGCATCTTCCTACAGCTGTCTCTACCAACTCAGTACTTAGGAATGTGCAAAAAAAAAAAGAGAGAAACACCTTGGTTTAGCTAAGAATCTGACTGCGAAAAATCTGTTCTAAGATGGCCAACAGTATTCATAGGAGAATTCCAGTCCCTGCCCAAGACTCCCCTTCCGGGTTTTTCTTCCCACCCCGGCTGCCCTGCCGAACTTATGCTGGGGCCTCAGACCTCTGGAGAGCTATCTCCTCTGAGCCCACCAGTGTAAAATAAACCTCCTGCCTTCCAAGATCTCTGAGTGACGCTTGGTTCTTCCGCTGGGTGATCCAGACCAGGTTCTGTAACAAATCTATAGATTTCACATTACGCATACTGATTTGCAATATATACAAATCTCATATAAGCCACAGTACTGTGCAACCTAATCTACCTACTCTGTGCAACCTCCAGAAATGTTCTTGTTTACCTGGACATTTTGTCTCATTTCATTTCTATGTTCAAAGAACAGCTATGTCTAATATCATGGCAACTCAATGACGTTTTCTATCCTTCGGCATGACACTTACAAGAATCCACAAGGTTGCATATATTGTATAAGTGCCTCACAACAAGCTTTTGGATTAGAGTTGTAAATGCCTGACATTTAAGTTTTGGATTGTAATATAAGTGCCTGACATTAAGCTTTTGATTGCCAAGGCGCCCATTTCAAAGACATCCGTCTGGAATAAACATATGACCAGCTGTTTGACATAGCTGTTAGGAAAATAATGAAATAAAGAGCCAGGCTGCTCCCAACCATGAAGTCCCCCTGTTGGAAAGGGTGACCTAGGTAATTGACCACTTCAGTGACCCTGCTCTTCCCTTCCCACACCCTAATTCCTGCTCTTATGCTTTAAATTCCCCCCAGAAGGGTGAACCCGTGAGACCCTACGCATCCCACCCTCAACTCTAGTAAAGGCAGAGCCTCAAATCAATATTCCCTCTTCTTTCTATCCTTTGATGTGTTCTGTACCCTCCAGGATTTGTGAGTAATAAATCCTGTTCTTCAAAGTTCCCTGATGATTTTGCTGAGGTACATCCTGCAACCATAATTAAGAACCCCAAAGACCAGTCCATGGGGCGCCTGAGTGGCTCAGTCAGTTGAGCGTCAGACCTCAGCTCAAGTCATGATCTCACCATTCGTGGGTTGGAGCCCCACGTTGGACTCTGTGCTGACAGCTCAGAGGCTGGAGCCTGCTTCGGATTCTGTGTCTCCCTCTCTCTCTGCCCCTCCCCCCTCTCACACTATTTTTTCCTCTCTCTTTCAAAATAAATAAACATTAAAAAAATTAAAAAAAAAAAAAAGAAAGAAAGAAAGAACCACAGGAACCAGTCCAGCCACAACGCTGGCCCGGGTGAGTACCTCAGTCATTCTCAGCTGAGGACATCATTAACAGTGGGCTGATACCCATATAACAATCCACTGTTTTTTAAAAAATAAATATTTGTTTTCACAATGCTATACACATATATAGGTTTTTTAAAGCATCAAAAGGATTATAATAAGAAACAGTTGTCCCCATTCCCACCTTCCCTATACCCTTGTACATCTCCCATTTGAAATACTTTTAACTTTTTTTTTAAAAAATATTTATTTATTTATTTATTTTGAGAGAAAGAGCATGTGCATGTGCAAGTGGAGGAGGGGCAGAGAGAGAGAGGGAGAGAGAGAATCCCAAGCAGGCTCCACACTGTCAGTACAAAGCCTAATGTGAGACTTGATCTCATGAACCATGAGATCATGAGTTGAGCTGAAATCAAGAGTTGGACACTTAACCAACTGAGCCACCCAGGTGCTCCTGCAATACTTTTAACTCTTGACTAAGTTGCATAGTAACTAATTCTATAACTAACTAATATGCCTATACTGATTTATCTTGATTAATCAATTTTAGGTGTTATCTATATACCTTCTGTTATGATAAGATGAGGATATGACCCTTTTTACATCAAGCCCAACCTTCTTTTGCCACTTGTTACTAATGTAATTTCATCATTGGTATTTATATTAGTATAGTTATATATGTGTGGTTCACCTAAGAACGAAGAAGCATGTTATGATTACATTTACTTTTTATACAGTCTTTTTTTTTTTTGAGATTTTCATTGTCTTATTTTTCTTATAATATGTTCCAAATAGTAATCCTCAATTTTTTCAAAAGTTCCATCATGTTTGATATTTTATTCTGATCCCTTTTCTGAGACACATCTCCCCAGGAGCATTCCATCTTCCTGTTCTGGTCTGGGTTGAAGGACTAAAGTGTGCCCAACTGCTGAAAACTGCCACACACATCCCCAGAAAAGGCTCCTAAACAGGCTCCCTGACCTTCCTGATGCGGAACCCTGGACAAGTGGAAAGCAACATTACTCTGGACTTTCTCCCTGCCAAGCACTGGATCAGAACTCTACTTCTGCCTCATACAGACTGAGTGCTCCCTGATTTTTTAAAAAAGTCGTTTCTTGAGGCACCTGGGTAGCTCAGTTGGTTAAGTGTCCAACTCTTGATTTTGGCTCAGGTCATGATCTCACAGTTTGGTTCCTGAGATCAAGTTCCACCTTGGGCTCTGCACTAATAGTGTGGAGACTGCTTGGGATTCTCTCTCCCCCTCCCCTCTCTGCCCCTCCACCCCTCTCAAAATAAATAAACTTAAAAAAAATTATTTCTGATGGGGCAGATTCAAGAAAAGAAACAAAAATAAACAGTTAGGGGTGCCTGGGTGGCTCAGTTGGTTAAGCCTCTGACTCTAGATTTCAGCTCAGGTCATGATCTCATGGTTCTTCAGATCAAGCCCACATCAGGCTCTGTGCTGACAAGTGGGAACCTACTTGGGATTCTCTCTCTCTCTCCCTCTCTCTCTGTCCCTCACCTATTTGTGTGTTCTCTCTCTCTCTCTCTCTCTCTCTCTCTCTCTCTCTCTCTCAAAAATAAATAAATAAATAGGCAAACTTAAAAAAAAAGAAATAAAAATAAACAGTTAAATGGCAATAAAGAGAATTCTTAAGATCATCCCAGCAAATATTTAAAGGAATGGTCAGAGAAAAAATTCTTTGGTGGAAATATATTGTACATTACCAAATCACTGGCTGGGATCTATACATAGACTTACATATTCACCACAACACTACGTGTGTGCTGACATCCCAGACACTCCAGCTGATCACTCAATAAGGTCTTTCTAGAAACACAGATAGACTACATTTCCCAGTTGCCCTTGTAGTTAAGTATTGGCCCATGACTGACTCTTGCCAATGGGAGGAGAGCAGAAAATAGGTATGTCACTTCTAGAACTGGCTCACAAAACCTCCCACGATATCTTTCATGCCCTTTTTTATTCTGGCTGGATGGGAATGGACACAGCTCTCAGGGAAACCTTGGAAGTCAGGTCATAAAGATGTGGAAGCCACAAAGTAGAAGAAGCCCAGGTACCCTGATCACCTCTTTCAAGAAGAGCTATTTTATCCATAGGGTGACCAACCTGTTCTGGTTTGTCCAGAGCTTTTTCAGTTTTAAGGCTGAAGATCTCGCATTTCTGGGTCCTTCTCCATTCCAGGCAAATCATGACAGCAGGTCACTGTTTTCAATCAGGAGCATCTGTATTAGTATGTTATGTAAGCAAGATATAAGCTTTTATTATGATAAGCCGCTGAAATTTGGGGATTTGTTAAAGCAGCCTAAGTGTTACTCTGACTGGTACCAACATGTCAGTATGGTTGGTGGTGTTCCATATTTAGTAATTTGGGAGAAAGTCAGGGCAGAGACATATAAAATCCTTATAACTGCCTGGTATGTCTGAAATTTTGCTCCATTTGTTTTGTTTCTGTTTTCTTACTAAATGATGATACTGATGCTGTGTGTATACAGGATGATTTATGAATTATAGTTTGACTAATAGTTTGAATTTATCTGTAGGACTAATAGCCATTCTGTTCTAGAAAAGAAATCATATATACACTTTTTAATTTCAGCCTAGTATTTATTTTTCCAGTGATATATATTATTAGTTGAGGTACCCTTTCTCCTTTCCTCCCCCACCTCTTGCATACAACATTGTGACTGTAAACATATGATATCTGAGGTATCTGTTCACACTAGCTGCTCCCTATATATTTCCAAAATGCAAACACCAGGGCCTGTACCTGAAGCAATAACAAGCTATCTAGAAATCAAGACCATAATCCTCCAGGAAAGTGTCTGGAAGACAGAGAGATCATTCCATCTTAGTCCTCTCTTGATACATGCAGTTATGGCAGATAGTCACTGCTTCTGATTAGAAATTAGCCCTGATGAATCATGTCTTGAAGTTTAGAAAATTATACACAAGCTCCAATCCTGATAAAAGCCACAGCCAGCCAAATCCCATAGTTCTCTACAAAAGCCAATCTATTTATGGTAAGCTACCCACACCCCAGTGCTTTGCTCAGTGGAGGACCTCCCAGCCGCAACAGCCCAGGTCCTACTGATGGAAGTTCTTTTAATTCCCAGTTTCCCTGCAGGTGTGATGCTATGGAAATTTGGGCTGTGGTAGAACCAGGCCATATGACAGTAGAGAGGTCACTTTGGCAGAAGACACAAAGTAATCCGAAATGAGTCTCAGGATGGAAGATGCTGGGGAAAAAAAAACATTATACATGCCCTGAAGGCCATTCACACATGTTGGATCTAGATCTTAGGGCTAAGGACAGAATCCTCTGCTCTAGCTGCTCCTATGGCTACCAACAATACTTTGGGAAAATACAATCTCTAGTATCATAGACTATCTCTCTATACTGGATCTGAATACTAACTATTTTTTTAATGTTTATTTATTTTTGAGAGAGAAAGAGAGAGAGAGAACACGAGTAGGGAAGGGGCAGAGAGAGAGAGGGAGACAGAGGATCCGAAGTAGGCACTATACTGACAGTAGAGAGCCTGATGTGGGGATTGATCTCACAAATGTGAGATCATGACCTGAGCCAAAGTCAGTTGCTTAACCGAGTCACCCAGATGCCCCTGAATACTAACTATCAATATAGCTCTTTTCGATAAGTTCACTTATCGAACTATAGACAGTTCACCTACACAGCCATCTTCCCGAACACTTCACCTGAAGAGAACTACTGGGCATTACATCTACTGTTTGCTACCTCCAGTGTTGAACTACAAAATTTTTAAGCCCTCACAATACAACAGGTTTAATTCCTCTACTCAGAATGAAGAGGGCTATCCTCAGCTATTCCAAGGTGAGTTCTGCCCTGCCCTATTCTAGTGGTGGAGAACTCTCTGGTGCCTAACACCTGCCCCACACTTAGAGAAATAGAAACAGGGACACAGATCTGTGTGGCCGAAAGTGTGTGGTAAGTACATGGATAATCCATGACGATTATAAGGAAAGGCATTGTTTTGCTGTATATGTGTGTTATTGGTTTGTATGAAGTACCTCAGCACTTTATGGAAGGAAATTAAAGAAAATCCAAGGCAGCCAAATGGCTCCATTGGGACAAGACAGTCACCCATTTTTGAGTCGGGTTGAAAGGACAACAGAGCTGAGTCACTCCTCGTGGAGAAACAGGGTTGACGATGTGGGGGCAGAAGCAGGACAAGAGGAGCCCAGGGGGAGAGGAGTGTGTGACTCACTGGGGAGGTGTCACATCTCTGATCTCTGACACACGCTCACTTCAGGGCCATTCCTAATGAGGAGATACACAGGCAACTCATAGAAGGAGCCTCAGTGAAACCACCCCTTAGGCCAAAGGTGCACGCAAGAGCATCAGAACATGTGGGTGGTTATTGACGACAGGAAGCAAGGCCCTCATTAAGGGACCCTGGTGACCTGCAAATGGTCTTGAGGATTTCCCAAGAAGGGCAGACAGAAAAGGCAGAAATGGAAGTTGCCAGAAATAGTCGGTAACTTTTGATATTGAAATACTGTAGTTATTTAAGCAAAGTACCTGTAAGTGAAAGTCAAGGAATTCAAAGGAATTCAAAGGAATTCAAAGGACCCACATAGCCTTGCTTACCTCCAGTGTGGTGCAGGGCAAGTGACTCAATTCTCTAATGTGTAAAATAAGAATAATCGTAGTTCCTAAGGTTATAAGACCAATAGTGAGATTTAAACATTAGTATATCTAAATCACTTCACAGAATGCCTGACACAAAGTCCTCATCAGCTATCAGTTAGTTATTATTATTATCATCCTCATTATTGAGCACCTATGTGCAATGATAATCTGTTTCCCAGGTCTGGGTCAGGGAGCCCACATGGCTTAAGAAGAAATGAGAGGAACGGATTAACCCCCGGAAGGCAGCTCACACACTCAGGCCTCTTTAGCAAAGACTGTACAATCACAGCCTTCCAAGGATGCGGACACTCGATGAATGACCAGCAACAATGCAACACTGATCACATTGAAAGGCTCAGGTGGTTAAAATATGTGTGATGGATCTGAACAATAAGTTGCCATCCACATGGAGAAGGAGAAAAGGAGGCAGGCAAGAAGTAGAGAAGAAGACACATAGAAAATCGGTCGGGCTCTTGACTGAACTATGACATCCCACTTACATTTTTAATGCCTCCTCCTTTGAATCCTGCACCTGCCCTCTCCACATCCCTTCCTACGGTCCTATGTTCATAATTACTTGGGTGCACACTTATCCTAAATACAGTTTAATAACTCTGCTCACTCCTTGTGCAGTATATGCATTTTAACAGGGAATTCTGTTAAAGGAATGAATTCCTCCAGGAGCCAGGCACTTCCCTATCACCCCTTAATTACACCACATTCTGTGGGCTCCTGTAGGTGCCCTGCTGTTTGGCAAAAGACATCACAGCATACAAGTTCATGTGTAATTTTTAAATCATCTTCCTCCTCAGTAATAAAGTACAGGATGTTCCTCGGTGTGCTAAAATCTGCTCAATGACTCTAGAGATTAGGGAGGGAGTAGAAGGCGGGAGCCTGAATTTTCACAAAACAAGTCTGAAATTCAAATCCTTAAACTAAGAAACCATACATGAAAAAGAAAAGCCTTGGTGATCAAAGTCCCCATCCCAAATCATCAATAAAATCCTGAATTTATATTCCCTATGCTTCATAAAAGAAAACGAAGAAGAAGAAGAAGAAGAAGAAGAAGAAGAAGAAGAAGAAGAAGAAGAAGAAGAAAAGAGAAGAAGGAAAAGAATCATACATTTTCAAGAATGGGTCAGTAAGGGGCACCTGGGTGGCTCAGTCGGTTGAGCGTCCCATTTAGGCTTAGGTGTGCTCTCACAGTTCCTGACTTCAAGCCTGGCATCAGGGTCTCTGCTGTCAGCGCAGAGCCCACTTTGGATCCTCTGTCCCCCTCCCTCTCTGCCCCTCCCCGACTCATGATCTCTTCTTCCCCCCTCCCCCAGCAAAAAAACATTCAAAGAAAAAAGAATCGGTCAGTAAAGCAACCAAGTATGGACCAAGGGAATGGCCCTTTCCTTCATGTTCACTTCACCTCCACAAGTAGGTGGCTACACGTCTTTTTATCGTCATCCTTTAACAAATTAATTATACACGTCTCTGAGATGTTGCCCTAAAAGAAAAGCAACCTGTAAATGTAAGACCAAAGACACTATCTATTTTCACTACTATCACCAATCCAGCCACTAATTTATTTAATATAGTAAAGGCTTCAATTATCCCAGAAGAACCAGAAAATATTTGCTTTCCTCTAAAAGGTTTCCCTGTGACCTCAAAAGGTCCACTGGGCCCCTCAGAAATATGTCTCCTCTCCATTTCAAATATTTCAGCACGTGTTTTTGTTATGATTAGCTGAGGATGTGGTGACCACTATTTAATTAGGGCAAGATTTAATCTCCTAAAGATGTGGCTCATGTTTTCAAAATCTGGCCACCAGAGAATACCCTTCCAAACATGAACTAGTGAAGCCATGGTTCTTCAAGTGAAACAGATTTCCATTTGTGTAGGGAAAGAATGATTTTAATATTCTCAAGTGATACACGGCACAAAGAAGTTTCAAAACCTCAGGACATCGTTTTTAAAGTAAAGAAAAATGCACATGTCTCTATAATATATTTCTGTGTGTTTGTAGCTGACAAGATTTCCTCATGAGTATATTTAGCTGTGACTTCTAATTCAGGACATTTGATTAAAATATGTCAAATTAAATTACTCACCATAATTTTCAAACTAATGTGAATTCCCTCTAGGCACATTTTTATAATTGCCTACATTTGGTTCACTTTTCCCGTCAGAATTATTTGCTCTGCACTTTCTCTTTATTTTATATTTCTTCATAAGTGAGGAAAGTATAGTTTAGTCCCCCTCTATAATTTTGTGTCCTATGTAGCAGAATTATGACATCAAGACTATCATCTCCAGGAATGTGAGTCTCATCAAGACTGGCACTAAAGTTCAAGTTTTTTTTAAAAAATTTTTTAATGTTTATTCAATTTTGAGTGAGAGAGAGAGAGAGAGACAGAGCACGAGTGGGGGAAGGACAGAGAGAGAGGAAGACACAGAATCCAAAGCAGGCTCCAGGCTCTGAGCTGTCAGCACAGAGCCTGACACGGGGCTCGAACCCATGGACTGTGAGATCATGACCTGAGCTGAAGTTAGACACTTAACCGACTGAGCCACCCAGGCACCCCCAAAGTTCAAGTATTTTTATGCCACAAAGTAAGTGAATAATCAGAGTAAATTATTATATTTTATATAAAATATAGTGCTTACCTTAGTATCCAGCATTACACGGTGTTGACTCTGAAATAGGCACTATGAGAGCTTTACATTTATTAGCTCATTTAATCCTGAAAACGGCCCTGTGAAAATGGTACTATAATAATCTCCACTTTACAGATGAGGGATGTGAGGCAGAGAGAGGTTGAATAACCTGCCCCTTCACCAGCTCATGAGCAGCCAAGCTGGTCCCCAAGTGCAAAAATTGTTCAGCCTTCAGAGATCCCTTTTCTTCACCACCATGCCAGGCTGCCTCTCTAAACTTGTATCATTTTTTTTTAATGTTTCTTTATTTATTTTAGGGAGAGAGAGAAACAGTGGAAGCAGGTAAGGGGCAGAGATGGGAGGAGAGAGAGAGAATCCCAAGCAGTCTCCAGCACAGAGCCTGATGCGGGGCTCAATCTCACAACTCTGGGGTCATGACCTGAGCTGAAATCAAGAGTCAGATACTTAACTGGCTGAGCCACACAGGCGCCCCAGGCTAGTATCACTTTATACCACTATCACAAAGATATTTCAAACATACAGGGATGGTTTCGTCATTTCCCTATTGACAAACCTCAGATGCCTTCCCACTGACCCAAATGTCTGTGCTTTATACATTTTACACATTCAACTTACAAGCATTTATGCTTGTATAACTCTCCCTTAAGAATCACAAATTCTCAGGGTGCCTGGGTGGCTCAGTCGGTTGAGCGTCCAGTTTCGGCTCAGGTCATGATCTCACAGCTCGTGAGCTCAAGCCCCATGTCAGGCTCTGTGCTGACAGCTCGGAGCCCTGGAGCCTGCTTCAGATTCTGTGCCTCCCTCTCTCTCTGGCCCAACCCACGTGCATTCTGTCTCTATCTCTCTCAAAAATAAATAAACATTAAAAAAAATTAAAAAAAAAAAGAATCACAAATTCTCAAGGACAAAAACCACAGTTTATTACTGTTTGTTAAATTTCTTGCCTCCTTTCCTGAACTATGATAGGACTCGTGAAATGTACGTGCAGTGGAAGAAGAGGAGGCCCTGGAGAGCCAGTCAGATGTGCCCGCTGAGCCCCATGGTGCGGTGAGCAGCTCAGTGTGAACGACCTTAAGAGCGTAGGGAGTTCAGTTAGGTTCCAATGAGAAGCAAGTACATTTGTTCCAACAGCCAAAGGGATTATATGGTTGGAAAGAAAAACCATTAAGAAAATGCAATAATGGTATGAGACTGGGCCTATCAATATGCTCGACCTCACTCCACAAAAGCTGGAAGGAATGTCAGAAATTAAATAACCTAAGCTCTCCTTTTACAGAGGTAGAAACCTTGGCCCATAGAAATGACTGATCTAGTTTTGCCCAACTGGCTAGTGATAAAACCAGGTCTAGAAACCAACTCCTCTGACCTCCCCCCAGATGCCTCCTGTTATATCACACCTTTCAATCTGCCCTACTTACCAGTTCCTGGTTTCCTGTTTAGATTGAAGATTCTATTTTGTCCCTGATATACTGCCACCCAGACCGTTGAAATTGGAATCTGGAGTGGGACCAAGGCATCAGTATTTGTTTTTATACATGTTTAAAGAGCATGTCAAGCATATACAAAAATGGAGTACTGTTCAATAGAAGAAAATCACCAAGTTTCATTAATTATCCATCTTGCTTCATCAATATATGAGCTCATTTCTTCCATCACCTCCAACTGGTTTTAAGGCAAATTTCAAGCATCATGTTATTTCATTGGTAAATATTTCAGGATTTATCTAAGGACTCTTAAAAAACTAAACCACAATATCATTATTGTATCTAAAAATACTAACCCTAATTCCTCAATACTGGCAGATAGCCAGTCAGTGTTCAAATTTCCCTGATTATGTCACTAATGTTTTAAATAGGATCCAGATAAAATCTATACCTTGCAATCAGTGGACATAATTTCTTAGTGAATCCTAATTTACCGGTTGTTACTCCATCAATATCTTTTCTTTTAATTCTTTATTTGAAGAATAAAGGTTGTTTTTCTGTAGATTTTCCCATAGTCCATATTTTGCTGACTTTATCCCTGTAACAGCCTTTAACATGTCTCTCTGTCCTCTGTATTTCCTATTCATCAGAAATTAGGTAAATAACTTTATATAACTCTGGCTTCAATTTTTTGCAAGGATACGTCATAGATAGTGGTGCATATGTTAATGTTTGGATGTCTCTTATTATGATGCTAGCTACTAACAACCATCGCTCAGACCCACTGATTCAGTTGGGGTTGCAAAATGGTGGTCTGCTAATCTTATCATTCCTTTCATGATCATAGCAGGAGTACTTGAATAAAGAGAAGTTTCCCTTCATTAGCTCTTAAGTTACTTTGAGGAATGTTTCATACAGGGAAAGCAAGAAAAATGCTTCTTTCCCTTTATTTACCTCCTTCAAAATAAAGAGTTGTGTCACTAACAACTTCCAAAGGCGACCGTTATGAGTTTTGTTTTGGGGTGCCTGGGTAGCTCAGTCTGACTCTTGATTTCTGCTCATGTCATGATCTCACAGTTCATGAGATCAAGCCCCACATCAGGCTTTGTGCCAACAGCTCAGATCCTGGAGTCTGCTTCGGATTCTGTTTCCCTCTCTCTCTGCCCCTCTCCAACTCGTGCATGCCCGCACACGCACTCTCTCTCTCTCTCTTTTTCAAAAATAAATATTCAAAAAAAATTTTAAAGAGTTTTGTTTTGTCTTTTGGCGTCATTATTAGCCTGTGGTGCCAACATATTTCATGTGCTTGAATACATTGCAGCTATTATTGACTGCACCATCTGTAGGTTAGCTCATGCTTTTTTTTTGATATGGCCCTAGTAGTATTTGTTAGTAGTGCTACCTTGCTTTTCACAGTAAGAATAGGACAGTCTCATTTTGTACATTTTCTGCCCAGGATTTAGAACCAGCCATTTTTTTTCTTCCCCCCAAGAAGTCCAGTAACTTTTCAAGAGACAGGGTATTGAGAACACTTGTGTCACTATGTGTGTTAGATATTATTGGGTTTGCCTTTGTTTCAGGACCTTTCAGTGAACAAAACCAGATAACACTTCTTTTTAAGATAAAATACATGATGAATTCATACTTCTAATTTCAGTTCAAATTAGAACTATATGATGTTTATTTAACCTCATCAATCTTAATGTAGATCTTCTTTCACTTATGAACAAAATTCTTATTCTAAGCAACACCAGCACAAATAACCCATTAAATTTACCCCATAATTACATGCAACTGCATCTATGGCAATACCAACACAGCCAATAACAGTATGATTATTGAATACATTTTTAAATGTATATTTATTTTTGAGAGAGAGAAAGCAGAAAAGGGGCAGAGGAAGAGAGAGAATTCCAAGCAAAATCCAAAGATTTCAATTCTTTTTTACTGGTGAATAATACTCCATTGTGTATATATTTCTTTATCTATTCATCCATTAATGGACACTTAGGTAGTTTCCATGCCTAAGCTATTATAAATAATGCTGCAATGAACATAGGGGCGCATATATCTTTTTGAGTTAATGTTTTCATTTTCTTTGGATAAATACCCAGAAGTGGAATTGTTGGATCATATTGTAGTTCTAGTTTTAATTTTTTGAAGAACCGACATAGTGTTTCCCATAGTGTCTACACCATTACATTCCCACCAACAGTGCACAAGTGTTCCCTTTTCTCCACACCCTCACCAATACTTGTTATTTCTAGTCTTTTTGATAATAGCCATTCTCACAGGTTTGAATTGATATCTCTATATGGTTTTGATTTGCATTTCCCTGATGATTAATGATGTAGAGGATCTTTTAATGTATCTATTGGCCATCTTTATGTCTTCTTTGGAAAAATGTATTCAGATCTGTGAATTTTTTAACTAGAATTTTGGGGGGCTTTCCTTTTGAATTGTATGAATTCTTTATATGTTTTGGATATTAGCCCCTTATCAGATATATGATTCACAGATATTTTCTCTCATTCAGTAGGTTGCCTTTTCATTTTGTTGATGATTTTCTTTGCTGTCCAGAAGCTTTTTAGTTTGTTGTACTCCCAGACTTATTTTTACTTCTGTTGCTTTAGCTTTTAGTGTCAGATTAAAAAAATCATTGCCAAGACCTAATACTTTCCTCTGATCTTTTTTTAAAGAAAGGAGTATTTTATTTTATTTTTTGAGAGAGAGAGAGAGAGAGTGCAAGCAAGGGTGAGGGGCAAAGAGAGAGAGAGAGAGAGAGAGAGAGAGAGAGAGAATCTTTTTTTTTTTTTAATTTTTTTTTTCAACGTTTATTTATTTTGGGGACAGAGAGAGACAGAGCATGAATGGGGGAGGGGGCAGAGAGAGAGGGAGACACAGAATCTGAAACAGGCTCCAGGCTCTGAGCCATCAGCCCAGAGCCTGATGCAGGGCTCGAACTCACAGACCGCGAGATCGTGACCTGGCTGAAGTCGGACGCTTAACCGACTGCGCCACCCAGGCGCCCCAAGAGAGAGAGAGAATCTTAAGCAGGTTCCACACTCAGTGCAGAGGCAAGGTGGGGCTTGATCCCATGACCCTGGGATATGACCTGAGCTAAAATCAAGAGTCAGACACTCGAGTGACTACGCCACCCAGGTTCCTCACTTTTCTCTGGTGTTTTAGTTCATCTTTTAGGCATCTATTGTAAAGTGACTGAAAATATTTACTTAGATTTTTGGAGGGAATATGTTTGAATATTAATACTGATTATCTCTGGATACAAAATTACAAGGGCTCCTATTTTATTCTTTACACTCTTCTGTACCTTTCAAAAAAATCTTACCCAAGAGAATATATATCTTTACCAAAAATGTTATTAATGTTTTTATTAATTCACCCAATAAATATGCATTTAATATCTGCTCTGTCTAGACACTGACGCTTTGTTTATGAATAGGACTGACACTACCCCTACTGCCTCAGAGCTTACATTCAAGGAGAGGAGACAGAAAATAAACACGAGTAAAAGCTCTGCTGGTTTGGATGTGGGGTGGGACTGAAAGAGAGAGGTCAAGATGGTCTGAGCAACTGAGACCACAGTGTCATTTGCTGAGAAAGGAAGAAAGTGTTTCAAGTGTGTCAAATCATTGAGGGATTATTGATGAAAAATACATGTAAAATACACACAAGAAAGACAAGTGTTAAAAACAATAAAGAGAAGGGTCATTGGGATTGACACTTAACTGAGCACATTAAAATATTATTTAATTTCCTATTTCTCTCCACATCATGAAAAAAAATATTTTTATTGTAAAAATGTCAGTCTAATGTGTTAAACACTATTTATCAGAGGAAAAAAAATGAAAAGCAGAGGATTTCTAAGTTCTATAGTTCTTTGTAGCTTCTGATTTACATTTTTTTAATGTTTATTTATTTTTTAATTTTTTTTTAACGTTTATTTATTTTTGAGACAGGGAGAGACAGAGCATGAACGGGGGAGGGTCAGAGAGAGGGAGACACAGAATCTGAAACAGGCTCCAGGCTCTGAGCTGTCAGCACAGAGCCCGACGCGGGGCTCGAACTCACGGACCGTGAGATCATGACCTGAGCCGAAGTCAGCCGCCCAACCGACTGAGCCACCCAGGCGCCCCAATGTTTATTTGTTTTTGAAGGAAAGAGACAGAGTGTGAGTGGGAAAGGGGCAGAGAGGCTCCAGAATCCAAAGCAGGCTCCAGGCTCTGAGCTGTCAGTGCAGCCCGACGTGGGGCTTGAACCTAAAACCTCAAGATCATGACCTGAGCCAAAGTCAGTTGCTTAACCAACTGAGCCACACACACACACACCGGGATTTAAACTTTTTAACTTGCCTGAGATGCTGAGAGAATTGGGTGTGGAATATTTAGAAGGCATTTTATAGGGACGCTTAATCAAACTCATTTTACTCTCTACCTAAATGTTTACAAAAGTTCAAGCTTCCTCTAGTGTCAATTATTCTCTGCACCTCAGTGATGCAGATTAATCAATCTCCTTTTTATTTCCAAGGCAAAAAAGTACTTCAACTTAAGAATTATGAGGATTCATCTCTAAATGTTTTAATATCACACACACACCTCATACTTTTCTTTGTCAATTCCTAGTAGATTCATATGACATTATAAAATGGTAACATAAGTGTCTGTGGCTTAGCAAGCATCAAATAATCAAATTATTTTTACACACTGTCATACCTGAGGAAATAACCTGCACTTCTTAAATTTGAATAGAGAAAAACTTCAACATCATTTGATGTCATAACCAAAGTCACAGGAGTATCTACAATTTCATCTGCATCATGGTTTCCCTTGTAATGCCCTTTCTCCATCCCTCTTTGGTCCACGGTTGTTATTCTTTCTATTATTATTCTACTTTCACACATGTCTTAGGGGATCCCTTCACCTAATGGCCCTCATTGACCCCTGTCCTCCCTGATTGAGTTAGGTACTGCCATATCCATAGGCGCTCTCCTTGTGCTTAATCTCTCCTAGCTACATTGAACTTGTTTACCTAACTGCCTCAATTACTGATTGCCAAAGTCCAAGCCACTGCTAGGGGCTGGAGATACTGTGGTAAAGAAAACAGTCCCTATCTGAAAACTTCTTAAGGAAGTAGAGCTTTTATAGTTCATACTCACTTTTTAAAAATGTTTACTTATTTATTCTGAGAGACAGAGAGAGAGAGAGTGCATGTGTGCACATACAAACGAGTCAGGGAGGAACAGAAAAAGAGAGAGAATCCCAACCAGGCTCCATGAGGTCAGTGCAGACCCAACATGGAGCTCAATCTCGTGAACCCTGAGATATACCCTGAGCCAAAATCAAGAGTCAGACACTTAACCGAGCCAGTACTCACTGTTTTTAAATTATGTGAATAAATAAATTTGGAAACCAGATAGGATCATTGTTATCACAGAGGTGGTCATAAAAAATTAACTTTGGTGAGTGTAATTATCCTCCATGATTAATTCAGCAAAGCATAAAGAAGCCTCCAAAAGTTGAGAAAAGTTCCATGTATCCATTGACCTAGAATCCTGAAGAAATTAAAACAGTACTTTTTATTAAAAGAAACAAAAAGCAATCAAAATATGAGAATATGAACTTTTCATAAAAATTGAACATCCTTTTCAAAGCAGTGAAGCAGATCATAAATGTTTTGTTTTCACCTTTTTAAAATGTTTTTAAAGTTTTATTTATTTATTTTCAGAGAAAGAGAGAGAGAGCATGAACAGAGGAGGGGTAGAGAGAGGGAGAGAGAATCCCAAGCAGGCTCTGTACCACCAGCACAGACCCCAATGTGGGGCTTGAACCCACGAACTGTGAGATCATGACTCAAGCTGAAATCAAGAGTTGGGCACTCAACTGACTGAGCCACCCAGGCACCTCTGTTTTCACCTTTTCATGTTTATGCATGTGTGCAATGCTTTATTTATTTTATTTATTTTGTGTGTGTGTGCAATGCTTTTAAAGTCAGTGCCATTTAGTATAAAAAAACTTGTAACTAAGAAATCAAAAATAGGTTTTAGTGCAGCCACTATCATTTCAGACCTTTGGGTGACGTTTTTAATGTCTCATGGCTTAAGTGCCCTTATGTAGCAAATGGGTTGAAGATATTTGTCCTTCTGTCTCAAAAGAATGTGATGAAGTTTGGTTGACCAACCATAGATGTAGAAGTCCATCAACACTTAAAACTGACTAGAGAAACATACTTTGCTGGAGATAGAGTTCTATCATTGTGATCTGTGGTGGGCAATAATGGGCCCCCAAAGATGTTACAAATCCTAATTTCCAGAACCTGTGAATATGTTATCTTATATGGCAAAAGGACTTTTTGCAGATTTGATTAAGTTAAGAATCTAGATAGAGAGGGGTGCCTAGGGGGCTCAGTCAGTTGGGTGTCTGACTTCGGCTCAGGTCATGATTTGCGGTGGGTGGGTTCAAGCCCCAGGTCAGGCATTGTGCTGATAGCTCAGAACCTGGAGCCTGTTTCGGATTCTGTGTCTCCCTCTCTCTCTTCCCCTCTCCTGTTTGTGCTCTATCTCTCTCTGTCTCTCAAAAAGAAATTAAAATTAAAAAAAAAAAATAAGAACAATCTTGAGATAGAAAGATTATCCAGGTGGTTACAAGGATCTTCTCCTTGTTCAAACTCTAGCTAGCTTCTCTGCGCCCTCTTCTTATAGACCTCAACCATGACCTATAAAAACTTGAACAAGGGCACCTGGGTGGCTCAGTCAGTTAAGAGTCTGACTCTTGGTTTCGGCTCAGGTCATGGTCTCACAGTGTGTGGGTTTGAACCCCACATGGGCTCTGTGCTGACAGTGCGGAGCCTGCTTGGGATTCTCTCTCTCTCCCTCTCTCTCTGCCCCTCCCCCACTCCTCTCTCTGTCTCTCTCTCAAAAATAAAACTTAAAAAAAAAACAAAACTTGAACAAATGCTAGCATAGTTTCTAACAGCTTGAGGGCACATTCCTAGGATGATTCTAGCCCCATTTAAAGTGCCTCCCTGAGAAAACTCAAGTCTGCCCAAAGAATTTATGGTTTGTTCCAGCCAACTCCTGAAGGTGGGGCCCCCTACCCCGGATCTCTGTGAGAGGGGAGGAGCCTAACTTTGCTGAGCGCCAGTTAACAAATCCAGATGGATTCATATGGACCACCCCCACTTCCTGCTGCTTATAATTCTCCTTTCTCTGACTGTGCTATCAGCATTCCCTCTCTTTCCTCCTTCATTCTCCCTTTAAAACCCCCGTCACCTCTGCACAGATTGGAATGGAACTCACTCAGCTCTTTCTCCTACCATCAGTAGTCATGGAATAAGATCTGTTTTCACTGCTTCAACTAATGTCTGACTGCATATATCTTTGACAATGGGCCCAATATAAAATCACAAGGGTCCTCATAAGAGGCAGGTGGGAAGATCAGAGAGCAGAAGATGCGCCAACCTGAGCAGAGGTGGTGATGCAGCCATGAACCAAGGAGTACAGTCAGCCTCTACAAACTGGAAAAGGCAGGAAAGATCCTTCCTTAGGCTTTGAGAAGGAATGCAACCCTGCTGATGCCTCGATTTTAGCCCCCTAAGACCCTTCTCAGATCTCTGACCTCCAAAACTGTAAGATAACAAATTTATATTATTGTAAGACACTAAGTTTGTGGGGATTTGTTACATAACAGAAATAGGAAACTAAACCATCCATACTATAAGATCAGCCCAATGAAAGTGTGCTAATATCATCTAACCACCTGAGATAGTATTAAATCAGTCATCTGGATGGATTTTTGTGACCGTGGAAGATCATGAACTTGTAGCAGGCTGGCATCAACACATTTCTAAAGAATGTATCTTCAAGTAGGTCCATGATTCAAAATTAAATATCTTCCTTTGGGAACATGCAATACATACTGAATACCAGAGCCCTTGCATAAGACTGAGTAGAACTTCTCACCAAACACTTACGTGTCAAATCATGATCATTTTCCTCAGCACTTTTAACAAGCTGATTCATCTTGACTGAAATTGATTCACTTCACAACTTCTAAGGAAAATTCTAACATGCTATAAAGCTCTTAGTTATCTCTGCTCATGGGCACTATAAGGCAATGATATACCGTAGTCCCAACACCAGACTTCTTATAAAACCTTTAAAGAATTGCTTGTGTTTGCTTGGTGTGCTTGCCTATAGAAGAGAGAGAACAATGGACTCTTCTCCCAGAAACAGCATAGACAGACCAGGCAGGTGACAACCAGCAACTCATGTCACCTCTGTGCTGGAGGCCAGATGTGATATCTATCGGATAATTCATTTTCCTTCTCTGGAGTTTAAAGTGACTAAAGATACTTGTATTTTGAGGTGTTTTGGGTTGTGGCTAACCCTGAGAGGCATATTATCAAATGCCAATATCAGTTCCTTTCCTGTTTTCCACCCACTGATCTGATGCATTTCCATAGTTGATAGTATTCAGAATAAGCTTCTGGCCCAAGTTTGCCCAGTCATTAAGATGTTCGTTAACATTCCCATTGATCCCATATTTCTCTAATACTCTTAAATGTACACCTTACAATCTCTAATACTTCTAGCAATTTTCCCAAGATTCACTTAATACAGATTGTGCCTATTTCTATCCAGCCCTACTCTTGCCTGCCACATCTGGGGGAAAATAACTGGAAAATCATTTATTTTCAGGACTCTGCCTGATGTTAGTTTAAGTTCAGGGATATTAACAATTCAAACTGGAAGAACACTTGCAGCAAGGGAAATGGAAATTATATTTTTTCTGGGAACTTCTATGTTGTCACCATTAAATCATACCATGACATGGTTTCAGATCGGAAAGATTCCATTTCTGCTACATTGGCCCTGTGTCTCCAGCTGGGCATTTTCCTTCAAACTATAAACTTTCTTTAGCTTGTTTTAAATTTAAATTAACTTCACCAGGAAAGAGGGTAAAGAAAAATATTATGTTTCAGCTGTAAGTTTGGAAAGGATTCTGTTGTTGTGTCCCTTTGAGGATTTTGTAATGGCAAAATTGCATTGACTGCAAACAACCGTTCTTTTGACAGATGTGCATGATACACATGGTTTGGGAAAAGGAAACCAATTATGGTCTGCAATCCATTTGTAATGAAGTAATGTCTCTAAAATTACCATTAGCATCCTACCTTCTTTGGTGGCAAGTTTTGCAAAAGCAACAGTTAAATGCATAAATTGGTTACTTCAACTTGTACAAGGTTTATTACAGGTACTTTCCCTAATGAGGGCCTTAATGTTTCATTACTAATCAATAATTAATTACTGCATTCTAAATTAATTAAAGAGGACCCAGTAGGAGAAACATAGAGCTGGCTAACTTAATTATGAAGCCTTAGGATGTAACAAGTCTCTAAAAGTTAAATTTTGTAAGACTGGCTCTGCCTTTAAATAAATGCATACTACTCTTCTAGAAAGTCCAATTAATTTGGTTACCCACCATTTGGGGAGAGTGAAGCACTGGATAACAACTTATTCTTGCTAAGAATGAGTTTGTAAATATGTCAGAGGTAGTTTGCTAATTTTATGAAATAACTTTAAGGATAATAAAATTAATTTAAAAAAATATATGCTATGGACTCAGGCTTCTAGAAGTGGCAGACCAAGCCCTCCACTGAAGACAATTAGAAAATCTGGGGGCTCCTGGGTGGCTCAGTTGGTCAAGCTTCCGACTTCAGCTTAGGTCATGATCTCACATTTTGTGAGTTGGAGCCCTGCATCGGGCTTTGTGCTGACAGCTCAGAGCCCGGAGCCTGCTTCAGATTCTGTGTCTTTGTCTCTCTCTGCCCCTTCCCTACTCGTGCTCTGTCTCTCCCTGTCTCTCAAAAAATAAATAGACATTAAAAAAAAAAAAAGACAGAAAGAAAGAAAATCCATACAGAATCTTTTTAGTAAAAGTTGTTTGATGGAATCTCAGTTAATAAAATAGTGAAGACATACTGAGCCAGAAACCAGTAAAGGACAGGCCTGGGAACGGAGCTGGAGATTGGGGTCATTTTTCCCCTTAAGATGTTTGTCATTCTTGGAGAGGAGCTGAGGTTGAATGGTACCTTTCACAGCCTCACAGGGCTAGGGAAACAGAGAATGTGTTCCAGGATCTACCAAAAGTGTGTTCCATGAACTTCTTTCTTCATTTTCAGGATGAGAAAGTTGCACCCTAGGGTCAGGGTGAACCACAAGTGGCCCTCACAGAAACTGAAGTTCAGCTTCAAGTTATTTCAATGCACAAAACTGGAATAATATGAAGGAACCAGCCAGAAGCAAATGTAAACCCATCCTGGAGGAAAATCACATCTTCCCGGGACTCTTATTACTTCAAGAACTTTGCAGATGCAAAGTCTGGCATAATTGAAAATAACCAGGCACATGAAGGAACTTCATGACCTGAATAAAACTAGATGCAAAAAACAAACCAATTGGACCTCCACATAGTGGAATTATCAGATGTGGACTCCTAAATGCTGAAAAAAAAAAAAAAAAAAAAAAAAGAAAGAAAGAAAGAAAGAAAGAAAGAAAGAAAGAAAGAAAGAAAGAAAGAAAGAAAGAAAGAAAAAAGAAAGAAAGATTTTGATCTCCGGGATATTCAGGTGAGAAAGGGAAAGGATTTCTGAAATACCAAATTTTGAAGCACCTCTGCTTCCAGATTAGCCAATCCAGAATGTGTCCCCTAAACCCTCATCCCTCCTCAGAACCATTCAACACAAGCCCAAACCTTTGGGAAGCCCCTCTCTACCCCTCCCTGCTGACGTACCCCATGATTTCTTCTAAGTAGTTCTCCTTGCTGCAGTGAACTAAATAAATAAATCTAACTTTCAAAGTGTATTTCTTGACATCTTTGGTTGGTGGCTTTGACCCAATTCAACGGAAGCGTTAGGGTCACTTCCCTCCATATATGATGAGAAAGCTGATAGGCTTTCCAGCAACTGTAGACACAACAACTTAAAAGTAAGAACATGACATCTGATTTTTTTTTTTTTTGAGAAGTGTGGCTCATCTGAATGAAGCAGGAAAGTCCTGGAAATTTAGTGCCTACTTATATATCTGAATAAGCTAATAATAACAGCTATATAATTCAGGGATTCTTGGAGCTATATATAGCAATCAGATCCTGGGAAGAAAAAAAAATAATATGAAATACACATCATGATCTTAGTACACCTAATGCAGATCATGAGGTCCTTCAAATTGTATATAAATCTTTTTACCTTCATCTTTTTTAAGCTGTAATTTATAAACTGTAGGTTAACATAAGCTTTGTCTTGGTCACCAGGTTATATTTATTTACTTATATGAATGCTGAAAGGTAATATTATTTGATTTCCATTTATTTTACTTTTTGAAGTTTATTTATTTTGAGAGAGACAGAGAGAGTGTGAGTGGGGGAGGGGCAAAGAGAAAGGAAGAGAGAGAATCCCAAGCAGGCTCTGTGCATGGTCAGAGTGCAGAGCCCAATGTGGGGCTTGAACTCACAAAACCATGAGATCACCACCTAAAACAAAATCAAGAGTCAGTTGCTTAACCTAATGAGCCACCCAAAAACCCTTCCATTTATTTTACTTTTGGGGCCTTGTGCAGTTGAATGCCAGAGATAACATTCTCATCCATGCCTGTACCAATGAAATCAAAATCTCTGGGGAGGGGTCTCAGACACTGAAATATTTTAAAGCTCCAGGTGATTTTAAGAGGATTCATCTAGGATCAAGAATCACTAGTTAGATGTCTATATCTTAAAACAAAAATAGACAGAAAACCTTGTTTAGGAAATGAAGAACATTTTTTCAGGTTAACTTATCCTGTTGGGTGAATTAACCAAGTGTTAAGTTACAATGACAATAAAAGTCCTTTTCGTAACCAAGAGAAAGGTGCCATGTATATCAGACTTTCCACTCTATTTTTTTCATTCTACAAAGACTTATTGTGTGCCTACTGTAAGCCGGGCCTTGTACCCTGGAAATAAGAGCAAACAAAACAGACATGTTCTCTCAAGGACCTTATGGTCTAGAGGAAGAGCCAGACATTACCCAAATAGTCATACCCATAAGCATTTAAGAATGATCTGTGACAAATGCTGTGAAGAAACAGTACAGAGTGCTTTGAGAAAACACATGGTCGGGCGGGTGGGGGGAGCAGTTCCAGGCTGAAATGTCAGAGAAGCTTGAGTTTGAGTTGAAAATTTTGAGTTGTAAAATTAATAAGGTGGGCAAGAGTGTCCCAGAAAAAAGAAAAAGCATGTGCAATGTCCCTAAGAAGAGTGTAGGGTAATGCTTCTCAAACTTTACTATAGGAGTTGTCTGGGGTTCTTGTTAAAAGGCAATAGGTCTGAAGGGGAACCTAGCAATTGGTTTGTTTGTTTGTTTGTTTATTGGAGAGAGAGAGAGACAGAGAGCACACACGAGCAGGAGAGAGGCAGAGACAGAGGGAGAGAGAATCCCAGGCAGGCTCTGCACTGTCAGTGTAGAGCCCAATGTGGGGCTCTATCCCAGGAACCAGGAGATCATGACCGGAACCAAAATCAAGAGTCCCATGTTTAACTGTCTGAGCCACCCAGGCACCCTGGAACCTGGCATTTTTATTCTTAAAAGGCTCACAGGTGATGATACTGATCTACTGGTCTACAGTCCACACTTTGAGTATCAAGAGATGGGCATTTAAGAATGTGAATAACTTTTGGGGTGCCTGGGTGGCTCAGTCGGTTAAGCGTCCGACTTCGGCTCAGGTCACGATCTCGCGGTACGTGAGTTCGAGCCCCGCGTCGGGCACTGTGCTGACTGCTCAGAGCCTGGAGCCTGTTTCAGATTCTGTGTCTCCCTCTCTCTCTGACCCTCCCCCATTCATGCTCTGTCTCTCTCTGTCTCAAAAATAAATAAATGTTAAAAAAAATTTTTTTTTTAATTAAAAAAAAAAAAAAAAGAATGTGAATAACTTTTGGTGTGACTGGACCACAGAGAGTCCGGGAGAGAAGAGGCAAATGCCACATCATACTGTAAGGCCACAAATCTCATTGAGTTCTAACAGTTTGCCACTCGATTCCCTTTGTTTTTCTATTGATGATCACTGTCATCTAGAATTAACAGGCGTTTTTCTCTTCTTTTCCAATCTTTGTAATTCACTTTATTGTATTTCTTAGAATCTCCAGTACAATGTTAAATAATTGAAGAAAGAGTGCTATTCTTTTCTTCTCCTGATTTTAATGGGGATGCTTCTAAAATGTCACCAATATATTTGCTTCAGGACTTATTTTTTTTAATGTTTGTTTATTTTTGAGAGAAAGAGACAGAGTGCAAGCAGGGAGGGGCAGAGAGAGACACACAGAATCCAAAGCAGGCTGTCAGCACAGAGCCTTATGCAGGGCTTGAACTCATGAACCATGAGATGACCTGAGCTGAAGTTGGACATTTAACTGACTGAACCACCCAGGCATCCCGCTTCATTCCTTATTATATACATGTTTTCAAGGTAAAGCAAATTCCTCCTTTTCCTTGTCTGTTAAGAGTGTGTGTGTTTACTTGTGAATAGGTGTTGGATTTTATCAAATGATTTTCAACATCTATTAAGATATCAAATGGCCTTCCGGTCTTGGTCTAATTTAAAAAATTAGAATGATAACTTTTCTAGAACCATCCTTACATTTCTGAGAAAAACATAGGCCATAAAGTATTATTCTTTTAACTCACTGCAGTATGAAGTTATTCATGTTTTACTTGCAATCGTGTTTATAAATAAAATTGGCTTAAAGTTTTCTTGTGCCATTCTTGTTCAGTTTGGGACTAAATTTATCTTAGCTTCATGAAATGAATTGAGTAGTTTCCTGTCTTTATCTAGATTCTGGTGCATTCATATAAATGGGAATTATTTATTTCTTGAAGATGGGAAAAACTTGCCTATAGTACTGTAGGGATCAGGGCCTTTTAGAGTTATATCTTTTACTACCCTAGAAATTTCTTACATAAATCTTGGTCTATTCTGGGTTTGGGTTTTGTTTTTTTTTTTGTTTTTTTTTTTTTTTACTACTTAATGAGCTGATGTTAGTAATTTATATTTTGTAAAATTGTTGGCATAATGTTATTTATAGTATTCTCATATTTTTATAAACTGTTTGGTATCCAAGGTAAGTCCCATTTGTCTTTCTTGATGTTACTTATTTGTGGCTTTATTTGATTTTATTATCTTGACATTATTTTCAACTTTCCTGGTCTTAACATTAGGTTTGATTTTATTGAGCAACTTTTCTTTTTTTTTTTTTTAAACATTTATTTATTTTTGAGACAGAGAGAGACAGAGCATGAACGGGGGAGGGGCAGAGAGAGAGGGAGACACAGAATCTGAAACAGGCTCCAGGCTCTGAGCAGTCAGCACAGAGCCCGACGCGGGGCTCGAACTCACGGACCGCGAAATCATGACCTGAGCTGAAGTCGGCCGCCTAACCGACTGAGCCACCCAGGTGCCCCTTGAGCAACTTTTCTTATTTCTTTAGGTTTTTTTCTGCTTTCTTTGGATTTGATTGTTTTACTTTAGTTTCTTGAATTGAGATATTTTGGTCTTCACTGTTTTCAAATAAATGCTTTATATTAAATATTTCTTCTAAACACTACTTTAGCCACGTTCTACAGGTGTTATTATGTAATGCTTTCTTTTGCTTATTTATTTAACAGATATTTATTGAGCACCTAGAGTGTCCCAAGGACTGTTCTAACTGCTAGGAATACGACGATGAAAGAAGTGGATAGATACTTCTCTCTCTCCGGGAACTTACATTCAACTCTTTTTTGAGATGAGCTGAATGGCCAACACCTCCTTCTCGGGAGGAAAAGTTGAACAAGAGTGCTATATTTTTGTTTTTAATCTGGAAGTAAATCACCGAAAGCAAAGAGAGCAGTAAGTACAAAGGCCTTGAGGTAAAATCTTGCTTGCCTCGCTTGCAGCAAAGAGGCTAGTGCTGAATCAGCACAGTGAGCAAAAAGAAAGAGGTAGGAGAGAAAATAGCTAGATGAGACCTGGAAGGCCATGGTTAACATTTTTATGTTGTATTCTAATTGTGCCATGAAGCCAGTGGCAGATTTGAACAGAGAAGTGACATGATCTGACTCATATTTTTAAAGTTTCTCTCTGGTTACTCTATCGATAATGGACTACAGTAAACGAGAGTCTTTTAGTCCTGAATATACCTCATATCTGAACCAGTTTCTTTATGTTATGGAGGTTGAGACCCAATTCATGTTCAAACTGTTTAATCAGATTGCATAACCTTTTTACTCAAATCAACAGTATCTTTTTTTTTTTCAGCTTTTTTTTTTTTTTTTTTTTTTAATTTTTGGGACAGAGAGAGACAGAGCATGAACGGGGGAGGGTCAGAGAGAGAGGGAGACACAGAATCGGAAACAGGCTCCAGGCTCCGAGCCATCAGCCCAGAGCCTGACGCGGGGCTCGAACTCACGGACCGCGAGATCGTGACCTGGCTGAAGTCAGATGCTTAACCGACTGCGCCATCCAGGCGCCCCAAATCAACAGTATCTTTTGTATGCTTTGTCTACTTGACTTGTCGATTTCGGTGAAAAGTGTGCAAAATTCTCTGTGTGACTTGTCAATATTTTGTTGTATTTCTCTTAGTTATTATTGAACATATTTTGAGGTGATGTTGTGATATAGAACAATTTGTGGCCTTCCTTTTGGTAGATTATTCCATTTCCCATTAAGATTTCCTCCCCTAATTCTTTCTTTGCTGTACGTGTTTTGTTTCCACTGTTAATCTGCCATCTTGTGGCTATTATTTTCCTTGTATGCTCTCACTCATTCTCCCTCACCCTTGCTCTCTCTTCTCTTTTTTCAACCTTCTGTCATTTTTCTTAAGGAGGCAGACTACATACAGAACATTTATTTCTTTACTTCTGATTGCCACACTTTAGCACACTGGATATTTGAAGAATGCCAAGGGAAAGACAATAAGGATTGCAAAGCAACAAATACTCCATCCTGGCCAAATGTGAAAGTCCCACTACTATTTTGTTTTAGGACCATCTTTATTTAGCAAATAAAGGGATTTGGTTTCTTTTTGTTTTTGTTTTTTGACAATCATCTGAGAATCTGTTTTATAATGGGTGAATGAATCTAATCCATTTATAGCCACTGTTTTTATTGAAGAATTTGGATTTAGTCTTGACATTTTCATTTTTGGCTCTCTATTCACTATATTTTTCCCATTTATTTCTCTATTTTTATATTTTCTGTCATGTGTTGAATTGTTCAAACTTTCCTTGTTCTATTTTTTTCTCAAATAGTTTAGAAATTATACATTCTATTCTGATTCTTCCATGAGTCACCACTAAATTCTAACACAACACAAATATTTAAAGCTCTTGTATTAATTTCATATTGTAACCAATTACCAAAAAAAAAGCTTACTTGCTTAAAACAACACAAAATTATTATCTCACAGTTCTGTAAGTCAGAACTCCAAAATGGGTTGGCAGAGACATCCTACTTACAGAGGCTTTGGGGAAGAATGTGTTTCGTCACATTTTCCAACTTCCTAGAGGCTTCCCATGGTTCTTGGTTCATGGCCCAGATCACTCTAAACTCTGCTTTTGTTGGCACATCTCCTCTCTTCCTGATCCTCCTCAGTCCCTCTTAAGTGGACCCTTGTGATTACATTGTGCCCACCTGGATAATCTGAAATAATCTCTCTATGTTAAGATTCTCAATTTAATCACATCCGCAAAATTCTTTTTGCCATGGAAGGTAACATATTCACAGATCTGGGGGATTTAGATGTGGACATATTTGATGGGCCATTATTCAGCTGAAAGTTAATTTCTAAAGTTAACTATATTCACACCTTGCCCTTAAGCAATATAAAGAACCTTAATAGTTTCCTTCATTCACTCCCACTTCAAAGCCACAAGCATCCCATATTGATATTTCCATTTCCCCCATATTCTCATTTAAATTTTTACTTAGGGATGCCCTGGTGGCTCAGTTGGTTAAACATCCTACTACTGATTTTGGCTCAGGTTGTGATCTCAGGGTTGGGTTCTTGAGATCCAATTGAGCCTCATGCAGGGCTCTGAGCTGATAGTGCAGAGCCTGCTTGGGATTCTCCCTCTCCCTCGCTCTCTGCCCCTCTCTCAAATGCGCTCGCTCTTTCTCTCTCTCTCTCTCTCTCTCTCTTAAAATAAATATACATTTAAAAACATAATTTTTTACTTACATAATTTGTTTAGAACTAATATTATGCTTACTGATTTCTTTGCTTACATTGTTCTTAATATCTAACATATTCTTCTGGGATTGGAATTTTTTTGTTACTGCATATCCAGTATAATTGATTAAGAGAGAGTCTCTGAGATATAAAATTTCTGAGTTTTAGCTTAAATGAAAACTTCTTTTATTTTGCACTCACAGTTGATGGATAATTGGCTGAGGTATAGAATCTTATGTTCAAGGTATTTTTCTACAAAATTTTGAGATTACCTATTGTGATCTTAGATATTGCTAATTTAATCTTCTCCATTTTTTTAATTGATGATGCAGGTTGGCTGGGTCCAAGGACCCAGGGGGGTCCTGCAGGACCAGCCAAGAGGGTCCTTGGCTTAATGCTGGATAGAAATCAAATGTGAGCCAAGAGGAAATGAGAGCACAATTAAAGACAAAGAGAGTGTAGACACCGAGCATCCAGAAGACTCAGAAAGGAGAGTGAGTCTTGTCTTTGCTTGGGGCCTGGGGTCTTTATTGAGGACGGTGTTCTGGTTGCCCTGTCTTCTCAGTAATCCAGGAACAAAGATAAGGTTTAGGTGTCCTCCATAAATCACTTCTGCCCTGGAGCCAGGAGTCTTGATAAATCAGTGGTCTTGGAAAACCAGTGCCCAGCCACTCCTTAGGTATTATTTATTATGCTGGAAGACTCCAAAGAAATCATTAATTCCTTGACCTTTGCGAGGAGGACATGTATTATCTGTTCTATAAGGCCCGTGTAAGGCAGGGGTGTGGATCCTGGCAAGAACAAAGGCAGGAAAAGGAGGGGGGGGGGGGAGAAAAAGGTTTTTCATGGGATCCCTTTAGTTTCCCTGTCTCATTGGGAAACTCAAAAACTTTTAGTAAACTTTTTTTCCCATGTTGTTATGTAAGGGGTTTAATTAATGGATTCTGCTTAGCAATTGGTGGGTCCTTTTGATGAGATAAATCATGTTTTCCTTAAATTCTGGTAATGTTTTTTCAATTATCTAAGAATTACGTCTACTTCATTGTATCTTTTATTCCCTGTATATCTTTTCTGCCTGTATAGCCCATGGAAATTTTGTCTTCTATGGCCTTTTTTTCATATTATCTATATACTGTCCTGTAGTTTAGAGAAATCCTTGATATGAATTATAAACATGACATTTTTTTTTCTCTACTGGGTCCAAAAGTGCCACCAAATTGACTTTTAGTTTCATCAATCAGATCTTTTATTTTTATAAACTCAGACTGATTCTTTTTTAGAAATATCTTACATAACTCTAAAGACAATATTAATTGTATTTGTTCTAAGTTCCACCTAATTGCCCTATTAACTTATGTATTCAAGTATACTCTCTGCCATTTTTTTCATAGTGTGGTTTTTTCTAAGCAGAAAGAGTTAGGGGTCCCCTGATTAGGCCCCCAGTTGTTTTCGTAATCTATGCCCAAGCACACTACTTGCTGAACTTCCTAAGTGGTGTTGGAATTACAAAGAAATGCAAAAACCTCAGCACATAAGGATTTTAAGGAAACAAAATGTAAAAACTACCAGTCTATAGGCCGGGAGATAGCCTCACTGCATTAGACTTTAAGTTGGTGGTAAAATTTCCAGTGTTTTTTCAAAAGTGAAGTTGACCTAACACAGTCTGGAATCATTTTTATAGGATTTGAATCCCTGTGAGTATTTAAACACTGGACTAACTGGAGCCAGAGAATTGATGATACTGACCTTTGCTGGCCCTTGTGACTTCCATCAACTAGGACCTGGACTCTATCAATTTAGAATAACTTTTGCCCCAATTCTATACTGAGGTCTCTTTGTTAAGACCCTTTGTGAATATGCATGAACGCTTAGTTTAAAACCTCCCCAATTTTTTGCTTGTGGAGTCACAACTTTGGAAATTACTCCCTGTGATCTCCATATTTGCTGCAAATAAAAACTACATTGTGTGGGGTGCCTGGGTAGCTCAGTCGGTTGAGCAGCTGACTTCAGCTGTCATGATCTCATGGTTCATGAGTTCAAGCCCCCACATTGGGCTCTTGGCTGTCAGCCTGGAGCCCACTTAGGATCCTCTGTCCATCCCCTCTCTCTCCCTCTCTCTCTCTCTGCCCCTCCCCAGTTGCTCTTGCTCTCAAAAATAAATAAAGATTTAAAAAAATTATTTTGTGTGACAACTCCCCTTGAATAGTCTACCTGTAACTCATGAAGTAGCAAACTCACATTAGTTTGGTTACATTTTCTCAGCTATTTAATAATATGCTTTGGTGTGCACTTAGCATTTGAGAATCTCTCCTAGACGATTTGTTGTATCTTCATGGGCAGCTTGCTTAGGAAGAAGGGTGGTTTGTGCTCTTTCCTGACAGTCCCAATAGTCCTACGACCACAGAGGGGTGGATTTATAATGAAATTCCAGATTTTTCCTTTTTTGGTCATTTTTCACAGTTCCTGAATCACCATATTTCTGATTCCCCTTTTCATTTTTGAGTTTAGTTATCTATTAATAATTAATCTCTCATTTTCAGAGATTTTGGTACAGGGATAAGGATAGATGTACAGACCAATGGAATGGAATTGAGGATCCAGAAATAAACATAAACATTTATGAACAATTTATTTTTGACAAGGTTTCAAAGATCATTTAATAGGGAAAGAATAGTGCAACATATAGTGCTAGGCAACTGGTTAACCACATGAAAAAAAAATGAAGTTAAGGCCCTACTTTACACAATATATAAAAATGAACTCAAAGTAGATCAGTGACCTAAATATAAGAGATAAAATCATAAAACTCTTGGGAAAAAATAGGAGTAAATCTTAATTAACTTGGATTTAACTACAGATTTGTAGATTATGACACCTAAAGCCTGATCAACAAAATAAGAAACAGATAAATTAGACTTCACCAAAATGGAAGACTTTTGTGCACCAGAAGTCATCATCAAGAAAGTGAAAAGACAATCTTGCACAATGGGAATAATATTTGCAAATCATTTATCTGGTAAGAATCTGTTATTCAGACGTTACAAAGAATTCCCATAACTCAACAACAAAAAGATAAATAACTCAATTTAAAAATGGGCAAAGGACTTCACTAGATATTTCTCCATAGAAGATGTACAAATTGTGGGGCAACCTGGTCAGGTGGGGTTGAAGGCACAGGTGGTGAAACAATTCACTCAAGGCACAACAAAGGAAATAGAAGTTTACTGAATATGTTGCAAAGAATCAGCAGGCAAGACAGCAAATGAGAGACTGTCTACCACAAAGCAGTCAGTGGTGAAGGGGATACTGTTAAGGAGGGATTGAGGAGGTATGGAAACATATGGAATTTTATTTTTTGATGCCTGCGCCCAGTTGTAAGTAGCCCATTGGTCAGCTAAGGCCTATGGATATTTTGAGGTGGGTCACCTAATAAGCCTGTTTGCATTCAGCCCAATGGTCCCTTTTATCCTAGTCAGGTTTCCACTGCTCAAGCCTGTTGACCTCTATACAAATGGCCAACAATCACAAAAAAAGATGCTCAATGTCTTTAGTCATTAGGAAAATGCAAATCAAAACCACAATGAGATGCCACTTCACGTCCACTAGGATGACTATAATTTAAAAATGGGGGGCACCTGGGTGGCTCAGTCAGTTAAGCATCCGACTTCAGCCCAGGTCATGATCTCACCATTCCTGAGTTCGAGCCCTGCATCAGGTTCTGTGCTGACAGCTCAGAGCCTGGACCTTGCCTCAAGTTCTGTTTCTCTCTCTCTCTGGTCCTCCCTTGCTCATGCTCGGTCTCTCTGTCTCTCAAAAATAAGTGAACATTAAAAAAATAATAATGGAAGGGCACATGGATGACTCAGTTGGTTGAGGATGTGACTCTTGGTTTTGGCTCAGGTCATAATCTTACAGTTCATGAGATCAAGCCCCTCGTCTGGCTCTGCAGTGACCACATGGAGTTTGCTTGGGATTCTCTCTCTCCCCCTCTCTCTGCCCCTCCTTTCCCCCAAATAAATAAACTTAAATAATGGAAAATCCCAGGTGTTGGTGAAGGAATGGAGAAATTGGAACTTTTATATTTTGCTGCTAGGAATGTAAAATAATTTAGCCTCTGTGGAAGACAGTCAGTTCTTCAAAAGGTAAACATACAATTACCACATGTACCCTTCAATTCTACTCCTAGGTACATATCCAAAAGAACTGAAAACAAGTACTTGAACAAGTGCATCCATATGCATGTTCATAACAGCACTATTCATAATAGCTAAAAGGTGAAATCTTGCCCAAAGTTCTCTCAACAGATAAATGTATAAACAAATCATGATATATACACACAGTGGAAGATTATTCAAGAATGAAGTAATGATACATGCTACAACATGAATGAACCTCAAAAACATTATGCTAAGTGAAAGAAGCCAGACACAAAAGGTCACATATTGTATCATTTCTTTTATGTGAAATGTATATAGAATCGATAAATCCATAGAAAGAATGCAGGTTGATAGGAGTCAGAGGCTGGGGACAGTGGGGAGTAAGGAGGAACTGCTTAATAGATATGAGGGGTGTTTTTTTTGACTAATGGGAATATTTTCAAACTATATAAAAGTGGTAGTTAGAGAACATTGTGACTATATTAAATGTCATTGAGTTGTTTACTTTAAAATGGTTGATTTAAGTGAAATTCACCTCAATAAATAACTTTTTTAAAGTGGTGACTAGTTTCCACTTCCATTTCTGGACTAGATGGAGTAGATATACATTCTCCATTCCTTCCACTAAATGCAGTTAAAATATATAAAACAAATACAATGAGACTCTGAAAGGTAGAGAGAAAAATGCCAAACCATCTAGTGACCTCTAGATTTCAGAAGCAACATGGCAGTATGGTCTTTGAGTTTTCTTTTTGCTTTGTATCTCAAACTAGGTAATGGAGAAGCCAGAAACCTGGAAACCCCAAAGGTACAGACCAAAAAAAAACAAAACAAAACGAAAGAGCTCTCTCTTTCCAGCCAAAGAACCAGGAAAGGGGAGGTTAAATTTCCACCTCCAGCAGCAGTTGAGACAAATCCCTTCTCTCTCTCTTAAGGTGGTGCCAGGGGAAGTCTAGTGAAGGGTCAAGCCTTTCACTACTGTGTGGTCATAACAAAATCACCTCCTACAATGTCAGCAGGCCACGTGGGCAACAGGAATTAGACACTTCTGCCCTTCCCAGGAAGTCTAGAGTAGCAAGAACACCCATCCACACCCAGCTGTAAAGAGGAGCCCTTTCTCACCCTGTATATCAGTGAAACCTCAACTTCCACCTCCACTTAGCAGTAATGAAGCAGCGCCCTCTCCCCACACCAGTGCAGTGTCAAAGAAAAACCTGCTGAAACAGAAGACTTATTAAGATTCAGAGTCTCATGACAGAATATCAAAATGTCCAGGTTTAAACAAAAATCCCTAGCCATACTAACAACCAGAAAAATCTCTACTTGAATCAGCAGACACTAAAACCAAGATGACAGAGATGTTAGACTTATCTGACAAGGCTATTAAGGGAGCCAAATGAAACGAATTAAAATTTTAGGACTGAAAAATACAGAAATTTCAATAAAAATCTTAATGGATAAGCTCAACAACAGAATGGAAGGGGCAGAGGAAAGAATCAGCAAATGTGAAGATAGAACAATAGAAATGATCCAATATGACAAGAGAGAAAATAGACCAACAAAAAGGGAACAGAGCGTTAAGGACCTGTGGGGATATATAACAAAAGATCTATTCATGTCATCACAGTCCCAGAAGGAAATGACAAAAAGAAAAATCTAAAAAGGTATTCAAAGAAATAATGGCTGAAAATTCCCCAAATTTGGCAAAAAACATAAACCTACAGGTTCAAGAAACTGAGTGGACCCCAGACAAGATCAAAGAAAACATAGTAGAATATCTTCAAGGTACAGGGCTTCGTAAAGAGTTATTAGACATAATGCTAAAAGCATGATTTATAAAAGAAATCATTGGTAAATTAGATTTAATCAAAATTTAAAATATTTGCTCAGTGATAGATCCTGTTAAGAGGATAAAAAGACAAGCTAAAGACTGGAAGAAGATATTTGCAAACCACATACACCACAAAAGACTTATATCTAGAATGCACAAAAAACTCTCAAAATACAACAGCAAAAAAAACAAAAACAAAATTAAAAAACCAATCCATTAGAAAATGGACAAACGATGTGATATAGGAGTGCTGACAATATTGACTCCATCTTTGACCCCTGCTCACGCTCTCTCTCTCTCTCTCTCTCTCAAAAATAAACATTATGGCACAAAAACAGACACAAAGACCAATGGAATAGAATAGAAACCCCATAACTAGACCCACAAACGTATGGCCAACTAATCTTTGACAAAGCAGGAAAGAACATCCGATGGAAAAAAGACAATCTCTTTAACAAATGGTGCTGGGAGAACTGGACAGCAACATGCAGAAGATTGAAACTAGACCACTTTCTCACACCATTCACAAAAATAAACTCAAAATGGATAAAGGATCTGAATGTGAGACAGGAAACCATCAAAACCCTAGAGGAGAAAGCAGGAAAAGACCTCTCTGACCTCAGCTGTAGCAATCTCTTACTCGACACATCCCCAAAGGCAAGGGAATTAAAAGAAAAAATGAACTACTGGGACCTTATGAAGATAAAAAGCTTCTGCACAGCAAAGGAAACAACCAACAAAACTAAAAGGCAACCAACAGAATGGGAAAAGATATTTGCAAATGATATATCAGACAAAGGGCTAGTATCCAAAATCTATAAAGAGCTCACCAATCTCCACACCCGAAAAACAAATAATCCAGTGAAGAAATGGGAAGAAAACATGAATAGACACTTCTCTAAAGAAGACATCCAGATGGCCAACATGAAAAGATGCTCAACATCGCTCCTCATCAGGGAAATACAAATCAGAACCACACTCAGATATCACCTCACGCCAGTCAGAGTGGCCAAAATGAACAAATCCGGAGACTATAGATGCTGGAGAGGATGTGGAGAAACAGGAACCCTCTTGCACTGTTGGTGGGAATTAAACTGGTGCAGCTGCTCTGGAAAACAGTGTGGAGGTTCCTCAAAAAATTAAAAATAGACCTAGCCTATGACCCAGCAATAGCACTGCTAGGAATTTACCCAAGGGATACAGGAGTACTGATGCACAGGGGCACTTGTACCCCAATGTTTATAGCAGCACTCTCAACAATAGCCAAATTATGGAAAGAGCCTAAATGTCTATCAACTGATGAATGGATAAAGAAATTGTGGTTTATGTACACAATGGAATACTACGTGGCAATGAGAAAGAATGAAATATGGCCCTTTGTAGCAACGTGGATGGAACTGGAGAGTGTGATGCTAAGTGAAATAAGCCATACAGAGAAAGACAGATACCATATGGTTTCACTCTTATGTGGATCCTGAGAAACTTAACAGAAACCCATGGGGGAGGGGAAGGAAAAAAAAAAAAGAGGTTAGAGTGGGAGAGAGCCAAAGCATAAGAGACTCTTAAAAACTGAGAACAAACTGAGGGTTGATGGGGGGTGGGAGGGAGGGGAGGGTGGGTGATGGGTATTGAGGAGGGCAGCTTTTGGGATGAGCACTGGGTGTTGTATGGAAACCAATTTGACAATAAACTTCATATATTGAAAAAAAATAAAATAAAAATAAACATTAAAATTTTTTTAATAGTTTGGCAGTTTCTTAAAAAACTGGACATACACCCACCATATGACCCAGCAATCATGCTTCTGGATATTTTTCCAGATAAATGGTAAAAAAATCACAAAAAACCTTCACATTTATTTGTAATAGCCAAAAACTGAAACAACTCAGTTGTACTTCAACAGATGAATCATCAAATAAAATGTGGTACATCCATACCATGGATCTACTCAACCATGAAAAAGAATGAACTATTGATATGTACAACTTTTGTGAATCTCCAGAGAATTATGGAAAAAAGTCAATCTCAAAGAATCACATATTATATGATTTCATTTATATAATATTCTTGAATTGACAAAAGTATAGAAATAGAAAACAGATTAGTGGTTTGCAGAGATTAGGGATGGTAGGGAAGAGAGGACGGAGTATGACTATAAAAGAGAAGTGTGGGATGGGGTGCCTGGGTGGTTCAGTCAGTTAAGTGTCTGATGCTGGCTCAGGTCATGATATCATCGCTCTTGAGTTTGAGCCCCACGTTGAGCTGTCTGCTGTCAGCACAGAGCCCGTTTCAGATCCTCTGTCTCCCTCTCTCTCTGCCCCTCCCCTGCTCACGCTCTCTCTTGCTTGCTCTCTCACAAAAATAAATAAACTTAAAAAAGAGAAGCATGGGGAAGATATTTAGGATGATGATGATCTTGACTGTGTTGGGGGTTACACAAATCTACACATGTGATAAAATGACATAGAATACACATTGTGCCAATGTCAATTTCCTAGTTTTGCTATTGTACCATATATACAATATGATATGCCGCAATATAAGATAATTTATAAAAGTAGCTTTGTACTATAGTTGTATAAAATGTAACCATGAGGTAACTAGAGGTGGGGTACAACTAATCTTTGCAATTTCCTCTGAATCTATAATTATTTTTTAAAAATTGTTATAATTTGACGGCCATTTAATTTAGGGGAGCTTAGCACACATAAATTGCTGTGCTAACAATTTAGCACAGCCCTCTGGGACATTTGGTTGAAATGTCAATGAATTACCACTAGATGACAGCATAGATTGCATAACCAAAACATCAGAATATTCCCTAAGGAACTGACATTTAGTTAAGACTATTGTCTTTAAATACATGATGTTTTTTAAAATTTAAAAGATGGGATTTATTTATTTTTTTAATGTTTATTTATTTTGAGAAAGAAAGAGAGAGTGGGGAGAGGGGCAAAGAGAGATTGGGGGAGACAGAAAGAGAGAGAATCTTGAGCAGGTTCCATGCTGCCAGCACAGAGCCCAACACGGGGCTCAATCTCACAAACCATAAGATCCTGACCTGAGCCAAAATCAAGAGTTGGATGCTTAATGGACTGAGCCATCTAAGTGCCCCAAAAGACGGAATTTATAATCAGATAAAATTTTACTCTTCACTGATCTTATGTATTAAATTATGTATTAAACCTTACAGATGTTTTTTTGTTTTTAAATTTTTGGTCCAACTATAAAACATTTTTAGCAATAATGATAAAACTTAGCAATAATAATAAAACTTTAGCAATAATAATAAAACCTCTGTGTACCTCCTTGGAGATGCTAAAGTTACTCTGTGGCTATAACTGAAGATGAAAGTTGGCAAAAATATCACTGAAGAACTCTGACCGATGTGAATCCTGTGAGTTAAATACCAAACCTGTGAGTTAAGTTACAAACCAACTTTATTTTTTATTTTTATATTTAGCTTTTTCTTGAGAAAGAGAGAGAGCAGAGGAGGGACAGAGGGAGACAGAGGATCTTATGCAGCTTCCATGCCCAGCGAAGAGCCCAACACAGGGCTCGATCTCACTACTGTGAAATCATGACCTAAGCCGAAATGAAGAATCTGACGCTTAACTGACTGAGCCACTCAGGCGCCCCCAAATAACTTTAGATCAAAAGGTATCTGCATGGGCCTTTTCTATTTGCTGTAAGAGTCTAGAAGTGCTGTCAGGCCAAGTAACCCCACACTCACTTTTTTCTTGAAGGCACATCTGTTTTCCCTGAGGTTGGAGTACATGATGTGTTATATAAGGTGACAAATACATTCCAACCTCAGAACTTTGTTCTTGTTACCTCTTTTCCAGAATAATCTCTTATCAGATGCCCATTTAGCTCCTTCACTGTACACAAGTCCCCAAGATGTTACTTACTTAGAGATGTCTTCAGGGAGGCACCCTATCATATATAGCACCCCCCCACACCAAACACACACACACACACACACACACACACCATATTTCTCCATCCATGCTATCTGATTTTTTTAGTTCCTAGTATTGACATTTTGGCACAATTTTTTCCCAGGGTAGGAATTTGGTCTATTTTATTCACTACTCCCATCTACCTAGATCAGTATAAGTACACATTAAGGAGATAAAAGATCAATTAAGGGAGATGTATATGATACGTGTATATAGTACATACCAAACAAATACTAGTTAATAGGGGTCCTGACTCTTCTATGTTGCCAACAAGCCTGTTCTGGCATCTTCTTTTGGCATCTAAAAATATCAGCAAGACATGGCTTTTGCAATTCTTAACAGCTTAGTATTTAAAACCTGATGGCTTTTCAGTGAATATAATTGAGCCATATTTTTAAAAATCTTATTTTTTAAAGGGCACAGAGTATCCAAACAGAGTAATTAGGTGTCAGTGAAACTTGTAAATTTATAGAAGAGTTACAACTTTAATTAAATTTTTATATTGGCTTTACTTTCTGCCAGCAAAAACCAAAACAGCTGGGTTTGGCTTGTTCTTATGAAAAACTAACAAGTCTTCCTTAATATCAAATAAGTATAAATCAGCACCAAAATTATTTTTTCTTCTCAGGCAGGTAATCTTATAGCAATGGCCCTCCATAATATCAACATAAAAATTTAATACTCATGGTTAATCACCACCTCTTCATCAATACTTTCTTACTATATGTTAAGAAAATTATATTTTCAGTCCAATAACTTTGTTATCTCTTAGTCAAGTCATATGTATACCAAAAAAGTGAATTAGCTAAAAAAGAGGAGTATGATTTATAGTCTTAGGCAATTCTTCTCAAGTCTTCACAATTCTACAATTCAAGAAAGCTCTGAGGAATGACTTTTTAGAGAGAGAGGGAATCTGCAAGCAGGGGGGGAGCAGAGAGAGAGGGAGAGACAGAATTGGAAACAGGCTCCAGGCTCTGAGCTGTCAGCACACAGCCTGATGTGGGGCTCAAACTCACAAACTTTGAGATCATGACCTGAGCCGAAGTCGGATGCTTAACAGACTGAGCCACCCAGGTGCCTCAAAATGAAGTTTTCTATAGCCTTTAAAATATGACCTGAGAAGTACTTCTGGAATGCAGAATAAGAAGCTCTGAAAATTAGCTCCTTCAGAAAAACAATGAGAATATTGGCAAAAATAGTCAAATCAACTTTTTCAGAACTCTGAAAATTAACTAAAAGCTTGCAGTAATTATAAGGAGAATTTATGAAGAGCTATTAAAACTCAACAATAAAAAGACAAATAACCTAATTTAAAAATGAACAAAGGATTTGAATAAATATTTCTCCAAAGAAGATATATAAATGACCCATAAGTACACTGCTGTTTGACATTATCAGCTGTCAGAGAAATAAAAATCAAGACCATAATGAAATACCACTTCATAGCCACTGGGATGGCTATAAATCAAAAATACTGACAAGAACAAGTATTGGTAAGGCTGAGAAAGAATTGGAACCATCATTCATTGCAGGTGAGAATTTAAAATGGTGCTGCCATTTTGGAAAAAAAATTTTCAGTTTCTCCAAACAGTTACAAAGAGATATCATATGACCCAGCAATTCCACTCCTATGTATGTAAATATGTTCACACAAAAACTTGTTTATGATTGTTCATATCAGCCTTATTCATAACAACCAAAAGGTAGAGAACCCAAATATCCACCAACTAATGATTGGATAAGCAAAATGTGACATAATCATACAGTGGAATAATATTCAGCAATGAAAAGGAATGAAGCACTGTTATATGCTACATGGATAAACCTTGAAACTACAATTGAAGAAAGCAGACACAAAAAGGTCACATGTTGTATAATTGCAATTACATAAAATGTCCAGAAAAGACAAATCCATAGAGATAGAAAGTAGATTTATGGTTGCCTGGGGCAGGGGAAGGGAGAATAAAGGGGAATAAAGAATAAATTCTAAAATCAGATAGTGGTGATAGTTGTACAATACAGTTGACCCTTGAACAACACAGGTCCGAACAGCATGGTCCACTTACATGCAGATATTTTGCAGTGAATACAGTACAGTAAATATATTTTCTCTTCCTTCTGACTTCAATAACATTTTCTCTTCTCTGGCTTACTTTATTATAAGAATACAGTATATAATGCATATGCAAAGTATGTGTTAATTGTTTACGTTATCAGTATGTCTTCCAGGCAATAGTAGGCTATTCATAGTTAAGTTTTGGGGGAGTCAAAAGTTATGTGCAGATTTTCAACTGTGTGGGGTCATGTTGTTCAAGGGCTAACTATAAATTGTACACTTTATTTTTTTTTTCAACGTTTATTTTTGGGACAGAGAGAGATAGAGCATGAACGGGGGAGGGGCAGAGAGAGAGGGAGACACAGAATCGAAAACAGGCTCCAGGCTCTGAGCCAGCAGCCCAGAGCCCGACGCGGGGCTCGAACTCACGGACGGCGAGATTGTGACCTGGCTGAAGTCGGACGCTTAACCGACTGCGCCACCCAGGCGCCCCTAAATTGTACACTTTAAAATGGTGGATTTTATGGTATTTGAATTATTATCTTGATAAGGCTGTTTTTAAATGTAAAAGAAAAAATAGGACTTGAACTCACAGTAAACTGAGTCGCTGTTATAAAATTTTTCATCTTTATTTTTGCCACTGAGCACAACTATTCACATATTTTCCCGCAGAAATATTAATGCATTTCTTCAGCGGGTGCTGTCCTGGACCCTGCTACAGGTGTTACAAATTACAAAATGTGTTCACTGTTTATCATTCTAAAGTGCTAGAAATTCCAAATTCTTAATTCTGAAATGCATCAGTTTCCAGGGGGTTTTGAATAACAACATGAACCTGGATTATTACTGACAATCGTTCATACAATAATAAATACTGAACCTCAACTTTGGTTCCTTTCTTGCAGCTCAGGACGGGGGCAAAGTGATGCATGTTTAATAAGGGGCTAAGTATGGTGTTACCTGGCCTGAGAGCATTGCTAGACAGCTAAGAGCAAAAAGGGACTAATCTGTGATTAACACAGGTACCTTTATCTCAAGCTGGTTTGTAAAACTAGGTTTGGTACTTTGAATCACAGCTCTGAGTTCTTGGTCGACACATCCAATCTTTAATCATGACCACAGAGAAACCTTAGCACCTCCAACAAGTGCTTAGAGGTGCTTCCCCCCGCCCAACCACTTTTTTAATGGGACAAAATTTAAAAGAAAAACAAAAATAAACAAACCCAAGCAAACACGCACACACTTGTGCAATGAATACTTCCTGATGCAAAGATCTCCAACATCTCATGTAAAAAGACTAAAGTTTCTCTTAATGAGAAACTGGTAGGATGAAACCTCAAACCATGGGATATCATCATTAAGTCCGTGTTTTCTTCCTGTTAGAAACCAGACATTGTCATATTATTCACATCAATGCTGTCCATAAAACAACCTGTGGGTCTCTGGAGACTCTTGATAGGTTATTATTAGTAGTTCTTGGTCTTCACTTTTGAAAATACTAGATTGAGGTGTAATGACAATAACAAAAATTTCCACTAGGTAAGAGCTATGTTTTAGTTTGCCTCTTATTGGGAGTTGAAAGATATAAAGGACCCCTGAAAATATATTTAAGCCAAAATGGTCTGAGGCCAGTGGTCCCCCAAATGGTCCCTAGACCAGAAGCACCAGCACCACCTGCATACTTGTTAGAAATGCAACTTCTTGGGCCCCACCACAGACTTACTGAATCAGAAACTCCACTCAGGGTGGGAGAGCATTATGTTTAAACTAGCCTTTTAGGCAACTCCACTTTTTAAAGAAGTTTTTAGTTTATTTATTTTGAAAGAGAGAGCGCAAACTTGAGCAGGGGAGGGATAGAGAGAGAAAGAGAGAAAGAATCCCAAGCAGGCTCCGTGTTGTCAGCACAAAGCCTTATGTGGGGCTCGAATTCATGAACAATGAGATCATGACCTGAGCCAAAATCAAGAGTTGGACACTTAACCTACTGAGCCACCCAGGCACCCCCAGGCAATTTTGAGATGTGCTGAATGAAGTTTGAAAACTATTGGCCTATGCAAATGTCCCCACATATTCCAAGATACATTGGGAAAATGCTTTTTATAACATTCCCGTTTAGGAAATCATGCTGCACATTACCTGCATATTAAAGGTACTACTCAGAAGTAGGCCTGCAGTAAAGGAAACAGGAGAGCATAGGCACCTGGGAGGACTAAAGCAAGGCATTACAGTGCCCTCGAGGGTAGTTCGTTGCTTTCCTGATAGAACTTCAGTGTGCGGAGACCAAATCTGTTTTTCCTTTAAGCATTGCAGTAAAAATTATTTTTAATGATAATTTGTGTTCTGTTATTGTCTTGCTAGGCAGCTATTGGTCTTTATGTAGGGCACATCTGCCTGCCCGTAATGGGGTATGGTAAACTGCTCTGGTCCCCGGAGCGACCCCACGTGGCTTGGCAACCTCTCCCTATGGAAGGCTTGGTTTTAGACTGCTATTTTCCATAAAAGAAAAGCAGGGACATGAGTCCAAGCAAAGACAAGTTGCAAAGACTCAGAAGCTGGTACAGATGGGGTTCATTAGCGATATTCTAAAAAGACCAAAGAAAGCCAGAGTGGAATATTCTCCCTCTTGTTCTCTCTCATTCTTTGTATGATATTCTTTTTTTGTGTGTGTGGCATATCAAATTCACCCATTGCCCTTTAAACATCTGTTTACAATTAAGGAAGCAATTTATTATTTTATTTTGTTCTATTTTTTTTTTTTATTTTAGAGTGAGAGCGCACACAGGGAAGATGGGCAGAAGGAGAGAGAATATTTCAAGCAGACTCCACACTCAGCATGAAGCCGGATATGGGGCTCGATCCTATGACCCTGGGATTATGGCCTGAGCCAAAATCAAGAGTCAGATGCTCAACTGACTGAGCCACTCAGGCGTGCCAGAAGCAATTTATTATTGAAGGATCTCATAATCATACTGCTGTCTTTAAACAAACACAACCCCAAACAACTTCATGCTTAGGCTTGAAACCTCAGTCTCAAACTGATCTTAAAGAAGTAAACTATGCTGGTTTCAAAAATGTAACCGTAATTGTGCTCTATGAAGCAAAAAATTTACTTTCTATTCTTAGCAAGGGTAGAGATCAAGTTACACATTGTATCTTAGCCTCGCTCTTATCTATAGTGTTTACTCCTACCTTCAGCTGTTTCTTTGCACCAATATTGTCTCTTACTTCTAATTTACATTATACTTATGGGTTTTTACCATGCCATGTGTTTTAAATTTCTAGAAATAATCCACAAACAAAGGTGAATGTGTATTCTCTTCTTCATTCTTATAAAGAATAACCACGTTCTGTTTTTTCTTTTAGCGTCCTTTATACCTTAGCAAATATGTTTTTAAAGTTTATTTTAATTATTTTGAGAGAGAGAGAGAGCATGGGGGCGGGGGAGAGAGAGCAAGAATCTGAGGCGGGCCCCACACTGCCAGCATGGAGCCTAATCCAGGTCTTGAACCCACGAACCGTGAGATCATGACCTGAGCCAAAATCAAGAGTCAGATGCTGCACTGACTGAGCCACACAGGTGCCCCTTCCTTAGCAAATATTTCTGATAATTCACTGCATCTGTCTTGTGGCAGGCATCAGAGATATACAAAATTATATCACTTTTATCCAAAGTACTAATAGAATGATTAGGCAAATAAACTATGCAGTTATGGAACAATTGAAGTAACTAAGACCATGGTGGTGTGAGGAAAGGAATGTGATGACCAATCTCATCAAAATGATCTGCAATCAGATTTCATAGACAAAGACAAAGCTTTCATAGAAATCTGCCTATATTGTTTCTTCTAGACTTAAGATGTAAACTGGAAGATGAATGATGGAGTAGAGCACCTGGGTGGATCAGTCGGTTGAGCATCCAACTCTTAATCTCAAATCAGGTCTTGATCTCACAACTCAGGGTTGTGAGATCAAGCCCTGTGTTGGGCTCTGTCCTGGGTATGAAACCCACTTAAAAAAAAAAAAAAAAAAAAAAAAAGGATGGAGAGATGCCATGTTTAAATTTAATTATTTTAGTGGTTCAAAATTAGTGCCATCCATATGAATATGTAATATCTATAATTATAAATAGCATTTTAAAAATCAAGGAGAAAAGAAAAAAAATCTTATGAAAAAAATTTTAAAGGGCACCTGGGTGGCTCAGGGGGGTTAAACGTTTGACTCTTGATTTTGGCTCAGGTCATGATCCCACAGTGGTGAGATTGAGCCCTGCATCCGGCTCTGTGCTGGGTATAGGGCCTGCTTAAGATTCTCTCTCTCCCTCTGACCCTTCTCTGCACACACGTGTACTCACATGCTCTGTCTCTCTCTCAAAAAAAAAAAATTGTTTTAAATACATGAACAAAGGGGGGAGCCAAAGGTGGCAGAACAGCATGGAAGTTTTTTGTGTGTCTCGCGTCCTTGAAATACAGCCAGACCAACACTAAACCATCCTACACACCTAGAAAACTGATTGGAGGATTAACACAACAATCTGCACAACCTGAACCACAGAATTCAGCAGATATGCGGTGAGGAGAAGTGAATTTGGGGAGCGAGAAACCGCAGAGGGTAGGCAACCACTTTTGCGGGCAGAGAGAGGGCAGAGACTGGGAAGAGGGGCAAAATACGGGAAAAGCACCCCTCCCCAAAAGCAGCTGGTGAGAAAGTGGAAAACTGGAAACAGGCGCAGGGACTAAACTAAAAGGGAGAAAGGAGACGGTTTAAATCCCATTAAGACTGTAAACAAGGGGAGCTCAAAGGCTGCAACTCTGCAGCTCCGTACCTGGCGATGCTCTGGTGGGAAGGGCGAATCCCCAGGAACAGAGTGGGGTCCGGGAGGGTCTCAGGCCACATGGGGGAAAAGTGGTTCCACTGCTGGAAGGACATTTGGTAGAGACTGTTGAAGCCCCCTGGTCCCAGCAGACCCCGGAAGGCGGCCACATTTGCTGGTGCTGGGGCAGGGTCCTTAAGGGTGAAGCCTGGTGCCAGATGTGTGTTGTGATTTTCCAGAATCCCTGAAACGCTGCTGCTCACTGTCTCGCAAACTTTTTCAGGGGGGGCTGGCACGTGGCCGCAGTCTCAGGGCGCCGGCAGCAGCAGGGTCCAGCAAGCGTTCCTGGGTGCCGCAGACATTCGGCCATTGCTCATTCAGCCATTGCTCGGTGAGACCCTCCCGCAGAGGGGCAGAACAGGTCAAGGCCATAGTCCGTCAGAAGTAAGGGGCCGGGGAAAACAACAGCCGCGTCTGAGACACAACTCAGGAGAGAGGTGCTGCCTGGGGCCTGTCACGGAGACTGAAGAAGTGGGGAGTGGACGAGAGCTGAAAACAGACGACGGGTGCTCGACAGCTAATCCAGGAGAACAGACTGGGTGACTGGGTGACTGGGGGGCACCATTTTCACTGTTCCTGCGCATGCCCATACGCACCTACCAGCACGGCAACAATCCACCCAGTAGGCTAGCAGCACCATCTAGTGGAGAGCGGAGCTGTTACACTGAGCCACGCCCAGCTGGGCCAACTTCGCTCTTCAAGAACACAAGGCCTACCGCTGGCTTGGTTTGCGGACTATAAAGAGCTACATAGACTGATTCTAGGGGAAAACGAAGCAATTTCAGTCCTACTTAAATCTGTTAGTAGGTTCATCTATTCAATTTTCTTTATTTTTTTTCTTTTTTTCTTTTTCTCTTATTACAATTCTTTTCTATTTCTTGAATACAGAAAGAGAAAAAATTTTTACTTTCAAATTTTATTAAAAATATTTTTCTTTCATTTTTATTACTATATGTTTTACTTTTGAGTAAATGTTTTCAAATTCTATTTTACTTCCATCATTTTATTTTAGACTACTACAGTGTATTCACCTTTTCAAATTTTCAAACAATTTCCTTTTTTCTTTTTTTCTTTTTTCTATTTTTCATTTCTTTTATTTTTCTTGAATGCAGAAAGACAAAAACTTCATTTTTACTTTCAATTTCTATTAAAATATTTTTATTTAATATTTATTACTATATTTTTTGCTTTTATGTAAATTTTTTCAAATTCTATTTTACTTCCACCATTTTATCATAGTCTACTACAGTGTATTCACTTTTTCAAATTTTCAAATGATGTCCTTTCTTTTTCTTTTTTTTCTTTTTTGTTTCTTTTCTTTTTTCTTGAAAACACAAAAAGAAAAATTCATATTTATTTTTATTAAAAATATTTTTCTTTAATTTTTTTCTACTATATTCTTTACTTTTGCATATATTTTATCAAATTCTCATTTACCTCATCATCTCATTTTAGTCTACTTCAGTGTATTCATTTTCTCAAATTCTCAATTTCCTTTTTTTTCTCCCCCCCCCACCTTTTTTTTTCTCTAATCTGTCAAACCACTTTCAACACCCAGACCAAAACACACCTAGGATCTAGCATCATCTATTCAATTTGTGTGTGTGTGTGTGTGTGTGTGTTAATTTTTAATTTTAATTTTTTTTTAATTTCAATTTTCTACCTCATTAATTCCTTTTCTCCCTTCAAACTGACAAAATTAAGGAATTCACCCCAAAAGAGCATGAAGAAATGACAGCCAGGGATTTAACCAACACAGATACAAGCAAGATGTCTGAACCAGAAGTTAGAATCACGATAATAAGAATACTACCTGGAGTCGAAAATAGGCTAGAATCCCTTTCTGCACAGATAAAAGAAGTAAATATAGCCTGAATGAAATGAAAAATGCTATAACTGAGCTGCAATCACAGATGGATGCAGCGGCAGCAAGGATGGACGAGGCAGAACAGAGAATCAGCGATATAGAGGACAAACTTATAGAGAATAACGAAGCAGAGAAAAAGAGGGAGATTAAGGCAAAAGAGCTCGATTTAAGAATTAGAGAAAGCAGTGACTCATTAAAAGGGAACATCAGAATCATAGGGGTCCCAGAAGAGGAAGACAGAAAAATAGGGGTGGAACGGTTATGCGAGCAAATCATAGGGGAAAACTTTCCTAACCTGGAGGAAGACACAGACATCAAAATCCAGGAAGCACAGAGGACCCCCATTGGATTCAACAAAAACTGACCATCAGCAAGGCATATCATAGTCAAATTCACAAAATACTCAGGCCAGGAGAGAATCATGAAAGCAGCAAGGGAGAAAAAGTCCCTAACATACAAGGGAAGACAGATCAGATTTGCAGCAGACCTATCCACAGAAACTTGGCAGGCCAGAAGGGAGTGGCGGGATATAGTCAGTGTGCTGAATCAGAAAAATATGCAGCCAAGAATTCTTTACCCAGCAAGGCCGTCATTCAAAATAGAAGGAGAAATAAAAAGTTTCCCAGACAAACAAACATTAAAGGAGTTTGGGACCACTAAACCAGCCCTGCAAGAAATTTGAAGGGGCACTCTGAGGGCAGAAAAGATGAAAATATACACATATAAATAAATAAATGCCAAAAGCAACAAAGATTAGAAAGGACCAGAGAACATCACCAGAAACTCCAACTCTACAAGCATCATAATGACAATAAATTCATATCTTTCAGTACTCACTCTAAACATCAATGGACTCAATGCTCCAATCAAAAGACATAGGGTCACAGAATGGATAAGAAAACCAGATCCATCTATATGCTGTTTATAAGAGACCCACTTTAGACCTAAAGCCACCTTCAGATTGAAAGTAAGGGGATGGAGAACCATCTATCATGCTAATGGTCAACAAAAGAAAGCCGGAGTAGCCATACTTATATCAGACAATCTAGACTTTAAAATAAAGACTGTATCAAGAGATGCAGAAGGGCATTATATCATAATCAAGGGGTCTAGCCACCAAGAAGACCTAACAGTTGTAAACATTTACGTGCCAAATGAGGCAGCACCCAAATATATAAATCAACTAATCACAAACATAAAGAAACTCATCGATAGTGATACCATAAGTGTAGGAGACTTCAACACCTCACTCACAACAATGGACAGATCATCTAATCAAAAAATCAACAAGGAAACAATGGCTTTGAATGACACACTGGATCAGATGGCCTTAACAGACATATTCAGAACATTTCATCCTAAAGCAGCAGAATATACATTCTTCTCCAGTGCACATGGAACATTCTCCAGAATAGATCATACACTGGGACACAAAGCAGCCCTAAATAAGTACAAAAAGATCAAGATCATACCATGCATATTTTCAGACCATAACGCTATGAAACTCGAAATCAACCACAAGAAAAAATTTGAAAGGTAACAAAAACTTGGAGTGAAGAACATCCTACTAAAGAATGAATGGGGTAACCAAGCAGTTAAAGAGGAAATTAAAAAGTATATGGAAGTCAGTGAAAACGATAATACCACAACCCAAAATCTCTGTGATACAGCAAAGGTGGTCATAAGAGGAAAGTTTATAGCAATCCAGGCCTTCCTAAAGAAGGAAGAAAGATCTCAGATCTTTCAGGTTGTGTAACCTAACCTTCTGCCTTAAGGATCTGGAAAAAGAACAGCAAATAAAACCCAAAGCCAGCAGAAGACGGGAAATAACAAAGATTAGAACAGATATGAATGCTATTGAAACCAAAAAAAAACAGTAGTACAGATCAACAAAACCAGAAGCTTGTTCTTTGAAAGAATTAACAAAATTGATAAACCACTAGCCAGTTTGGTCAAAAAGAAAAAGGAAAGACCCAAATAAATAAAATCAAGAATGAAAGAGGAGAGATCACAACCAACACAACAGAAATAAAAACAATAATAAGAGAATATTATGAGCAATTTATATGCCAATAAAATGTGTAATCTGGAAGAAATGGACAAATTCCTAGAAACATATACACTACCAAAACTGAAACAGGAAGAAATAGAAAATTTGAGCAGACCCATTACCAGCAAGGAAATCGAATTAGTAATCAAAAATCTGCCAAAAAACAAGAATCCAGGGCCAGATGGCTTTCCAGGGGAGTTCTATCAAACATTTAAGGAAGAGTTAACACCTATTCTCTTGAAACTCTTCCAAAAAATAGAAATGGAAGGAAAACTTCCAAACTCTTTCAATGAAGCCAGCATTACCTTGATTCCAAAACCAGACAGAGACCTCACTAAAAAGGAGAACTATAGACCAATTTTCCTGATGGACATGGATGCAAAAATCCTCAACAAGATATTAGCCAACCAGATCCAACAATACATTAAAAACATTATTCAGGGGCGCCTGGGTGGCGCAGTCGGTTAAGGGTCCGACTTCAGCCAGGTCACGATCTCGCGGTCCGGGAGTTCGAGCCCCGCGTCAGGCTCTGGGCTGATGGCTCGGAGCCTGTTTCCGATTCTGTGTCTCCCTCTCTCTCTGCCCCTCACCCGTTCAAGCTCTGTCTCTCTCTGTCCCAAAAATAAATAAACTTTGAAAAAAAAATTAAAAAAAAAAAAAAAACATTATTCACCATGACCAAGTGGGATTTATACCTGGGATGCAGGGCTGGTTCAATATGCGCAAAACAATCAATGTGATTCATCACATCAATAAAAGAAAGGACAAGAACCATATGATCCTCTCAATAGATGCAGAGAAAGCATTTGACAAAGTACAGCATTGTTTCTTGATAAAAACCCTCAAGAAAGTAGGGATAGAAGGAGTATACCTTGAGATCATAAAAGCCATATATGAACGACCCAACGCTAATATCATCCTCAATGGGGAAAAACTGAGAGCTTTACCCCTAAGGTCAGGAATAAGACAGGGATGCCCACTTTCACCACTGTTATTCAACATAGTATTGGAAATCTTAGCCTCTGCAATCAGGCAACACAAAGAAATAAAAGGCATCCAAATCGGCCAGGACGAGGTCAAACTTTCACTCCTTGCTGATGACATGATACTCTATATGGAAAACCCAAAAGATTCCACCAAAAAACTTCTAGAATTGATTCATGAATTCAGCAAAATTGCAGGATATAAAATCAACGCACAGAAATCAGTTGCATTCCTATACACCAACAATAAAACAACAGAAAGAGAAATCAAGGAATTGGTCCCATTTACAGTTGCACAAAAAACCATAAAATACCTAGGAATAAATCTAACCAAAGAGGTGAAAAATCTATACATTGAAAACTATAAAAAGCTTATGAAAGAAATTGAAGATGACACCAAAAAATGGAAAAAAGATTCCAAGCTCCTGGATAGGAAGAACAAATACTGTTAAAATGTCAATACTACCCAAAGCAATCTACATATTCAATGCAATCCCTATCAAAGTAACATGAGCATTCTTCACAGAGCTAGAACAAATAATCCTAAAATTGGTATGGAACCAGAAAAGACCCCGAATAGCCAAAGCAATCTTGAAAAAGAATACCAAAGCAGGAAGCATCACAATCCCAGACTTCAAGCTATACTACAAAGCTGCAATCATCAAGACAGTATGGTACTGGCACAAGAACAGACACTCAGATCAATGGAACAGAATAGAGAACCCAGAAATGGACCCACAAACGTATGGCCAGCTAATCTTTGACAAAGCAGGAAAGAATATCCAATGGAATAAAGACAGTCTCTTCAGAAGTGGTGCTGGGAGAATTGGACAGTGACATGCAGAAGAATGAACCTGGACCACTTTCTTACACCATACCCAAAAATAAACTCAGAATGGATGAAAGACCTCAATGTAAGACAGGAAGCCATCAAAATCCTCGAGGAGAAAGCAGGCAAAAACCTCTTTGATCTTGGCCACAGCAACTTCTTACTCAACACATCTCTGGAGGCAAGGGAAACAAAAGCAAAAATGAGCTACTGTGACCTCATCAAAGTAAAAAGGAAACAATCTTCTGCACAGCAAAGGAAACAATCAGCAACACTAAAAGGCAACCGACAGAATGGGAGAAGATATTTGGAAACAACACATCAGATAAAGGGTTAGTATCCAAAATCTATAAAGAACTTATCAAACTTAACACCCAAAAAACAAATAATCCAGTGAAGAAATGGGCAAAAGACATGAATAGACACTTCCTCAAGGAAGACATCCAGATGGCCAACTGACACATGAAAAAATGCTCCACATCACTCATCATCAGGGAAATACAAATCAAAACCACAATGAGATATCACCTTACACCTGTCAGAATGGCTAATATTAACAACTCAGGCAACAACAGATGTTGGCGAGGATGCAGAGAAAGAGGATCTCTTTTGCGTTGTTGGTGGCAATGTAAGCTGGTGCAGCCAGTCTGGAAAACAGTATGGAGGTTCCTCAAAAAACTAAAGATAGAACTACCCTACGCCCCTGCAACTGCACTACGAGGCATTTATCCAAGGGATACAGGTGTGCTTTTTTGAAGAGGCACATGCACCCCAATGTTTATAGCAGCACTATCAACAATAGCCAAAGTGTGGAAAGAGCCCAAATGTCCACTGATGGATGAGCAGATAAAGAAGAAGTGGTATATATACACAATGGAGTATTACTTCGCAATCCAAAAGAATGAAATCTTGCCATTTGCAACTACGTGGATGGAACTGAAGGGTATTATGCTAAGTGAAATTAGTCAGAGAAAGACGAAAATCATATGACTTCATATGAGGACTTTAAGAGACAAAACAGATGAACATAAGGGAAGGGAAATAAAAATAATATAAAAACAGGGAGAGGGACAAAACAGAAGAGACTAATAAATGTGGAGAACAAACTGAGGGCTACTGGAGGGGTTGTGGGAGGGGGGATGGGCTAAATGGGTAAGGGGCATCAAGAAATCTACTCCTGAAATCATTGTTGCACTATATGCTATCTAATTTGGATGTAATTTAAAAAAAAAAAAAATAATGTTAGAACAAAAGAAGAATAAAAGTGAGATTACAAAAAAATAAATAAATAACTCCCGGCTTTGAAAAAAAAATAAATACATGAACAGATAATTCACACACACACACATACACACACAGATATAATAATGGCTTTATACATAGGGAATTAGAGAAATGCAAATTAAAACTTCTATGTCTTCTATGTAATGGCAAAAAATTCAAAAGAACGGCAATGTATTCTGGTAGCGGGCTGTGAGAGAATAAGTTTTCATATATTGTTAATGGAATGTTTTGAGGGAAATTTAGCATATTCTAACAAAACAACATAAGCACTTAATTTACTAATTTTTTAATTAATAAATTTATTTATTTATTTATTTATTTTAAGTAGGCTCCACACCCAACATGTGGCTTGCACTCATAATCCTGAGATCAAGATTCACATACTCTACCATTGAGCCAGCCAGGTGCTCCAAGCACTTAATTTTTTATCTAGTAATTTATCTAGTAATCCTAATTCTGGCAATTTATTCTGAAGATACACCTCCAACAATACCAAAGTATTATGCACAAGGTTATTCACTGTGGTATTGCGCATAATTGAAAAATATTTGAGACACTCTAAATGCTTATATAGAGAAAAGTGGCTGGATAAGTGATGGTACATCCACACAATGTAGCATTTTTACACAACTAAAAATAACAAGATGTCTATGAACTTTCTAGAATACTTTCCAAAATAATTGTTACATAAAAAATAAAGGTGCAAACAAGTGTTTGTAATATGAAGGGAGGAGAAATAAGAAAATACACGTTTCTGCTGCATTGTGTAAATAAACAAACAAAAACATAGGAGGGATAACTCCAAAGCTCCTAATATTGGTTACCTAGAAGGAACAGGGATAAACGTGGTGGGGAAATGGGGAAAAGGGTAAGGGATGAGGGAAATGACATGAGGAAAAGCATAGCCCCCCTGAAGCGGGATGGGGAACAAACCAAACTAATCTAAGTAACTGGATAATAGTATATTTAAAGTATATACCCCAAAGTTAAGGACAAAAAGAACTACACAGACACACAGCATTCAGTTAGGAGATTTTGTTTTTTTACAGGGATATGGAGTAGCTTTTGAAACTGTATGTATTGTAGCACTAAGCAAATAAGCAAATATGTTGTGGAATATGAGAGCCAGGTTTCTCACTATTGGAGTAAGGGGTTACAAATAAAGAAAGGGTAAAGAATAGAATGAACACTGGTGTTGGATGGAAGTTGGAGGTCTCAGCATGATCCCATGGTTTTAATATCATGCAGATGGACAGAGCTAGAAACAGGTAGAGTGTGTGAGTGTGAACGTGCTTTTTTTCTGGCTCTGTCCTAGAAGCAAGGGCATCCCAGCACCAAGGGGCACACCTAGTGCTCAGATTTTGTTTTCTAAACAACATTCTCAAAAAACAAACAAACAAAGAAAAAACAGGAGGAAAAAAGAAAAGGAAAGAAGAAAGAAAAGAAACTAAATGAAATCAAGGCTCCTTGAAGAAGTGGTTGATTCCAGGGCTGTAGGAAAAAATACAATATTGAAATATCATGTAATGCCAGAAAGTAGGACGTGCTCAAAGAAATGAATATGTCTAAAGGACATGGGAATCAACTTGGAAGGACCCAAATTTGGAACAATTTAAATAATTAAATAATGATGTAATGGATTTTAACCCATTTAATAAAATAAGAATCCATTCTGAATAAATAGGAAAATTCTTCCTTTCAGTAGAGTTCCAATTCATAAATATAGAAGGAATGAAGAAATTGAACATTACTATTTGCCAAGCACCACTATAATAATTGTTTTAGGCAGAGATCACCCATGGATGCAAATATAGGTGAATGCAAGTCTAATCAGAAATAGAATATGTGGTGTTATATTATTTCCTCACAAGATATTTATCAATTACAAAGGCTAAAAAAGAAAAGTAACCTTACACTGGAGAAGTCTGGCCTTAACCAAATACATACCACTTAGTGTGATGTATAGAGAAAAATATATTACTTCTGTTGTATTCTTGACAAAAATGCATAATCTGGACATAACCATGAGGAAAAATCAAACTAACCAAATCTAGAGGAATTCAACAAGATAACTGACCAGTACTCTTCAAAACTGTCAGTGTCACTAAAGAAATACAAATTGAGGGACTTTTCCAAAGTAAAGAAGACTATGGATACATGACATCTAAATGCAATGTATGACTCTGGATTGGATCCTGGGCCAGAAAAAGGACACTAGTGGGAACAATGAAATAAACAGAAATAAAGTCTCTAAGTTAGATAACAGTATTATAATAGTAATATTTCTTAATTTTGAAATTGTGATGTGTAAGATGTTTACATTTAAGAAATCTGGGCATTGGGGCACCTAGGGGGCTCAGTCGGCTAAGTGTCTGGCTCCTGGTTATGCTCAGGTCATGATCTCATGGTTCATGGGATCGAGCCCCACATCAGGCTCTGTGTTGACAGCTGGGAGTCTGCTTGGGATTCTCTCTCCCTTTCGCTCTGCTCCTCCCCTTGCTCTCATGCACACGTGTGCCTGCTCTCTCTCTCTCCTTCAAAATAAATAAATAAACTTAAAAAAGAAAAGAAAAATAAATCTGAGTGAAAGATATGTGGGAACTATTTGCATCATTTTGTACTTTTTTATAAGTCTGAAATTATTTCAAATGAGAAGTTAAAAATATTTTTAAAGTAGTGCTTTTTATTGATAATTCTCTTTCAGTAATATGTTGGAGTTATATGAATACATATTTTTTCTTCAACAAAGCTTTTTTTTCTAATTCAAAAGTGCAAATTGGGGCACCTGGATGGCTCAGTCAAATGTCAGACTCTTGATTTCGGCTCAGGTCATGATTTCACAGTTCGTGGGTTCCAGCCCCACATCAGGCTCTGAGCTGACAGCTTGGAGCTTGCTTGTGATTCTGTCTCCCTGTCTGTCGGCCCCTCTACTGCTTGCTCTCTCTGTCTCAAAATAAATAAATAAACACTTAAAAATGCAATTCATAACCAGTTTAATTTTTTTTTCTGAATTGCCCACATTAAAAAACATAGAGAAAGAAAAGAAAGAAAAAAAGTTTGCATTGTTAAAGTCAATTAAGTGCAGTGTCCCACAGGTCAGAGCAGAACTCTGTGGATAAAATACAGTATATATTTCTTTTTCCTCATGCAATTTAATACAGAAGATAGAAATTTTAAGTGACTGTCAATGACAGCTTCAAAGAGAAAAGAAGTCACAAAAATAGTGACGAACATGTAGCCTGGTGCAGCAAAAGTAGAAGGGTGGGACCATTTCACCTATTTATTTCGGTGACAGTGGTAGGTGCATTCACTTAATCATTCAACACATTTCTAGGTACTGAGGCCTGAGGCCTAAGAGAAAACCCAGAGAGACAAGATGTGAGCACTGTTTTCAAGAAGCTCACATTTTTGTGCGCACGGGTGTGCTGGGGTGCTGGGTCCACTGAGGAGTAAAGTGCAGACACTAAAAGATGTCGGCATACACAGGGTTATTGGAGGACACAGATGAAGCAACTCACCGAATGTCTTCCATCTGGAAAGGACATGCGCAGTAGAAACTGTGTCAGAATTACTAACCCTATTTGGAGCCTCTCAGCTTGCCATTTCCTTCATGGCAACCACTTGCCTCCCTGAATCTCTGTGGAACTTACCAGTCATGGTGAAAGTAGGGGAAAATCTTTACCCGCCCTGAGAAAGGAAACAACATATCCAAGGAAAAGTGGAATTGAGTGAGAACGCGGACAATCGCAGAAACCAGAAAAGGCTCAGTATGGCCAGCGCAGACTGAGAGGAGTGAGTGGAAAGAGATGAAGTTGTAAAGGTAAACAAATGCCAGAGCACGAAGGACCTTATACTCCATCCTGAGTTCTTGGACATTATTCTGAGGACAAAGGAGCATATGGCTCTTTACAGAGAATTGTTTTGTTTCAGCGTACAAATCTGCAGTAGTTTGCAGTTTTGTGTTGGGACCCTATGTCAGAGCAACTTCCTTCTGACTAATGCTGCCCCCAAAATAACAACAATCCTCCCAATTTGCTGGGCCTATGGAACATTCTGACAATTAGATGATATATTTAAACTTGAAGACCAAAGGAGATTGTCTTAGGGAAGATTCTTCTGTGTAGAACATCAGCACTCAGAGACTGTCCCCAAGCTTTTTCCCTTTTGTGTTGGAAACTGGCTTTGCCAGGGTGCCTGGGTGGCTCAGTCAGTTGAGCCTCTGACTCTTGATTTCAGCTCAGGTCATGATCCCACAGTGTGAGATAGAGCCTTTCCTTGGGCTCTGCACTGCCAGCACAGAGCCTGCTTGGGATTCTCCCTCTCCCTCTCTCTCTCTGTGCCTCCCCTGCTCAAACACACATTCTCTCTTTCTCAAAATAAATCAATAAACATTTTTAAAAATGAAGAAAAAGAAGGAGGAGCAGGAGGAGCAGGAGAAGGAGAAGAAGAAACTGGCTTTGCCTCTGAATCCAGGGATTTATGGTAGGTAAATATCCTTCACATCCTCACAAACATAATGGTGATTAATAATAATAATAATAATAATAATAATAATAATAATAAAAGTAACATAATAGGATTTCCAGTTTCTACTTCTAAATGTTAGGGACTTAGAAATCACTCCATCCTAACAATAGGTAAAAAGCTAAATAGACTAAAAAATCAACAACTCTTACTGAATTTGTAAGAGAAGTGAGGTCACAGGGCAAACCACTACCCTCCAAAATGGAAAAATCTATAAATGAACACAGAATTTCAATTTACCGGAGAAGAAACCCTTAGCTGAAACCTTGTAGCAGGATTCTCACACAGAGTCGTGAGGGAGAAGAAACCCTTAGCTGAAACCTTGTAGCAGGATTCTCACACAGAGTCGTGACACCAAGGCTTTTTTTTTTTTCTTCCAGGAAGCAACTTTATTCATGCGGGCACAACTCAGTTGGGTTAGTACCCGAAGAACTGAGCCCCGAATGCCACGTGGCATCGTTTTTTATACATTTTTTTACTTCTGTGTCTCCCATATATGTAACACACAAACGTGCAATCTGATTAAGTGGTCTCATGTTACAAGGTCGTGAGGGATGTTGTCACATATGTGTATAGCCTGGTTTCCTTGAGGTTTTTGTTTTGGTTTTTTTTTTTTTTCTTTCCTTAGGGAGGGGACCCTACCACAACCTCTGTGGGAAATAATACCAGCGCAGAAAAACAAGAACAGTGATTGACAAATCCTGGAGGCTCAGATTGGACGGTCTGGCAATCACAAACTCGAGGGGGACCAAATCATGGGGGAGGGGTCACCATCCTGTGAGTTTTACTTTAAGGACCTTGACCAGGTTCTCACAGGAAATATCAGAGAAAAGTCTTGTGCTAGCACCAGTGCAGGGAAAAAGAAACCATTCTGAAATACACTAGAACACTCTGTTCTTAACAACACCTGCTCTCTGGAGAAACTATTTTAACCAGAGGGGTTTTTATCAGAGGCTTACTGACACAGGGGAAGGGAAATACCATCTCCAGCCCACTCCCACCATCTTGTTCCACATAACTGTGTGAGTTTTGGGGGGTTGGGGGAGCATCAGAGAATCCCGTGTGAAGTTCACAGTCCAGAAGCAAAGGTTCACCAAAAGACTGAGACCTAATCATAAGACTATACAGCCCCTCCCCTTCCCTGACACCTCATCATCATATTACTAAAAACTTATTTATAGCAGTTTCTTTAACCAAGTACATGATTTCTTGCCGTAAGTAAAATTACAAGATATAACAAAAAGCAAAAATACAGGCTAAAGATACAGAGCAAGGAGAACCAGATATAGCAGGGATGTTGGAATCATCAGACAAGGAGTTTAAAACAACTATGATTAAGTGGTGCCTGGGTAGCGCAGTTGGTTAGGTATCCAACTCTTGATTTCTACTCAGGTCCTGATCTTGCAGATGGTGGGTTCGACCCTGTTTGGAATTCTCTCTCCCTCTCTGCCCCTCCCCCCTCAAAATAAATAAATAAACATTAAAAAACAACTATGAGTAATATGCTAAGGGCTCTAATGGATAACGTAGATAACGAAGTAAGCAGAGAAATGGAAATCTAAGAAAGAACCAGAAAGAAATACCAGAGATCAAAAAACAACGTAACAGGCATGAAGAATGTTTTTGATGGGCTTATTAGCAGAGTGGACATGGCTAAGGAAAGAATCTTTGAGCTTGATATATCAATATATCTGTTTATCTATATCTCTATATTAGATATATCAATAGAAACCTTCAAAATTGAAAAGCAAAGAGAAGAAAGACTGAAAAAAAAAAAACCCCAGAAAATCCAGAAGTGTGGAGCAACTACAAAAGATAGAATGTCCCCATAATAGGAACAGAAGGAGAAGAGAGAGAGAGATAGGAACAGAAAAAATATTTGAAATTATAATGTTTGAGAATTACCCCCCCCCCCCAAATTAATGCCAGACACCAAATTGTAGATTCAGGAAGTTCAGAGAATACCAAGGAGGATAAATGCCAAAACAAAACAAAACAAACAAACAAAAACACTACACCTGAGCCTACTGTATTTTAAAAAATCCTAAAAGAAGCCAGAGAGGGAGAAAACCTTACCTAGAGAGGAACAAAGACTTAAATCTGACTTCTCAGAAGCCATGCAAAGGAGAGAGTGGAGTGTGGGTGTTTTCAGGAGTTGAGAGAATACAATGTAACCCATAGTGGAATGTTGTCATTTAAACTGCTCATCATAATATTTTGAGGTTTCCAAAATGGTGAAGTTCAGAGTCAATGCTGAGTGGCCAAACTGAAAAGGCATAACACTTCTCACAGTTCGCTGCAAGGGGATTTTCCATTCTGTCTCTTTTTACCAGTTGCCACAGACACTTCATAAAATTACTCACCAGAGGTGGGAGTGTTTTTCAATTTTATCTCAAGGGTGTGCTCTACTTCACTGGAAGAAAAATCCGTTTACATTTTACCTACCAGTTGTGTAAGATTAGTCTGGCTATGCTAACCTGCTGTTAAGACAACAACAACCACCTCCCCAAACTCTATAACAGAAAGTTTTTTTTCTTTGGTAGACAAGAAAATGAGTGGTGTCTATTAAAATATTTTGAAAAACTAAAAATAAAACCTTTCAAAGATATCTTCTATGTCTTCTTTATTTATTTCCTTATTATTTATTTTAAATTTTTTAATATTTTATTTATTTTTGAGAGAGAGAGAGAGAGAGAGAGTGCTAGTGGGGAGAGGGGAAGAAAGAGAAGGAGACACAGAATCCGAACCAGGTTCCAGGCTCTGAGCTGTCAGCATAGAGCCCACGATATGGGGCTTGAATTCACGAACCATGAGATCATGACCTGAGCTGAAGTCGGATGCTTATAGACTGAGCCACCCAGGCACCCTTGCCTTTTTTGTTTCTTAAAAAAGAATTGATTGTATTGATTTATTGAAGTGTTTGAGTTATGTGTACTTTATAGAAATACTTATGTGACTCAAAAGACCATTGATATACTTAAGCCATAAATTTAGCCTTAAACTTTCTAGCAACCGATATGAATAGTTAAGTGTTATTTGATCATATATAGATCCTAATTATTTATATTCTTTCTATTTGTGAGAGAGACAGAAAGAGAGAACGGGAGAGAGGGGTAGAGGGAGAGAGAGAATCTTAAGCAGGCTCCAAGCTCAGCAGGAGCCTGATGCAAGGCTCAATCCCACAACCCTGAAATCATGACATGAGGCAAAATCAAGAGTTGGACGCTCAACTGACTGAGCCACCCAGCTGCCCCTATAGATCCTAATTATTTATCATCAAAATCATTTTGTCAAATATTTCAGAAGGCTATGGAGAATGGAGGAGAGAACTAGTGAGCTGGCAGGAGTCACTGAACACAAAATAATCTCTTTTCTACTTCTTGTGTAATTGTCACAAAAGTTCACAAACTTAATACAAATGCTGTATGTACAGATTAAATTTTTTTTAGGAAAAAACCAAACAAACAAACAAACCTGAAGGAGAAGAGCTTCATATTAAAGTTTGACCCAGGTGAATGATAGGGGTTGGGATGAATGGGGCTCAGGAGTCAGGAGAATCCAGGTGAGATTCTGTGACAGAGCTGTACAAAGTACCAGTAAACCCTTCTGATTCTGAACTGCATTTTCCTTCTCTACTTTAAACCCATTTTCTATTGGAAAATGCCATTCTCTTTCATACGATCATCTGTTAAATCTCTGAAGATAGACTTTTTATTATGGAATTTGGTGTCACATCAAGTAACTCTTAAAATTCGTGCAGGGAAAAAACAGTGATAACGGAAGGTAACTTTCATCAAATGTTCACCATGTGCCTGGTGTTATTCTAATGATCCACATGCATTAACCCATGTGGATCACTACGACATCTTTTTAAAATAGGTACTATCGCCACAGAGAGGTTAAATAATTTACCCAAGTTCACACAGTGAGTGATTGGCAGAGCCTAGATTTGAGTTACTTTATTACAGGAATTTTCATACGATTTTCTTCCTATCCACAGGGGAAGTTTTCATCAGCTTTTCAAAAGTTTGCTATAGAGCACCAAATAGATCACAAATTCAGATTTCCCTGTTAGTTCACAGTATAACAGAGTACGAAGCTTATGTGGAATAAAACAAGCACCTTATCTGTTTTACCTTATCGATGTGTTAACATTTTGTTTACTCAATTTCCACCAAATATGCCTACATATTAGGTACAATGTAGTATATTTAAATTAATTTAAATTTACAAGGTGTTCTATTATATCTGGATTTGCCTGCAAACTTGCATTCCTGTGCCCTATTTTATGATTATACAAGTTAACATTCCTAATAGAAACTTTATTCATGTCTGCTCCTAATTTCCTGCTTGATGTTGAATTGGTCGTAAACTAGCCAATGGTTCCTAGTCCCAAAGTGTAAAATCGAGGTGTGACGCCTGGCTTATTAAATCACACAGGCAAAGACTGATGTTGTAACTTAACTTTTTAAAAATATGGGTTTCTCTTCTTGAATTGGACATTTCTTAAGGTCTGAAAAAGCATGTCAAGGAAAACTACAAAAAATATATATATATCCAGATTAAAATATGAGAAAGAAAATAGTCCTAGTCCTGAGCTGGGCAGAAGTTTATGATCTAATGTGATTAGCTACTCCTTTGGAGAAAAAAATTAGAATTGTACTTGATAAATCTTAACGAGTTTAAGAGCCACTTCTGTGAACCCCACCCCTTGTCTCTCAGTCCTGGGAGAAACCTAAGAACCTGTGATCTTTGAGCTCCTCAAAGAGTCTAATGAGCTTGGACCACAGTCCTTTATTTTCTCTTCTAATCTATGAGTTGAAGCTCTTTGCTTTCCTATTAAATATCTCTAGCAGGAGATGCATCATTCAATTGTTCTCTCAGGGAAGATTTTGCTGGCAGCAGGTTTGAAATAAAATTTTGACTCCTTAAAATGTTTTTGCCTGAGAAATTGCTTTGGAGATATTTTAATGGGACTTTGTGACTTTTATTAAAATTCAAGTTGAACTGAGGGAGGTGACACTTAGATCTTTATTAGCGGCACTGTTGAATTTACTCATTTCCTTTTCAAAGTCGAGCTTTTGATAGGATGGCTTTGATAGGAGACCAGAACCTCAGGACATTGATACCTGAGGGGGAGGAGAGAGGAGAGGAGCCTAAGGGAAGATAGTATTTGATTCAAAAGTCAGCACTGTTGGAGAACAAGAGGCCAGAGGCACGGAGGCACCGTGTCACTGTGAGAATGTCCTGAAGGAAAGGGACGGAGCAGCAAGGAACTGAAAGCTGTTTCATTCCCAGGACGCCGGAAGGACGCCGGGACTGCTCGCTCTCTCCAGAAGGACATCGTACGGGCGCCAGGCCTGGGAAAAGAATGTTTCGTCCGGCGCCAGATGTACTCATGACCCGGCATGGAATACACTGCAGGTGGATGGCCTGTCCAGATGTCAAATACCGTGTTGTATGTGCTTGCTGCTGTCAGACAGTTTGCAAAAATGAAAGAGGCTTGGGGCGCCTGGGTGGCGCAGTCGGTTAAGCGTCCGACTTCAGCCAGGTCACGATCTCGCCGTCCGGGAGTTCGAGCCCCGCGTCAGGCTCTGGGCTGATGGCTCAGAGCCTGGAGCCTGTTTCCGATTCTGTGTCTCCCTCTCTCTCTGCCCCTCCCCGGTTCGTGCTTTGTCTCTCTCTGTCCCAAAAATAAATAAACGTTGAAAAAAAAATTTTTTTAAATAAATAAATAAAAATTAAAAAAAAAAATGAAAGAGGCTTGAGCCAGGGGACCGATGCTTGCGCTCCGGGAGAGTCTCAGCCCCTGCTTTGTAGTTCTCTCGTCACCGCACCTTTAGGACCCGTCTCTCTACGAGTGTAATTAGAAAACCTAGAGAGAGACAGGGAACAACACTTTGATATGAAGTAGCTCTCCAACTCTTTGACTGCAAACCCTAAAGTCAAGGGTGAGTTATGGAAGGTTCCAGTTTATGAAAGATTACTTATTTAACTCAACTTTTTATTTTATTTTTAAAAGTTTTGACTTATTTTGACAGAGAAAGAGAGGGTGGGGGAGGGGCAGAGAGAGAGAGAGAGAGAGAGAGAGAGAGAATCCCAAGTAGGCTTCCCACTGTCAGCACAGAGCCCCAGGCGGGGCTCAAACCCACGAACGGGAGATTGTGACCTGAGAGAAAACCAAGTGTCGGATGCCTAACTGACTAAGCCACCCAGGCGCCCCTTGATGCAACTTAACTTTTTAAAAAAAATTCTAGATTTTCCTGTGCATCATTTATTTCAGGATATTATTTGCTAACTCCCTATGATCATACAAGAACTGACTCAGAAGAATAATTTAACTCTAACATCTGCTCTCTGAATGATCAAAATAGCCCTAGTCTATCTTGACATGAACTATAAAATTTGTATTTTTGAAAATACATAGATGTTTTTTAAAATATAAGAAAACTCATTAATGTCACAAAAATCTATTAATTATAAATTATAATTATTTTATAAATAGGTTCAAGACCAATAATTTATATTTTTAATTTTTTACTTATTGAATTAACAGACATGTTTATATTTCTTCAAAGTTGTCATGTTAATTCTTATATAATATTCCATGTACTTGAGGGGCCATAATTTAATTTCATTCAGGTATATATTTTTTTAATTATTATAATTACAATTATACACTATAATTAAATTATTAATTATAACATGATCCTTTGAGGCACTGTTCAGTCAAATAGCCTTGCCTCAAAAAGTAGAAATAAAAAAAGACACCTCTTCTGACTTCCTGGTTTTCCAAACACAACCATTTTGTCTGTTGAAAAGGCTGTGATAGGTATTTCCAGAGGGGTGTGGTCAAATGTCCACCAGATGGCACTCCACCCAGTCAAGGCTACAAGCGTCCTTACCTCCTTCCCTTGCTCAGCTCTGTCCCAACGCTGCTACCAGATCTAAAATGTTCACTCGCTACTCTTGTTCATGGACTATCCAAGGGGCTGGGTTGCCCCCCACCTCCAACCTGCCACCATGGAGAGATCCAAGTCTCAGAGTGGTGACTCATTCTTTCCTTCCTTATCCCCCAGCCTTGATCATTACTTTCTATTGCAGTCTGCAATTCCCTGCTGGCACTTTCTCACTTACTCTGGCAGTTCTGGAGTTGGCTGCTCTTAGGCAATATATAGTTTCTGTTGAGATATTTTTTTGAGATTTCTCTTAGGATTCCCCCATATAAATTTTATATTCCGCCTGCCTTTGGGTTTCATGAGATTCAGTCAATAACTCCATATGTGCTGCTCTGTCTTGTTGGACTGTTAGGGTGAGCCCATCAGTTGTCACAGAAAGTTCAGCAACAGCTGCAAATAATTAACTCTAGCAGCTTCTAAAATGAAATCTGAAGGAGTGAATGATTTGGTGCGTTGCCAATGGCAGGAAGCCTGTATTAGTGATTAAGTCACTCCATTGAGCCTTTGATTCACAGGCTTGCTTTCTGTTAGAGCCTTTAAAAAATTAGAGTTATATTTTATGAGGCCAACACTACCCTATACTAAAACCAAAGAATCCCCTCAAAAAGAACGTTACATGAACATTAATGGGAAAAAAAAAACCTCAACAAAATATTAGCAAAGTAAATTCACCAATACATTAAAAGGATCATATATCATGATCAAGTGGAACTTACTCCAGGGATGCAAGGATGGTTCAACATTGGCAAATCAATTAACATGATATACCACATTAACAAAATAAAGAATAAAAATCATATGATTATCTCAATAAATACAGAAGAAGCATTGGACACAATTTAACATCCATTTATGATAAAAACTGTCAAAAAGTGGGTATAAAGGGAATGTACCTAACCAAATAAAGTCTGCATATGACAAACCCATAGTTAGTATCATTCTTGATGTTAAAAAGCTTGAAGCTTTTCCTCTAAGACCAGGAACAAGACAAGGATGCTCACTTTTACCACTTATATTCACATACCACCGGAAGTTCTAGTCAGAGCAATTAAGCAGCAAACAAACAAACAAACAAACAGGACATCTAAATAGGAAAGGAAGAAGTAAACTGTCCCTATTGGCAGATGACATGATACTATATACAGAAAACCCACAAACTCCACTAAAAAACACTGTTGCAACTAATACGTGAAATCAGTCAGCAAAGTAGTAGGATACAAAATCAATATATAGAAATCCATGGAATTTCTTTACACTAATAATGAACTATCAGAAAGAGAAATTAAGAAAACAACCCCATTTATAATTGAATCAAAAAGAATAAAATATCTAGGAATAAATTTAACCAAGGAGGTGAAAGACCTGGGTATTGAAATCTAAGACACAGATGAAAGAAATTGAAGGAGACATAAATAAATGGAAAGATATTCCATACTCATGAATTGAAAGAATTAATATTATTAAAATGTTCATACCACCCCAAGTAATCTACAGATTCAATGCAATCCTTATCAAAATTCTACTGGCATTTTTGATACAACTAGAACAAATAGTTCTAAAGTTTGTATGGAACCACAAAAGATCCTGAATAGTCAGAGCAATTGTGAGAAAGAACAAAACTGGAAGTGTCACACTCCCTGATTTCAAATTATACTACAAACCTATGATAATCAAACCAGTATGGTATTGGCATAAAAAACAGATGCACAGATCGATCGAACAGAATTGAGAGCCCAGAATTAAACCCACATATATATGGACAGTAAATTTACAACAAAACAGCAAAGAACATACAATGTGAAAAAGACAATCTCTTCAATAAGTGCTGTAGGGAAAACTGGACAACGACATGCAAAAGAATGAAACTAGATTACTATCTTACACCCTACACAAAAATTAACTCAAAATGGATTAAAGACTTGAATATAAGACCTGAAACCATAAAATTCCTAGAAGAAAACATAGGTAGTAAGCTCCCTGATATTAGTCTTAGGGATATTTTTGTCAATCCAACTCCAAGGGCAAGGGAAACAAAAGCAAAAATAAATAAAAAGCTCTTGCTTTTTACCAAACTAAAAAGCTCTTACACAGTGAAAAAAAAAAAAAAACATTATCAAAACAAAAAGGCAACCTACTGAATGGGAGAAGATTTTCACAAATCATAACTCCAACAAAGGATTAATATCCAAAAAATATAATGAACTCCTACAATTCAACAATAAAAACAACCCAATAAGAAAATGGGCAGAAGATCTGAATTGATAATTTTCCAAAGAAGACATACAAATGAGCAACAGGCACATGAAAAGTTGTTCAACATCACAAAAAATTAGGGAAATGTAAATTAAACCACAGTGAGATATCACCCCAAATAAATTAGAATGGCTATTATCAAAAAGACAAGAAATAGCAAGTGTTGGAGAGAACGTGGAGAAAAGGGAACTCTTGTGTAGTATTGGTGAGAATGTAAATTAGTACAGCTGCTATGGAAAGCGGCATGGAGATTCCTCAAAAAACTAAGACTAGAACAACAATATGATTCAGCAATTCCACTTCTGGCTATTTATCTGAAGAATACAAAAACACTGATTTATAAAGAATATGCAGCCCTGTGTACATTGTAGCAATATGTATAATAGCCAAAAAATGAAACAACTTAAATGGCCATCAGTGGATGAGTAGATAAAAAAAGATGTGGTATATATAATGGAATACTACTCAGCCATACAAAGGAATGAAATCTTACCATTTGCAACAAAATAGATGGACCTTAAAGGTGTTATGCTAAGTGAAAAGTCAGATAGAGACAAATACTAAATGACTTCACTCATAAAAAACAAAACAATTTAAAAACACAACAAAACAATCAAATAAAACAAAACACATAGATACAGAGAACAGATTGGTGGTTACCAAGCAGGAGGAGGACAACATGGGTGAAGGGGTTCAATTGTATGGTGATAGGCAGTAACTAGACTTTTAGTGGTGATCACTTTGTAGTGCATACAGATGCTAAATTATATAATGCTATACACCTGAAAGTTATATAATGTCATATATCAATTGTACCATAATAAAAAATATTACAGTTGAACCCAACTTTCCTTGATGGAATAAAACAGAAAAGGGATGTTCAGGTGAAATTCCAAGAGTGAAAGAAGGGGAAGAGTAATTTAAGCCAGATGATATAAGCCAGATGACCTATTACCCAAAAGTTGCTGTAGTTTGCTGACCAATTTCCCATTATCCCTTCAGTGAGTCACTCAGACTGTCCGACTTCATTCCGGTTTATAACAGTGCATCACTTAGAAGAATCACCATCAAGGAAGAAGGAACTGGCCATAATCCATGAACAACAAACACCCATTCTTACATTTTCCCTTTTATTATTTCAAATTTTTCACTTGTTAGAGTTGTTTTCTTTATATCATGATTACCTATTATTTGTTCAATGATAAAATAAAGTATAAACAAACAAAGCAACAAAACCCACACAGTTATCTCTCCACCCACGCTGTTATGTCTCCAGTCCTTAGATACCTCAACCCAGAGTCTAGGACTCTAGAATTGCCACATGGGACAGACCAACAATCAACCCAGCCAGGACTCTGACAGGACCTGACTGAAGCTCCAAGGGAGGTGGCAGGGACCTGCGCTTCCATGTCTCTAGAGCAGAGATGTTTTCTCAAACATCTCTTTGATTACCTCTAACTATTCCTTAATTTATTGGAGTTATTCGTGCTATCAGTCCGTGCTCAATCTATAAGACTCTGAAGCTCCTGAAAACAGCTGTGATGAGGATGTGTCTTCTTCTAACATATAACCTATTAAATACCATCTCATTATTCAGTTTCCTTAGAAGTAAAGTATTAGAGTAGTCCACATGTACCTTCTGGTTTTGCCCAGGGCCAACCATGACAACATATATACACAGCTGACCTTCGAATAACATGAGGGTTTAGGATACTGATGCCTGTGCAGTCGAAATCAATGCATAAATATGTATACTTAATATATATTATTGTTTAAGAACTTTATATGTAAATTTTTAAATATATATTATATATTTATATATATATTTAAAATATGTCATTGTTTAAAAACTTTATATATATATACATATATATACATATATATGTATATATATATACACATATATATATATGTATATACATATATATATATGAACAATTACTTAACAAATTCATTGATGTCAAAAGTTTTTGTGGGGGCATCTGAGTGGCTCAATTGGTTGAGCGTCACACTCTTGATTTTGACTCAGGTCATGATCCCAGGGTCGTGGTATAGAGCTCCACACCAGACTCTGCACTGAGTGTGGAGCCTGCTTGGGATTCTTTCTTTCTCCTTCTCTCTGCCCCCTCCCCCATCACGCTCTCTTTCTCTCAAAATAAATAAATAAACATTTAAAAAAAAGCTTTTTTGGACATAGCGGGATTTATTACAGTTTACACAAGGGGCAGGAAAAGGAGGAGTTGCATTGCACACGCAGAGCACCTGACTTAATAAATCTCCATTAGCCATTTGCTGTTTATCTAATTCCTCCTTCAACCCCCTTGTCATCCCACCAGAGATCACTTCTCACTCCCTCTTCCCTCCAAAACAGCACTCACTCCCTCTGCTTCCTTCTACCTTTTTTTTTTATTATGCAGGGTATCTGAGAGCTGGCCAGCTTTTACTTGGCCAAGGGCCTATGAAATCTTATTTCAACAAACCAGTCTCTCTCAGGAAGGCAAGATGGGGGATGCAAAATGAGTCGTTGCCTAAAAATTAGTAATTTTTCTAGATCATTACATTGCACACAAGTTTGTCTACTTTCCCATGTGAAGCTAATTTTGTAGATCCCCAAACAGAACCATAAAAGAGTTCAATTAGCTTTGCAAAGCTTTACACAACTCCGATTTTAGTTTTACTGGCATTCATATAAATTACTGGGCTCTTTTCCCCTCTGGTGTGCCTACCTGCCTTCCACCAAATGTCAGATAAACGATTCTGTGCAAGGCTATGTCATCTATTTACATCAAGACTTATCTTTTGGCTTTCACTTCTTTTCTCTGTAAGTCTCCCACATTCCTCTTCTACAAGAAGCATGGAAGAGATAAAGGGTGGCGGGAAAGAAATTAGTTTTGGGCTACTTGCCTCAACTTGACTTTCTGTGTTCACCTGCTAACTTATACTCTGCGATAAGAAAAAAAAAAGCGAAGAAGAAGAACGAAAGCTGACAGCAGTGTCGTTTTCAATACCAGGAAGAGCTGACTGTAAGTTTTTTGAGTTCTGGGATCATTCAGTGAAAGTTTCCCTCAGAAGTCACCTGTTTCCCAGCACTGTTCCTTACCTTACTGGGTTTTTACAACTGTTTTCCAAGGCCAGGGATCACATCCATCAGTTAAGTCTCATCTCTACAAATACATACTGTCAGATGGGAGAATAAACAAGGGGTGTGTATCTAAGCACTAACTCATTTCCAATGTTGGGACGGGAAAAAAAAAAAAAAGAACTTTAAAAATTCTTGCCCATCATATCAAGGACAATTTTACATTTAAGTTCAGCTTGATATTTTATCAAACACTTCTTGTGTGGAAGTTCTTTGCTAGGTCTGGGGCTACCAATGCATATAAGACCATTTCTTTACCTTTGATGAATCTGTGATATAGACAGCAAGATAATTTGACAATTGTTATCAAGAGTCATAAAGATATTCTCACTGCCATTTATTTTAAACGTACAGATCAATATAAACTACATGAAAAAAAGACTTTATTGTAGCATTAATCATAAGGAAAAGAACTGGATACAACTTGTGTAGAGGTCATAGTAGAGGATAATTAAGATTGAAATGAAATATTATCATTTAAAATAATAATTGTGAAGACAAAATAGAAATATTAACTCTAAGGATATTAAAACGATATTTACTAAATTCAATTTTATTATGAAGATATGCTCAATCTCATTTGTATAGTTAACCAGACAGATTTAAGGACAAATACATTCTAAGAAGTATAGTATATAGGGTCAGGGAATGTATAGAAATTAGGACAAGGAGAAACTATTTCTTTTAAATAGACTGGACTTGTATGCTGGCCACTGGAAGAGGAGACTCCCTAATATATTACACAAAGTTTTGGGGGAATAGTTAATTACAGGCTGCATGATATAAAAAATTTCTTTGGAACCCAAAGTTTAAGTTTATATACCTGAAGCTCAGACTGTTTCTGTGACTGCCTCTTCTAACCTCCAAAAATACACAAAAAGTACAAGTTACTTGTATTTTCTGCAGAGAGCTCCCGAGTTTTCTTTAATAGAGAAAAAAAGCTAAATGCATTTTTTTTGTTAAACAATAGCTAAAAAATAGTCTTACAATACACCTGAATGAAATTAAATTATGGTCCCTCAAGTACATGGAATATTATATAAGAATTAACATGACAACTTTGAAGAAATATAAACATGTCTGTTAATTCAATAAGTAAAAAATTAAAAATATAAATTATTGGTCTTGAACCTATTTATAAAATTTTAATTTCATAGGGACAAGTTCTAGAAGAGCATATATAGGAATGTAAATAGTTGTGTTAGGGTAGTAAAATTTTAGAGGAAGTCTTTTCTTCGATCAATTAAACTATTTTTATATTTAAATAAAAAGAGAAAACTAGAGGCTTAGAGTTACTTGACATATTCTGCTGAATTCAGCCCATCTATGAAGGTGGAAGGCACATTTATCTTATAGAGTAATTTCAGTGTTAGAACTTGGAATGTAGTGTAAAAGAAATTTACTTCTGTAATTTTTAGACAACAAAAGGCCAGAATCCTGCTCCTGCCATTTTCACAGGAAAAGCTAGTGAACTGTCCTTATTTGTAAAGAGAATAATCATAAAACCTACTTTGCTATTTTGTCTTGTTTTGTTTTTGTTTATGTTTGTTTAGCTTTAATGAGAATAAGTGCCTGGTACCTAGTTGGTACTCAGTAAATGTGCACGGTTGGTGGGAGTGTTGTCCAAAGCCTGATAAGAGTCTGCGGGGCACAACCGTGACCTTCAGTTCACCTTCATAAATGGCACAGCTCTTTGCTACTCTACTTCAGTGAGGACTTGGGGAAACAGAAGACCTGGCCTCCATCAATGCCCCTGCCATAAATGTTTCCTCTGGGGATAGAGCAGAGTACAAATGAAAGGTAAATAAATAACCATTTGTTTCATCTCCTTTACTCTTTTTTTTTTTTTGTGAAGAGTTTATTTTGGGGGCACTTGGGTGGCTCAGTCAGTTAAGCATCCAACTTTGACTCAGGTCATGATTTCACGGTGTGTGAGTTCGAGCCCCACGTCAGGCTCTGTGCTGACAGCTCGGAGCCTGGAGCCTGCTTGGGGTTCTGTGTCTCCCTCTCTGTCTGCTGTTCCCCCATTCACACTCTGTTTCCCTCTCCTTTGAAAATAAATAAACACTTTAAAAATAATTTAAAAACCGTTAAAAAATTAAAAATAAAAAAAAAGATTTTATTTGTAAGTAATCTCCACACCCAACATGGAACTCAAACTCACAACCCTGAGATCAAGAGCTGTACCTTGCACTGACTGAGCCAGCCAAATGCCCCTCCACCCCTTTACTCTTGGGATCCAATTGATACACAAAGAACCCACGGGTTTGTAAACACCAAAGCCCTCTTTCCTAGTCCATGGGAAACCTAGAGCAAGGATTAACATTAGCAATAACATGTATTCATTAATTCATTCAACCAACATCTTTGGAGCCCCCAGAGATGAAAAAAATCCTCTGGTGTCAAATTTCATGAGACATCAGCAAAAAGGATGGAGAGAAGGGAGAAATGTTGAGTTTTATTTTAAGCTTCTGATTGGGTTTTCCGTATCAGGCTTAATAAAAGCTTCATAGGAGCAAGTCATTGCAAATATCTTGCTTCTTAATCCTTTTGACAGAAATTGGCTACCATTGCAGGGAAAGGGGTTTACAAGGATGATTATGCAATGTCGTACAATCAGCCAAAACGACATGATATTCAAAACCTTTGAAGAGCCTGGCGTTCCTGCTTTGGAATGACTCAATGAAATGTCTTCCACACTGTCTCTTGGGAGACTTCCCTCCTGTCCCACCTATCTGTGGTTCTTCAACCACACCCAGGCTTTGCTCCCACTCTCCGAATTTCCCATTTCCCAAGTATTTGTCACCCTGAGTTATTGTAGCACCCCAATTCACTTTCATACACTTAGTTATGTGGAAGTTAGTCATGTTTTTAGCTACTGGAAAATAAATTTGTAATGATTTTGTCTGAACTGTCACACAGTACGCTTTCTTGGCATCTGGAATCCAGGTAAGGTAGACTGGAATGAGCACAATGCTACAGCGAGAAGTGCCAGAAAACAGAGATATGACGGCAAAGGGGCCATTAGGAGAGGGACAGTAAACTTAACGTTGATTCGAATGCACAGAATATCAATACCGTTGATGTACAAAAAGAAACTATGCCAGATATTAAAAAAAAAGGAGGAGGCTACAAAATGAATAAGATATAAACATTCTGGAACCTTAAGAAGTTTCTGACCTAGTGAGAAAGATGGATATTAAATGTGAAATCCCATTGAGAAATACAAATATAGTTACGTAGGAGCACAAAGAAAATACTTATTAACCCTGCATATTATAGCACATGGGTCATGGAACTGGTTAAAATCATGGGCTTTGTAGACAAGCCTGGGTTAAAATACTTACTTTAGCATCTACTGGCTGTCTAGTTTTGTGTTCTTAAGCAAGTTACCGTCCCAAAGGTAAAATGGGTTTAATACTAATAATTGTCTCATAAGATCACGTGTGAGGCTCAATGAACTTCATACACATGTGCCATGTAAGTGGTCAACACATTCCCTATTATTATTAGGTCACTAAAATGGTCTGCTAGAAAAAGCCTGTATTAGAATGATTATAAGGTCATTTTCTATCTTCTACACTTCAGTTCCATGCAAAAAGAAGTCAGATTTTCCAGGGCTAAAAAACAAAATAGGCAAGAAGAATGAAAAGGAGGAGCGATATCGTTTTGCCAACTATCACGGTCTTTGTCTTATTGCCCCTGTTCCTGGCTGTAGGAGACTTCAGATCCCAGATTACATGCCATCAACCTTCTGTGAAGAATTCCTTGAGTGCAGCTGGCACTTCCTCATCCAGGGTTCCATAGCAGTTTGTCTACAGTTCTTGAATGGTAACCATACCATAATCATAATACCCACAATTTATTGAGCACATGTCACTATTATTCAACATAATTCGCTCTCATCTCCGATGCATCTCTGCAATGCCAAATAATAATGGGAATTACTGCTCCCACTCTGCAGGCAAGGAAACTGAGGACTAGATAAGTCAAGAGAATTGGATAAGGTAGCAAATCTTGAGGCTAAGATTTGAACAGTGGTCTGACTGATGCCAAAGCCCAATTTCAGTGGTTCACCACGTTGCTTCCTCTTTTCCACATATGATTTGAACTATTGATTTAAATGTCTGACTCCCAGAGCAAAAACTCTGAGAGACCAGAGGCTCTTTCTTGCACATACATGTATCTCCAGCAACTCATACTAGAGCTGGCATATAGTGAGCACTTTTTGCTCACCAAAAGAATTGTATGACAAAATCAATAAATTAACTCTTATTCTTAGACATTCAAAAGAGGCAGCACATCTCAGTTCATGGATTAAAGGCCTCGACATGGATTTTGTTATTGATCTTGTGATTTTGCTCAATTCATTAGTTTTTACAGTTTTTTGCAGATTCCTTAGGATTTTCTACATACACAATTATGTCATCTACGAGTGAAAATAGTTTACTTCTCCCTTTCCAATGTCAATAGTTTATTACCAAGAGTTCATTCGTTACATTGCTGTACAGAATACAAATCAAATTTTAGAATACAGCCCTTTAAATAGTTGGGAATTTCAGGGGCGCCTGGTGGCTCAGTTGGTTGAGCATCTGACTTCGGCTAAGGTCATGATTTCGTGGTTGACAAGTTCGAGTTAGAGCCCCACGTCGGGCTCTGTGCTGACAGCCTGGAGCCTGCTTTGGATTCTGTGTCTCCCTCACTCTCTACCCCTCCCCTGCTCATTTTCTGTCTCTGTCTCAAAAATAAATAAACATTAAAAAATTTTTTAAATAGTTGGGAATTTCCTAAGATTTCTATGTTAAGGTAATATCTAAGTTGCTGTAATGAAAAGACCCCAAATTAGAGCTGTCCAAATAAAATGCAGTTTTATTTGCTTTTATACAACTCTCTTGACTTGTCCAGAGAAAGGGAGTGCCTGTGAGTTCCATAAACGGTGCTATTCCCAGGCTGCCATCCTTGTCTGCACGATGAAGGCTGGTCTCTGAAGCCTGCCCTCCCTTTTGCAAGAACAGAGGAAAACAGGAAGTCCAGATGAAGTGATTTTCTGTTGGGAAAGTAGAGTGGAAGCTGTGCATATCTCTTCTATTCACATTTTGTAGGAGGAAATGCTGTCATCTGACCACACATTACTGAAGAGGAAGCTGGGCAATATAATGTCTCGCTGGGCAGCTAGAAAAAGGTACAAAAGATGGGGAGCAGTTATGCGACTGCCACACCCTTCCAAAGCAAATGCAATAATACTTTTCTTACCTAATGGTCAGACTTTGGATCAACATTCAGAGAAAAAGCCACAGCCCTTTCCAGTATGTGAAAATGCCATAAACAGAGCATACAGAGGTAGTCCCCAGATCCTGGTCACTGTTCCCCGTGAGAGGAGAGGAGCCATTCCACTTCTAGAGTGCTCTAACAGCATTGTGAGCAAAACGAGGGCAATCAAGAGCAAGACTGCATCTGTGGTTTTCCCCTGGCATGCTTCAAATTTTCCTAGGCTGCTGCTGGAAGAAAATGAAACACATCAAAGATGTGGAAAGATGGAGAGAAGCCACTAGGTACAGACACAGTGGTTACAGGGCAAAGTGACGACTAATGGCAGGGATGGAGACAGCACACCAAGGAGAAAGCACAGTCTGGGATAATTTAATGCAGAGCAAATATCCCTAAGCACATTTGAGTGTTCTCTGAAGGCATCACTGTGTTGCTGCCAACCACAGAAATTGACACTTGTGAGGAGGAACTGTGTGAAGGTCGTCTCTAGAAGATGAATATCGGCCCCAGTATTATTTACATCCTCCCCATCTCTCTTCACTTTCCTCTCCCCATCTCCCCCTACCAAAAACCAATCCTAGGATAATTTTCATCCCAATTAAATGAGATTTAGGTGACCATTAAAAAAATACCTTTAATGAGAAAAGAGATCTCAACGAGGGTACCTATCACTTAATGGAATGATTGCTGTGTGATCAATAAGGAAGGTTAAATGGTCCAATAGTCACAAAACGATGCATTTAGTCTACATGATAAAGCTATATTTAGTAGACAAAATTAAAATGCTTCCGTGGCTTAAAGGCAAACTTTACTTACCCAAATAGTCTCACTACCCATAGAATTATGCAAATCAGGTATTTATAAGCTGAACTTCATGAACTTGACATTTAATGAAGGATTTCATTCTTTTCCATACTTCATTATGCGGACAAAATATATTTGATGAAAATGAGAATGCATTAATGGATATGTTTAAAGTTATTATTGGTCACAATTGTGTGTGTGTGTGTGTGTATGTGTGTGTGCGTGTGTGTGTGTGTTTTGCTTTGTCAGTTTTCCAACTTTAGAATAGAACCTGGACTTCAGAGCAAGTGTTACGAGAGCAGATTTTTTAATCATTTTAAGAATGTCATTTGCATCATTGTAAGATTTGTCCAAAGAAGAAAAGTGGTAGAATAGATAACTCTAAAATGCAATAATCAGAAAGCAATCTATATTTGTTTTAAGAATATGTGTCTGTGTGTATATGTATGTCTAATATTCTTGGTATTCCCAGAATTTTGAACAACTAACAAGGGAACTGACTTGGTCTGACTTGAAACTAACAAGGTCTGACTTGAAAAAGTTACAAAGCTTCTAGCTCCTTTACCCCTCTTGACCTCAGTAAAGCTAAGCAGAGAATTTGGTTCAGTTCCAGCCAACAGGATCTTTTATACATCCACTCTGTAACGATTAGTGATTTTAAGGAACAGAAAGTATCTTTAGCCAGCTTCAGCCCCAGAGGGGGAGTCTGCCATAAAGATACAAACAAGGAGGCATGTGGGAGTCAGGAACAAGGAATGACCAAGACTAGAAGGCTATCAGAGCTCTCTCATTTGCACCTCTTGATTCATAAGGATTTTTTCTGCTTCTTTAGCCCATGGACAGAAGTTTACATATTACAGGCCTACATGGACAGACTTGTCATCTCCGAATTACAGTTCCAAATTTCCAGGATAGGAAACCATGTTGGCCCAATTTATTTCAGGTTTCTTCCCCTCATCCTACCAGCTATAGTTGTTGTGGCAAAATCACATGTGTGAAAGTGGCTAAAAGGGAAATATCCCTACAGATGGAGAGGTAATTCCCAGAGGAAGGAGATTACTTAGAGGTGAACTGATAGTCTCTAAATTATCTTTTTATATTGTGTATTTAGCCCAGAATAAGCATTGTGGGAACCAAAGGGATGCTTATATTATAACCCCTGTCTTAATAAAGGTCACAATCTCATAAACCCACCTCTACAAATGAAGGAGTAAATGTTAGTGCTATGATTAAGTACTGAGTGATGGCGTTGATCCAAAGGGGCTGATTACAGTAGAAGCAAGAGGGAATTTAAATGAAGAGACACGGGTTCAGATCTTGGCTCTGGCTTCTACTCCTTATGTATCCTCCATGGGTCACAGATTTTTCTTTGTGGTCTTCATTTTATTCGTAAAATGTGGAGGATTATATTTAACTCAAAGGCATCTTGTGATGCTTCAATGCAGTCCCCAGCTAGTTTACATGTATCTAGCACACAGCAGAATACAACAGTTTGGTTCCATGAGCTCGTGTTAAACACACAACCTCAGTGAAGCACTGGACTACGTGTTGGCAACAGAGGTAAGGCACGGGCGTTGGTTGTGCTTCGGGAAACCGCAGTCTGTGGGAGTGAGATTGTAGGGGATGGGGTGGTTGGGAAGGAGACAAATGAACAGATTATTGCAGTGAAAGGTAGTACATTTGTTGACTATGATTCTTGATGTGGTTGGGGTTAATCTGGGCCTGTTTCGGGGAGGTACGAAGACACAAGCTCAGCCTTATGTAGCTAGATAGGATTTTAACAGGAACATTTCATATCAAACTGAGGTAAGACCTTGAGTGGAGCTGACTTAGCTCCACAAGATGATAGTTCACATTTTCTGTGGTAAGGAATCTAAATTAATAATTTAAAAGACCTTTTCCCAAATGCTGCTGTGCTTAAATAAAGGGGCGAAGGGAGATAGCTACGGTGTTTTTGTTTTGTTTTGTTTGTTTTTAATATAATTTATTGTCAAGTTAGCTAACATACAGTGTATATAGCGTGCTCTTGGTTTGGGGGGTAGATTCCCGTGATTCATCGCTTACATTCCATACCCAGTGCTCACCCCAACAAATGCCCTCCTCGATGCCCATCACCCATTTTCCCCTATCCCCCCCCACCCCACCCACCAACCCTCAGTTTGTTCTCTGTATTTAAGAGTCTGTTATGCTACAGTTTTGAAGAAGGTTTTTACATGGTAGGGGAAGCTAGAAAATCCACCCTTGCAGACCATCCACCTTCAGGCAATTAAGAGCCTATTTTCTGTGCTCGGTGAAAATGAAAATACTCAAGAAAGGAAATGTACATTTGATTTAATAGCATAAGTTAAGAAAAGTTGGACCACAATCTAACAGTAGACAAATTTCAAAATCACTCTTTGCTGGACTTAACTGGGGGGGCGGGGGGGGGGGGCGGGGAGGAAGAAGTGATACCCACACTTGACTATTTTGAAGCTGCTGCTTTGATACACTAGTCAGAAGTTGCCAGAGCTATTTACCATCTCAGAACAATTTGTTCACTTCACTCAGAAATTAGAAGTGTGTTTTGGCCAATAATCCTAAATTTATTTTGTAGTAGTCATTTTTCTTAATGGAAGTGTTTTCCAGATGTTGCCTAAGTCTAGTTGTCTGGGCCCTCTTCCAACAAATGAGGAAAGTTTGATTTCATAGCGTTGTCACTGTTGATTCTGTCTAACCTTTGGACTAATTGGTTCATCCCAATATATTTGCACTGATATATAAGACTTCCAGAACATTGGAAAAACTCACTATTGCTTTTACGGGTAAGTGTCAAAGTTAACTCGCTTCGTGGAATTAAATGTGTTTTCAATTCAATAGGGCTATGCTTTATTAAAGAAGTTTGAGAACAGTTTTTAAGGACAGGAGTAGGAAAGTTTTGAAAAGGATCACAGCTACACAATACACCTGTTGGAAGCTTACAAATTTATATGGAGAGTTAAGAGAAAGTTGGAATGATCACTCCTGTGTTTGTTAAATTAAATTTTACTGAAGCTGGTTATTTTTTCCCTGTAAGCTGGGATTTCAACCTTGCACTGTAAGTATATACTACACTTTAAATGGAGTTTGAGATAGGGCTGTTTTTCCTTTGGGAGAATTCTAAGGTATTAACATGGACCATAACATGATTGAGATGGTGACTCACGATTTCTTCTGCATAAGATGGTGAAATATTTACAGTAGAATTAAAGCTCGTTATCTTTAAAAGTCATGTTTCAAGAGTGGGATGGTTTTATCATTAAACCGCATTTTAAAAGTTACCGAAACACCGTAAGTAACATGGGCATAAATTAGTGGTGAGATTAAAGAGCAGTTTTCTGATGCTTTTCTTTTCTTTTCAGTGAGGTCTCGGTACCTGGAAACAGACATGGAGTGGAGAATACTTCCCATGTACTTGCTGCTGCTTTCTGTTTTCTTGATTCAGCAAGTTTCTTCTCAAGGTAGCTTAACCACCAAAAAGACTTATTTAACAACTGTTGCTAATCATTCTGTTTTGACTATTATGACAACAAAAGAAACAGATTTCTGAAAACGTACATTTGTTTGAATTTAATGTATAGTATAGTTTTAAAATTATGTAAAAGCATATGCAACATTTCTAAGCATTTTGGAATTCTTACTTTTTCTCATGTCTTATGAAACCTTTCAAGTTTGGAGCTTTTCTATAGACTAATTTTTGTACTCATTTTTGTGGTGACTCCAAAAGCTAAAAAAGAAACCACGGACACATGATAAAACTGTGCTATTGTGATACAGTATCATCAGATGAACTGAAAAGAATGACGTTTAAATGGCATGTAATTTTTGCTCACATGTTTCCAGTAAATTTAATGAGTATTTTACATCAAATAAATTATTGCTAGCTTCTTTCAGGATCTGTAGAACTAGGCACCATGGTACAGTGAGCATTGACAATGTTTCAAATGGCCTTGGATTAATCTTGAAAGTGCTCTGTTTCTTACAAGAACTATTCATCCAGGAATGGGCTCTACTTGTGTGAATGTCATCTTATATTATAATATTGAACTATTCACAGTACTCTAAAAACTGTCCTGGATGAACAGTTCTTGTCATTGACATTTAGAGAATGTTAAGATATATCCAGTACAATCACCTTAGCAAATGTCTCTAGCATGCGATCAAAGTTGAATAATGGCAATAATACTGAACATCGGATTTTCATATCCCTGTTTTTCTTTGATAAGCAAAACCTGAGAGAAGAAAAATCAAGGTGCATGCTTGTTATGGTGAAATTGCATTTATAAAATAGGCATTTCCAGGAAAATAGTTAAAATTCCCATAAACCTAAGCATGAGAGATAATCTCCTGACGTGGACATAGTTTCCGAATCACTAAGATAAGATGGAAAAACACATGGAAGCACATGTGAACGTTTAATAAGGAATCATGGCCTCTACACTATCTTTAGACTCCTCTGCTGTCTTACGATAGCATTACAAGGCTCACAACACTGAGAGCATTTCCTAATCTACCTTTCCTCTGGAATAAGATCAGTTGTGCTCCAAGATGGTTTTACTCTCCTTTAAATGAATGAATGTAAAATTATCTTTAAAATTAACAGTGGTAAAAGTAGGACAATCAGTCTATGAAAATAAACTTTTCCTATAAAGATAATTGATTTCCTCATTCAGAAATCTGCTAATTAGGAAAGAATAGACTTTAATGTTGTGTTGTCTGCTTTTCTCGCCTTCTCAATTTCTCATTCTCTTTTTCCTTATATATAATATATGTATTTATATACATACACTATATATGCGTTTTTGTATGTATTGTGCACATATGTACGCAAAAGTTGAAAGTTGTCCTAATATCTACTATTTTCTTTGCATGTGAAGACTTTCAGTTTCCCAGACTCATTATTTTGAGATTTTTTCAGTGTGTTTCAACGTCCCTCTATGGATTTAGGACATTGCACCTGCCAATTTCTATTCCAGAGACGGATTCGATTGTTACGTTTCTGTGGTTTTCTCTCTCAGGAAGGTGTTTTCCAAATGACTTTCAGAAATATATTTGAGGATAGCTATGCTTTTGTTCATATTGTTGTTTTTTTCACCCAGAATAACTCTGACCTTTATATTCATGCCCAGATGCTATTTGAACAGTTATTTATTTTGCCTTCTCTGTATCTGTGGTTGTAAACATCTCACTTCCTCAACATTTAAAGAACCGGTTATCCTCACCAGTAAAAGGAGGAAGCCTAGGGAAGTTTTTGCTGGCCTAACCAGCTTGTTTTAAACTCAACATGAGGGATGAGAGGCAATGTGATTGGGTGGGAATAGTGTTGGCTTTAGAATCAGATATATCAGAGTTCAAGTTCTAGGTGACCATGTTACTTATTATCCAAATCAGGACACTTCGGAGAGTGAAAGAGGTCAGTATGAATAATTTATAGGTAACACATATTTATTATAGGTATTATAGGTAACACAATTTATCTGTAATACATATATCCTGGAACCATTAACTAACTAGGTATTCTTGAGCTAGTTATTAAAATCTCTGTGTTTCAGCTGCCTTATCTCTCAAAAGGGGCTACTAATACCCTCCTGGTAACATTTTCATAAACATTAGAGATAACATATGACTGAGTGTCCAGCACAGAGATACAGAGATGCTCAATAAATGTCAACTAGCCATCATTTTAGCTGCAGCCTCAGTTGAGCTGTGGCCGCTCTCCGCACCACAACTCCCCAACCCCACTACTGCCCGAATATCACCCTCTTTATGCAAAGCCATTACCTTTGCCTCATTTTCAAAAGTGTATTTATCTTCTCAGTCTGGTGAAGAATGAAGTGGCATGATCAAGGTCACATCAGAGATCAGGCAAAGATCACCTGGACCCATTGCTAACCATCATCCCCAACCTTTTCCAATTGATAAAATTCTCCCTGACCAAATGGCTTTGTCCTCCTCATTAGACCCCTCCCTTTCTGTAAAGTGGTTTGGCCATGTTTACCCTAGTATTGTATAATTGTAGATTTACCAAGCTGTGCAGGGAGATGTGGGGAAGGGTATTCTAGAGATGCCACCTGCAACTGTGATTATAACTGTCAACACTACATGGAGTGCTGCCCTGATTTCAAGAGAGTCTGCACTGTGGGTAAGTCCTGACAGCTAGTGTCTCCCCTGCCAAGCAGCACTGTTCTGTGAGTCCCCTTGCAGCCCCTTCCAGTGCTGTTTCCACACTACTGCGCTTCTTTTTGCTTAAATGCCTTTCCCTTCCTTGCATAAATGTTGCAGCGTGCTGTACCTAAGGATGGTGTCAAAGCTCGTGACTCTTGGGGGAGGGATGAGGAGGGGAGCCTGGAACTCTGACAGGTGCACAAGGTTATTGACTAGTCCAAGTAAAATATCTTGTTGTAAATAGAGAATGCTGTGACTCAGGAGTCATCAAGTAAATAGTAAGGAGTACTATTCACTTACCAATCAGAGATATAACTGCTTAGTGATGGGGTTCTTCCATAGCTTCATCAAAAGAATCCATGGATATAAAATAATCTTATCTACTGTTTGACTGTTTGATATAAACATGTTTCTAAATTGTCTGAAAAAAGTCACTTAAAGTACGAAGCATTAGTGTCTTATGAGGAATTTCAGTTAGAACCCAAAGGGTCGGAATTTTAAGTGATGGGTGGTATTTCACCTGAACGCATTTTTAGATCATTTTGTTAACACGGGCATTTCATATCCAATTTATGAAAATTATCATTAAAAGTGGTTCAAACTTATGTTTAGTTTAGAATTTGTATGTGAAGTTGATAAATATACTGCTGTACAATTATGTGTTGTTGAAGGTGATAATTTCAAACAGGCTTTGGTAAAGTTATTGTGTCTCTAACCAAGGCTTATTTTGAAATGAGCAAGTATAATCCATGCCACGGGATTAGGCTGAAATCTTTGAACGCCACATGTTGCCCAGTTCATCATAATAAAAGTCTCTGCATTATAAATGATTTCTGAGCCTAAACAGTGACCCATCTATATTATGCCAGCTCTTTGGAATATTGCAGGATCTGAACATTCACTTAATAAGCATCTATTACAAAGCAGTGGTGTGACATGGAGAGGATGGGGGGATTACAGATGAAGGGTTCCCACTTTTCCATTGTCCGTATGTGAAATGACTCAGCACTGGGGTGTCTCTTAGAGTCTTGAAAGGCAAGAGAAGCTTCCCTGAGGCACCATATTTCCTTCCTGACTCCTCCACTTAGAAAACCGTGTATTTTCCAAATTTCAAATAAAAGACTCAGAAATGCACTTTTGGAAGTCTAGGCAGCTGTAAGGTGGGAAATGGCTATCAGTACATGGGTGTGGCTGCATAATCAGTAATCTATGTTTTGTTTTGCTCTGGATAGAGCTTTCCTGTAAAGGCCGCTGCTTTGAGTCCTTTGCAAGAGGGAGGGAGTGCGACTGCGACTCGGAATGTAAGAAGTATGGCAAGTGCTGTTCCGATTATGAGAATTTTTGTGGAAAAGGTAAGCATCGTGGTATCAGTCAGCGCCTCTCAGTACAGCCCAAGCTATGCACCTACCTTAGCTTTGCTGATAATGTCCAATATGCACTCCACCCAAGGACTTGATTTTACTAGCACAAACCATTTCATATTAATTTTGCTTCACCAAGATGAATTGACGAAGGAAAGCCTCTTCCAACAGCACTGCCTGGTTCTGCCAGTCTCCAGGAGCTCCAGAGATCGCTGGTTGAGGAATAGAGAGGATAGGGGCTGAGTGCACATACTTTTTCCTCAGGTGTGGTTCAATTTCAGGTGCAATTAACAGTAACCAGCTCATTTCAGGATTTCTTGTTTCACCCTAACAGTGCTGACCCCACAAAGTCAGCAGTCCTTTGAGTTAGCTGTGCTTTTGGCTTCAGAGTTTTTGAGTGTATATTGAAGGACAGAATGACACAGCTTCTCTAAACTAGTAAATTTAGGAGTTTGATTAAAGACACTAAAGTTAGCGAGAAGTTGTCAACCGTCTGTTGTATGTCCCTTCTCATCTCTGGAGCCCATGGTCATCTCTGTCTAAATCCCTGTGTGTGACAGAGTCAATAAATAGGGATATTGCTCCATTTTTAAATCCTCCTCTCTGGTTATAGGTCCTGGAGAACTGATCTGAGAGTATAATAAAACTTCAGATTTTCCAAAACAGTTTAAAAAGACTTAAATAATGAATTCCTTTCTTTACCAAATGTTTATTCTTAAATTATACTTTGTTGAAACAATGATATTTGTGAAGGTAAAAGTGAAAATAAGCATTGCTTGCATAATCTTATTCTATTTAAACAAGACTGTACGTCCTGCTTCTTTTGAACAGTGGAGAAATAGGGTAAAAAAACTGTTTATCAGCATAGTTGAGGGATATTTCTTAACTGTTCAATGTTTTCATTGGAAAGCAGTCCAAAAATGATGGAGACAACACCCTCATAATCAAAAACTGAGTGTGGAGTTCCTGCAGCTTTCAGAAGGACCCATGATGGAGGATACATATTTATTCATTGCCCTGATAATGGTTTTGGCTGTGAAACAAAAAAGAATTTATTTTGGATGGAAGATGAGTGGGAAGGAAGGTTGGGTAGAGAGTGATGAAGCATTGAAAGAACGTGCTAAAGACCATACTACTGGGTGCTGGGTCAGATTACTTGAGGTTTAAGTAGGACTCAACAACAAATTTGATGAAGGTCATGCTTCGTTTACAGAATTCACAAAGATAGTCAGGGTCTCAAGTGAAAATAATGGAACCACCCAGAGCTTCAATACTTCATTTTTTACAAATAACAACTGAACCATCTTAGGACACACCTCTTAGTTGTTTTGGGATTGCTATAGACATGGCTGGTAGGCATCTATACATTTCAAAATCATAGCGTTCCAAGCACTGAAAAAATGTGGGTGAGAAAACAGTCCAAGAGGTTGTTTGGCTCAAGATTATGAGCTAGTACATGGCAGAACTGAGCTGTTTGGGGGAAGACAGAGGAAGGTGTGGGGTGGTCAGCTCACGGAGACTGCACGGGCAGGAGTTTCTGGGATGTTTAGTCAGAGCAGCAGGATTTATCACAACTCCCTCTACCCAGAGCATCTCATTGTCCTCCGCTTTCTTATCCTCTAGAAGTCCCTTTCCTTTTCTTCTGGTTCCTAATGATCAAAACACGTCCCTTGTCTTCTCTTCTAGACACAGAAAGGGTAGGAGGACGGGTGAGAAAAGGTTTCAAAGATACACACCAAACCATTAACAGTTGTTTAACTTGGGGAAGGGCAACACATTTTGAGAAAAGCATAATGTGAAGGTGTGAATTGTTTACAAGACTAAATATTCATGTACAGCTTTTGTAATTAGAAAGAAGAAAGGTGGATTGGCATCATTTTATTTAAATGAATATGAAAACAGGACAAATGTACTTATTATATTTCTCTTTGTGAGAGCACAAATACCTGTCATTCACATGCAGTAATTATTTTTACCATCCTAGAAGATTGGCATAAGGTATGGAGTTGAGTTGAGGGGTTTTTTTTTGTTGTTGTTGTTGTTGTTTTGTTTTTGTTTTAGGAGAGAGAGAGAGAGAAAGATTGGGAGAATCTTAAGCAGGCTCTATGCTTAGTGTGGAGCCTGATGCAGGGCTCGATCCTATGACCCTGGGATCATGCCCTGAGCTGAAATCAAGAGTCGGATGCTCAACTGACTGAGTCACCCAGGTGCCCCTAGAGTCAGGTATTTTTTAGGCAGAGAAACACCTTCAGAAATCATCTAGAATAAATATCTCAATATGCAGATCTGAAAACAAAATTCAAGAAGGGTTAGTTCATTTGCCCAAGGTCACAAGGGTAGAGACTTGCAGGGCTAGGGCTGGAATTCAGGTTTATATTTTATAGCAATGCTCCTCAGATTAATCACTTTGCGGTAATTAGTGTTAGGCTAAGGGCCTGCCTACACTGGTTTTCACCAGCCTCTATTCTTGAAGCCAGATGCGTCCATGCCTTTCACAGTTAAGAGTTGCTGATGAATGTCAACAAGATGTTAACTGACTTGTCTCGCTTGGCCTCAGTGCATAATCCCCCATCACCATCTTCAAAGACTGTACCTCCAGCTCCAGGAGCATCTCAAACCATCAAATCAACAACCAAACGTTCACCCAAATCACCAAACAAGAAGAAGACTAAGAAAGTTATAGAATCAGAGGAAATAACAGAAGGTAGGAAGATAACAGATGTAATAAAAGGTTTTGAGATGGACTAAGCTGTAGGTGAACTACTTTTAAAAGACTCTTCATAGAAAAAGGGAATCATATGAGTCATGAAAGGCTTATTACACTTTTTAAAAAAGTGTGTTTTAAGTCAAAGTTTAGGCCAAATTATAAACCCTCAGATACTTTTCTTACAACTGAACCCAGCATGGGTGTAGGTTACAGTAATCAGAAGACAAATCTCACTGGGAAAAAAAAGCCCAGATCTTCTGCAGAATAGATTCTGTGAGACATGGGGAATTTGAGAGAAAGTAATATATATTGCTAGTATCTGTGATAAGCTTAGCTACCTGGCTTTTAACTGACAAATTTAAAGAGCAGTTGATCATATTACTGATAAATTAAAAAAGCAGAACACGGACATTTGCAGAGCAGTCAACAACATTTCTCATTGTATTTGGACTGGCGTTTTTTGCTTTCAATTGCAGTTGGTGTGATCAACCTTTTTATTTGATTTATAGAACATTCTGTTTCTGAAAATCAAGAGTCTTCTTCCTCCTCTTCCTCTTCCTCTTCAACTATTCGGAAAGTCAAGTCTTCCAAAAATTCAGCTGCTAATAAAGAATTAAAGAAGAAACCCAAAGGTTTGAGCATTGATAAAGATCAAAGACTATATCAATGCCATATTAAAAATAATTCTCTAAAAGCAATGCGTGTTGGTAGAATGGTTTGAGGACATTTCAATACTTGGGGCATGTATAGATTTGTAAAAATAATTTGTAAAAATTATTTTAGAAGATACTAATGAGAACTTCCTATAGGAAACTAGTGCAGAGCAGCTAAGAAAGCACTCTTAAAACCAAGGATAAGAAGATGGCTATAGCAGCAGCTCTGGAAACACAGGATGGCACCGGAGATGATTATTTATGGTTTTTGATTTTCATTCCTGTCTACCTGATATCATTTTTCTTTCTTCTCCTTCCTCTGTGTTCCTTGTGGTTTTTGCTTTCCCTTTTATTTTTCCTTATTTTATTTTGCACACATTTATATGCTGCTTTAAGTGTTTTAAAACGTTAATCCATTAAAGTCTCATACACATCTCTGGGAAAGGCAATATTATCCACGTTTTACAGATGCTTTTTATTATTTTTCTAATAAATTATGTCATATCTGGCTGATTTTTTTTTTTTTTTGTAGTAGAGACTGTCCCACAGAGTAGGCTATTACCTCCTAAAAAAAGATTCCTTTTGTTCTTTTTTTTTTTTTTAATTTCCTGAAATTCTAAAATACATTCTCTTTCTCCAGGAAATACTGAATATTGGATACTGGAGTTTCAAAGAACTCTATTTCCTGGGTGGTTGTTATTTCCCCTGAAGCCTTTACTCTGGCAGAATAGCCAAAGAGTCTTTGAACCATCCAGAGTCTTGCATACAATGCAAGTGCAATACATGTTTGTTAAATGGAACTCCTCTCAGGGATGAGCTCTTGATGTGCTCTTTGGGTAGCTGCTAGGAGAAATCCTGTTCAACAAGGTCTTTGGCTGCCATGGCATCCTAATCCCCTCTCTGTATCCCCTGGGCTGCTGAGTTTAGGTGGGCAGAGGAAAGGGAAGAGCTAACAGCTGCGTGTATGGAAACAGATTAGTAGGGACCGCTGGAGTGACTGGAACAGATTCCTGGGGTGTAGTTGTAGAGGCTTCCGAGGCCAATTGGTACAGTTAATCTTGAAGATGTTGGAACTAGGTTTCCAGAAGGAAGAGTGCAGCACTCAACAGTGTGAAGTAAAAGGAGTGGAGGAAGTGAGAGGCAAAGAACATTAATATAAAGAGATGAATTCGTGTAGTTGATCATGTTGGTAATTTCAAAGTTGCCACTTGTTTCTATACATTAATAGTATAGACTTTTACTTGTGCTTTTTCATCCCTTCTTATCAATTCCCTAAAATAGCCCAATCAGATAAGTTAATCATTTCCCATTTTACAACAAATTAATGAATTACAGGTTAGCAATTTGCCTACAGATAAAGCAGTTTGATCAGCTATCAACACAGCTAGCTGGTAAGGACGAGCTCTTTAGGTCACTATGGAAAACTATTCAAAAGTAAAAAATGTGCATTTTTTTTTCTAGTAAAAGATAACAAGAAGGAAAAAACTCCTAAAAAGAAACCTAACCCTGAACCACCAGTTGTAGATGAAGATGGAAGTGGACTGGACAATGGTGATGTCAAGCTCACCCCGACTCCTGACATTCCTACCACCCAACGCAATAAAGTTACCACACCTCCCAAGATTACAACAGTCAAACCGACAAATCCAAAACCCAGTCTTCCACCTAATTCTGATACACCCAAAGAGACATCTTCAACAACGAGTGAGGAGACAGCAGTTAAAACTAAAGAGACTCCTATAACGAATAAACAGACTTCAAATAGAGAAAAAGAGAAGACTACTTCACCTAAAGAGAAACAAAGTGCAGAGAAAATACCTGTTAAAGATTTTATACCCACATCCAAAGCTCCTAGTACATCTACACCAAAAGCTGAAACTACAACCAAATCTCCTGCTCCCACCACCACCAAGAAACCTGTTCCCACTACCCCCAAGAAGCCTGCACCCACCACCAAAGAGCCTGCACCCACCACCCCCAAGAAGCCTGTACCCACCACCAAAGAGCCTGCACCCACCACCCCCAAGAAGCCTGCACCCACCACCAAAGAGCCTGCACCCTCCACCCCCAAGAAGCCTGCACCCACCACCAAAGAGCCTGCACCCTCCACCCCCAAGAAGCCTGCACCCACCACCAAAGAGCCTGCACCCACCACCCCCAAGAAGCCTGCACCCACGACCAAAGAGCCTGCACCCACCACCCCCAAGAAGCCTGCACCCACGACCAAAGAGCCTGCACCCACCACCCCCAAGAAGCCTGCACCCACGACCAAAGAGCCTGCACCCACCACCCCCAAGAAGCCTGCACCCACGACCAAAGAGCCTGCACCCACCACCCCCAAGAAGCCTGCACCCACGACCAAAGAGCCTGCACCCACCACCCCCAAGAAGCTTGCACCCACGACCAAAGAGCCTGCACCCACCACCCCCAAGAAGTCTGCTCCCACCACTCCCAAGGAGCCTGCATCCACTACCACCAAAGAACCTCCACCCACAGCCCCCACGGAGCCTGCACTCACCACTCCAAAGGAGCCTACACCCACTGCCCCCAAGGAGGCTGCACCCACCACCCCCAACAAGCCTGCTTCTATTACCACCAAGGAACCTGCACCCACAGCCCCCAAGGAGCCTGCACCTACCACCCCCAATAAGCCTGCTCCTACTACCACCAAGGAACCTGCACCCACGGCCCTCAAGGAGCCTGCACCTACCACCCCCAAGGAACCTGCACCCATGGCCCCCACGGAGCCTGCACCCACCACTCCCAAGGAGCCTGCATCCACAGCCCCCAAGGAACCTGCTCCCAGCATTCCCAAGGAGCCTGCACCCACCACTCCCAAGGAGCCTGCACCCACAGCCCCCAAGGAACCTGCTCCCAGCATTCCCAAAGAACCTGCACCCACAGCCCCCAAGGAACCTGCTCCCAGCATTCCCAAGGAGCCTGCACCCACCACTCCCAAGGAGCCTGCACCCACAGCCCCCAAGGAACCTGCTCCCAGCATTCCCAAGGAGCCTGCACCCATGGCCCCCACAGAGCCTGCACCCACCACTCCCAAGGAGCCTGCACCCACCACTCCCAAGGAGCCTGCACCCACAGCCCCCAAGGAAACTGCTCCCAGCATTCCCAAGGAGCCTGCACCCACAGCCCCCAAGGAACCTGCTCCCAGCATTCCCAAGGAGCCTGCACCCACAGCCCCCAAGGAAACTGCTCCCAGCATTCCCAAGGAGCCTGCACCCACAGCCCCCAAGGAACCTGCTCCCAGCATTCCCAAGGAGCCTGCACCCACAGCCCCCAAGGAACCTGCTCCCAGCATTCCCAAAGAACCTGCACCCACAGCCCCCAAGGAACCTGCTCCCAGCATTCCCAAGGAGCCTGCACCCATGGCCCCCACAGAGCCTGCACCCACCACTCCCAAGGAGCCTGCACCCACCACTCCCAAGGAGCCTGCACCCACAGCCCCCAAGGAACCTGCTCCGAGCATTCCCAAGGAGCCTGCACCCATGGCCCCCAACAAGCCTGCTCCTATTACTACCAAGGAACCTGCACCCATGGCCCCCACAGAGCCTACACCTACCACCCCCAAGGAGCCTGCACCCACCGTCCCCAAGGAGCCTGCACCCACCGCTCCCAAGGAGCCTGCACCCACCGCTCCCAAGGAGCCTGCACCCACAGCCCCCAAAGAACCTGCTCCGAGCATTCCCAAGGAGCCTGCACCCATCGTCCCCAAGGAGACTGCTCCCACCACCCCCAAGGAGCCTGCACCCACCGCCCCCAAGGAGCCTGCACCCACCCCCCCAAGGAGCCTGCACCCACCACCCCCAAGGAGCCTGCACCCACCGTCCCCAAGGAGCCTGCACCCACCGCTCCCAAGGAGCCTGCACCCACCGCTCCCAAGGAGCCTGCACCCACAGCCCCCAAAGAACCTGCTCCGAGCATTCCCAAGGAGCCTGCACCCATGGTCCCCAAGGAGACTGCTCCCACCACCACCAAGGAGCCCATCCCCAAACTTCTCAGGGAGCCCACTCCAGCTTCTCTTGAGACACCTGCTCCAACCAACTCAGAGGGCTCTACTACAACCACCATGGAGCCTCCCACTACTCCCGAAAACCCTGCTGAATCAACTCCTGAGTTTCCCAAAGAACCCACACCAAAGGCTCTTGAAAACAGTCCCAAAGAACCTGTTATACCTGTAACTAAGGCTCCTGGAGTGACCACACCTGAAATCACTACAACAGCTAAAGACAAAACAACAGAAAAAGACATACACATGACACCTGGAATTATAGCCGCTGTACCTACATCAACTCCGACAAAAGAAAAGACCACTGATTCCAAAACAAGAACAACCACACAAGTAACATCAGCCACATCGTCCAAAAATACTCCTCAAGCCACAACTCTTGCACCCAAAGTAATGACTACAACAAAAAAGGCAACTACATCTGAAGAGACTATGAATAAACCCGAAGAAACCACAGCTGCGCCAAAAGACAGAGCTAATCCTAAAGTGTCAACTCCTAAATCCCAAAAGCCAACCAAAGCACCAAAAAAGCCCACTTCTACCAAAAAGCCAAACACGAGACCTAAAGGGAGAAAACCAAAGACTACACCAACTCCCCCAAGGATGACTACATCGACAGTGCCCAAATTACACCCCACCTCTTCCACAAAAGCCATTCTCCAAACTACCACCAGCCCCAACCAAACACCTAACTCAGAAATAGTTGAAGTAAATCCAAATAAGGATGGAGATGCTGCAGGAGAAAAACCTCACATGATCCCCAGGCCCCCTGTGTTAACTCCTATATTTATCCCAGGCACGGATATCTTAGTGAGAGGATCCAATCAAGACATTGCCATCAACTCCATGCTTTCAGGTAACAAGCATCAGTTACTTTGTTTCAAAATTGGTAATGTTAACTTAAATTTATTTGGACCAGAATGCCAAGTTAGTATCACTCTATTGAAGTACATCATCTAGAATCCTGAACTTGTTAACTTGTGGAGTTTTACAGCTTCTCCATAGGTAAGCAGAGGAGTAATTGTAGTAAGGTTATTTGGTCTTTGGAAAATCATGTAATAACCTAGTGTGCTAGGAACTTAGTGCATCTGTGTCTATATGCAGACACAGTGTATAGAATGTCAAAAATACTTAAGTGGAAGTCTATCCTTAAAAGAGTATAACGCAAAGCAAAAACCTGCAATATTATTCTTTACCAAACCAAGTCTCAAAGGCAATCCGAACTGAAAAATGGAATTTTGTGTTGGGATCAAACATCCTATAATTATCTAATACATGTAGATAATGGGTAACCTGGCCTATTCCAATTCGTAACTTATTTTTATATATTACTTTTTGAATAATGATCACTTTTAAGTAAACCAATTATGAAATCTCTCTCTTCTTTTTCATTTTTGAAATACACACACCTCCCACTAGTCCCTTCAAAGGCTGAGGAAAAGGTGAACAGAGGAAAACAACACTGTGGGAGGATTTGAAAAGAATGTGAACACTTTTCGCATTTTCTTTTATCTTGGCTTAATTTTTTGTTTTAGATGAGACTAATTTATGCAACGGTAAGCCAGTAGATGGGCTGACTGCTTTGCGCAATGGAACGTTAGTTGCATTTCGAGGTGAGCTATGCCCGTATTTCTTTTTCTGCTCTTCATTTTGTTCTTGGCATTTGGGAGAACCAAAGAAAAGTGGAAGTTTGGGTTAAGCTTTCTGGAGGGAAACTGATTGATGAACGTACCTCACACAGTATTACGAGAACCTGAGAGTAATAACCAAAATATAAGATTAACAAAATTGGACATATTGGGAGAGACAAACAAAACAAAGAACTTGAAGAGATACTACTAAGATTTTTTTGTTCCATTAGAATGAAAAGGTAGTTCATAGTTTGATTTCGTATCAAATGAAATGACATCAGGATTTGTATTACCTGCTCTATTTTACTTGAAAATAACATCTTGATTGTGATGTTTTCTACAGTGCTACATTGTGTGTGAGTGTAACAGAGCAGCAGTTACTTCCTGTTAATTCTCTGCTGTGCCTTCTGCTGGTCCAGTCCTCTTATATTTTGATTAAATCTGACCGGAAACAAATCATAGACTAGCACAGTAGAGGCTAAAGAGATTTTGGCAGTCATTGAATTATAACTTCTTGGTTCTAAAAGGTAAAGAAATGGAGAGAGAAGTGACTTTCTGTTAAGTCACAAAGCCAGAAGTTTCTAGGGAAACTGGAAAATTAAAATATTTCAAAGGCTTGAACTTCAGACTTGAGAAATCTCTACTCTCAGAAATGTTCAAATACTAACTATACTAGTCCTCATGGTATTGACTAAACTTGTCATGTAATGCTTGTTTATTCAATCTGTTCTTACGATAGACTAAATTTTTTTTATTTTGGTTTCTTTATTGGGATTCATTCAGCTTATAGGCTGATAGATCACTTTCAATTTTAGGTCATTATTTCTGGATGCTAAGTCCATTCAGTCCACCATCTCCAGCTCGTAAAATTACTGAAGTTTGGGGTATTCCCTCCCCCATTGATACTGTTTTTACTAGGTGCAACTGTGAAGGAAAAACTTTCTTCTTTAAGGTAAGAAAAATATCTTTTTTCAGAGAAATCAGCAACAAGCTATTCTTTATTATAACAGCATAAATCAGCTTAACCTCTACTTCAGAAGGGTCTCCATATTTTATTAAGCTATTCTATCATCAAAATTTAATCTGAAAAGTTAACAACTTGGTAACATTACAGGCTAATTTATTCACTTAATGAAGTTAAAACTTTCTCCCTATATTTAAGTCTAAGAATGAATCCCTAACCTTTTTATTCCGAAGCTGTTAACATCATTTCCTCTGTTGAATTATCAGGATTCTCAGTACTGGCGTTTCACCAATGACATAAAAGATGCAGGGTATCCCAAACAAATTGTAAAAGGATTTGGAGGACTAAATGGAAAAATAGTGGCAGCTCTCTCCATAGCTAAATACAAGGAAAGACCTGAATCTGTGTATTTTTTCAAGAGAGGTATGTGTTACATAATTGACAAGATTACAAAACTTTTAAGAGTTGATTTGTCTGGGAAATTTTATTCAATATTTTCATTTATTACTGGGTTTACTGTCAAAAGATCTTTAATGGATGGCTGGAATCAGATATTTTCAATGAAAAAAATGAGGACAGGAAAGAGTATTTAGAGCTCTCAGCATACAAATTACAATTTCATTTGAATGTTCAGGTCCTTAATGTAAGTGTCATCATTTACTTTCAAACAAAGTTAAATATACAAATATACAATTTGTTGGTTTTGTTCATTCAGGAAGGATTTCAGGACTCAGTAATTATTTTATAATACCCTTGGGCTAATGGTCATTAATGTCTGGATATACTTTATGAAAGACCTTGATCATTTCCTCTATCTTGTAAAAGCTCTTTTCCACCTTTTTGGAGGATTAAGCTTAATTTTCATTATTATATGTGATTTTCTAATACATAATAGGTGGCGGCATTCAGCAGTATATTTATAAACAGGAACCCGTCAGAAAGTGCACTGGTAGAAGGCCTGCTATCAATTATTCAGTGTATGGAGAAACAACACAGGTTAGGAGACGTCGCTTTGAACGCGCCATAGGACCTTCTCAAACACACACCATCAGAATTCGCTATTCACCCATCAGAGTCTCTTATCAAGACAAAGGTAATGTTTCTCACTGTGTTAAAAATTCTTGCACATGAAATAGATGTAATACAGTTTCTTACAGAATGAAGCTTATTGAATGCAGTGACTAAATAGCTCTAATAATTTAAAGCGTATTGATGTACAACATCAATCCAACTCAGTGGAGGACCAGATCAATACTTTCTTTGTGTGTGTGAGTAAAGAAATGTTTATTCAGGTTTGTTCATTGTAATTAATACCACTTATCAGGTACCTCTTACCAAGAACATTACATACAAATCTGTAAACCTCAGAAGAGTCCTGTAAGGTAGGTATTTGTACCATGTCAGAGAGAGCAAAAACTAAGGCACTTAAGTTAAATAACTCACCCAAAGTAGTGCTACTAAGTCACCAAACTGCGATTCAAACCCAGGTCTGCCTAATGGCTGCTCTTTCCTATAGTACACTGCTTTTCAGTCTGATATCTTTAAATCTACAGGTTTCCTCCATAATGAAGTTAAAATGAGTTTATACTGGAGAGGATTTCCAAATGTGGTTACTTCAGCTATAGCACTGCCCAACACCAGAAAACCTGATGGCTATGATTATTATGCCTTTTCTAAAGGTAAGCTATTAAGTAAAATCTTCATAGGTTCTTACAGATGTGCTCTAATCTCTGAAATAATATAATTAAAGCAAAACCACGAGTGTTCAATGGTGACTAAAGATGAGAAGTTAAACTATACTTATTCTAATTGCTCTGAAAAAGAGAAAGTTTAGATTTTCACTTTATTTTCAATTGAACTGAATGTGCTACAATTCAATTCTGTACTATCCTTCATGAGATTAAAGCCTAGTATAATAAAACATATTACTTGAGTAAAACTGCTACTAAAAACAGTATTTTACTTCTACTGCCTGTGGCATTTATAGGAGGTCTTGTGCCACAAAATATTACCGATTTGCATCACTACACAGTCATGAAGATCACAAAGAAGTTGAGAAACTAACTTTATTAATTCAATTATATTACCTGGGGCACTTTTTCTTAGAAAAATTCAGAAATCTAAGTTATTCTACCTATATAAATGTCAAAAATATTTTTAAAGGATAAAACAAGTGAATAATTTTTTAGACTTAGTTTTTCTCAAATTCTTACCGTGAAAAAGGAGAGATGAACCTAATTTTATGGAAAGATGGTGAAAGGTCAGTATGGGAAAGCAATTTTCTTTTTGTAAATTCAAATTAATTAATCTAAACATTTCTGATATTAAATTGACAAACACTGTCTTTGAGTGTATTAATAAAAAAAAAAAACCCTATTTTTAGTTCAGGTGTTTTGTTTTCTTTTTAATTAAAAAAGGATTTCTCTTTTATTTAGATCAATACTATAACATCGATGAACCAAGTAGAACAGCAAGAGTCATTACTACTCGTTCTGGGCGGACCTTGTCCAATGTCTGGTACAACTGTCCTTAGACCCACGGGCAAAGGAAGAATCGACTAATTACAATGAAGAAAAAAATGAAAAATTTTGACACTGAAACACATTTTATTAATAAAGAATGTTGAGAGAAGCATACCGATTTAAATACAAAAAGGTTTTTAATCTTGACAACCATTACACTAAAACAGGCTTGGACAATCTTATTCACAATTATTACAGTTTACAGGATATTTAATTAATATTTCCTCTATTTATTCCTCCTCTCCCTCCCATTGCATGGCTCACACCTATAAGAGAAAAAAATAACCAAACTGAATGCATCTTTTAAGAAGTTAGCTCAAAACTGGAGTATTCACTTACCCTAAGTCATTATAAAAATTGTTTTCAATATCAAATATCTAGGTATATAAATATAAAACTGTGTTAGACATTTGACATCTTCAGTGAAAATTAGTACAATTAGATTATTATTTTCATGACATGAATACAATCTTTAATGTTTACCTTAGAAGACATATTAAAAATTTTAATTTTTTTAACTAAACAAAGTCACAAAGCTTTATTCTGTAGTGTAAGAAGTATAACAATAGGCAGAGATGTAACAAATGACTATCTAGTATTATAACACTTCAGCTTCTCAAAATCTTTACTTTTAATTCAAGGAAGAAATGAATAAATATGAATTCTAAGTACATATTCATTATATACCTATAGTTTACAAATCTTTCTGCAAGAAGCTTACAGGTTAGTAAACATCACATGCTCAATGTGTAATAATTTAATCAATCCTTGAACATTAAAAAAACCTAGATACAGTTGGAAGTTTAAGGATTAGAAAACTTGTTCCGTGTATTACTATCATACATCCTATCATGTAATCAATATGTCAGAAATTTACCTCTCTGTCTGTTAAACTGACGACCACGGACACCTTGTCTCAATGTTGTCTGAAGTCTTACTCGTCTGAAAGGCTTTGGTTGACTACTGCTAGTATCTAAGGAAAAAAAAAAAACGCATTAAAATATAAGAAAGCAGGTTAAAAAATAAGAAAAGCATTTACAATGACAAAATCTAGTTACTAAATGCATGGATAAATGCAGAGGTGTCCATTTGTTTCAGTATTTAAAAGTTGTTTCATTTTTAACAAGGGACATTTAACAAACAAAAGAGTAAAATGTAACAAAAAATTTCCTTATTAAAAAGAGTGCTTGAGGTTTTTCATTCATTCACTCCACTCATTTGATAAATATTCACTTGGTGCCTATCCAGGTATCACTGTGCTAGAAGGTGAGGACTACAATAAAATACCACGTATCAGCTCCCTCAGGAAATAACAGTCCCCTACACTATAATGTGATCATTCTCTGAATCCTCTCGTTTCCAGACACCCCAAATCCAATCATTAGCAAATCTTGCCAGCTCAAATTTATCCCCAAATCTGACCTCTTCTCACGAATTAAACTCTACCAGCCTGTCTCAACATCACTGTCTTAACCCTGAATCAGTACGATATCCTCCAAACTTTCTCCTTCTTTCTGCCCATTACACATTTTCAAATCTCTTATTTACACAGCAGCGAAACTGATACTGTTAAGTCCTTATTACTACTCTGTTTGAAGCCCTCTAAAAAAGCTTCCTAAATCCAGGGCACCCGGGTGGCTCAGACAGGTTAAGCATCTGACTCTTGATCTCACCTCAGGTCATCTCACGATTCGTGAGACTGAGCCCCATGTTGGGCTGCACACTGACAGCACAGAGCCTGCTTGGGATTCTCCCTCTCCCTCTCTCTTTGCCCCTCCCCCACTTATGTGCGTACACACACACACACACACACACTCTCTCAGATCTCTCTCTCAAAATAAATAAATGAACTTAAAAAAAATAAAAGCTTCCTAAATCCATGAAAGCCAAAGCAATTATGATGATCTATTGGGCCTCTCCCCCGGTGCCTCTCTGGTCTTCCTGTGCTCTAACCACATTGGCCTCCTGGCTGACCTTGAATTTACCACACTGCTGTCTTAGGGACTCTGCATCTGCTAGATCTCTCACCTGGAACACTCTTTTTCCTCAAAACTGCACAGCTTTGCTACCTTACCCTTTCCAGGTCTTTACTGAAATGTCATTTTCCTAGTAATGCTTTCTTTTGCCTGGCACATGGTGGGCACTGAAATATTTACTGACCAAATGAACAATTGCTCAGATGAGGCGGCTTAGTGTTTTATATTACCAAAAAATGTAGACATCCTAATTTCATAGCATACTATATAAGGGAACAAAAACCCTATCTTCTTATGCAAGCCCTGGTAAGATATAACTAGTGCCCATTCTACAGTTGAAAAGAATTCTCATGGGACATTAGAATATAATTGGAGAAAGAGCACTTCAGTAATTCTATTATTAATAATTCTGATAATTATGATACTTGAGCCCTGTGGACTGTAATGCATTGAGTTATATAGTTTATATACATTTCTAATTTGACTACAAGATTAATTATGACCATCCATACTTCATAATAAAATAAATGTGCAGGCATTTAAAGTTACTAGCTGTTAAAAGGGATCTGAGCCTTGGGATGTTGGCTCATCGGTTGATGTGTCAGAGGAAAGCAGCTGATAGGCAGAAAAGATCTTGAGATAGTAAAGTCCCATAACTGAAAAAAGCAATAACTGAGCAGATCTTCCACAGAACATGAAGGTTCCATGGCAGAATTTGAGAATTACTGCTATAAACAAGTCAAAATAAAAATAATCAGAGTGGATGATGGGTACTATATTTCTTCAATAATAAAAGTAATTCCGTACCTAAAAACTGTAAGACAGACAAGTTAGTACAGTGTATTATTTTAAAAGTGGAGTCCCTGAAGCCAAACTTCTTGAGTTTGCATCCTGGCTTGCCCATTATTTATTAGCTATGTACTATGGCAAAGTTATTCAACATTTCTGTGCCTCAGTTTCCGTATGAGTGATTACCATGTTGGTTTCATGTGAGAATTAAATAAATATATGTAAAGGGCTTAAACATGGTCTGATACACATAAGCGCTCAATAAATGTTAATTACTTTTTTAAGGATACCAGATAAATAGTTTTTATTGTAGGAAAGATACATAAAATAGCCTTTTTCAAAGTTAATGTCATGTACTTGAAAAGAAAGCCAAACTTTGAAATTATTTACATCAGTAAATTTCAAATATTTTTTGAGCAACAGACCTCCTACCCTTCAACTCTTCAAATCCAATCTCATGTCAGAACTCCCAAATGTAGAACAAATAACATGAAGCTGCTTTGTTTTCAAGAGGCAGGAGATGTGAAGTATTGCTCCCTAGCTTCCTTCCCAGTAACCAATCCCTCACAGCCCTGCTGCACCTCCAGGACAACCAGGTCTTTAATGTACCTGATGTCTCCTTTAATGAAATACAATCTCCATTTTAAATAAGGCATTTTAAACTCAGGGAAAAAAGAGAATTATCAATTTGTTACCGATAAAATTGTCTTTTGCAAACAAGTTTGATGTATCGAAGTTGTGCTGTATTCAAGAGCAGGAACTTACCTACAGAAGAACTGGAAGGAGGATCCTGACTGGTGGAAGGAAGATCTGACTCATCAGATGCCTGAACAGGTTCTTCTTCCTGCTGGCTATCAATTTCTAGGCCTGCTTCTGAACTAATACTAAGAAAGGAAAATAAAAATTGATTGGTAGAAAATACAAGCTGATCTTTGAGGTATCCAAAATTGTTCCCAACCTCTTTTTGATATAGTTTATCACTTAAATAACCCCAAGTTCCCCCTAACTCAAGATTGTAGACTCTGACATTGATAATGGTTTATTTTTTTTTTTTAAGGGGGCAGGGGAAAAGAGAGCTCAAGTTGCTTTTTCCTTATTCCTCTCTCACCAGGACATGTTCCAATTTTAGTTTCTGCTTCCTTTCTTTGTCGTTTTTTTCTTTGACAAAGGATGTGCACATTCTTGACATTCATAAGAGATATTACCGAGATCGTGAAATCTCAAAACAACTTTCTAGGAAAGCAGAGCACTAAAATAATTTACAAGTCACAACTATAAACAACTAATTCACCAGGGGCTCTAGCCCAGATGAGACATGCTGTGGGTATGTGATTTCCTGTCTCAATGGCTATAACTTCACCACTCTCTCTCCCACTCAAAAAAGCACATCAAAACGCAAGGAAGGGAGGTAACAATACAAAAGCACTTTGAATCTGCTCCAGTATTATCATCTGCAAATTTTAGTACAGTCATTAGTAATAATGTATGATGTAATGAATGTATGATGTATGAAAGATGTCTTTCATAACTATGTGTTGAAGTTGAGAAGTGCTAATGAAGTGTAAAGTGCATGGGGCTGAAGTCAAGGGTCAAATCCAGTCTAAGCCAGTTACCAGTGGCCTAAGCAAGTTATTTTAACATGCTCTGAGTCTGGGCTTCCTCATTGTAAATTGGAGATAATACTTTGTAGAGATTTTGTGTGAGTCAGAAACGACATATATAAAGCAACTTGTATACATGGTATGAAATTAATGACAGCTAGTATTCCCAGCAGGGTGTATAACCTCAAAATTAGCAGCACTGTGTTACAGCATATTAATAAGCCTGCTTTTTCTCTCATATGCTAGAAGTGGCCTATAATTATGCTAAGAAAATACTGCTAAATAAAACAAAATCTTTGAGCTCTACCTAGGAAATCTGGGTGCTAGTTCTAGCTATGCTTCTATGAAGTAGTTCAACTTTTTTATTTTATAAAGAATTAGGTCCTGCCTTGAAAGTTAAAACTTTTCCAAGACCATGGTCTAGTGCTTCTTTGCATTAAATTACTGTACTCCCTCTGGGGTGCTGGGTGGTTCAGTTGATTAAGTGTCCAATTTCAGCTCAGCTCATGATCTCATGGTTCTTGAGTTCAGCCCCGCATTGAGTTGACAGCTCAGAGCCTAGAGCCTGCTTTGGATTCTATGTCTCCATCTCTTCTCTCTCTGCCCATCTCCCACTCACACTCTCTCCCTCAAATAAACGTTAAAAATTTTTTTTTAAATAAATTACTCTACTCCCTTGACTTAAAAAATACAGATGATGTGTCATGAAATACTTTTGTTAAACTTTGTTTATAACTGATGTATTAAAAAAACTGTTGTCAGGTCTTAAAAACTACTAGAAGTTTCTCATTTTTAAGAAGTCAGTATTTCAGACATCAAGTTCTAAATGCACATAAAGAATGAATAAATGAGGTTCACTCAAGAGCCCACTACAAAATGGAAAGTGAGCCATTTCCAAATTTTCGCAGAAAGACTTCTTACTTAGAGAAAAGTTCAAGCAGCTACATTAATGCAAGGGTACCAGGGACTTTAAAGAAAAGACTGTTCTAGAATACATCACGTAATTTTCAGAGAGATAAACATTTTATTTTTTTTTTTTATTATTTTTTTTTTTTTAATTTTTTTTTCAACGTTTATTTATTTTTGGGACAGAGAGAGACAGAGCATGAACGGGGGAGGGGCAGAGAGAGAAGGAGACACAGAATCGGAAACAGGCTCCAGGCTCTGAGCCATCAGCCCAGAGCCCGACGCGGGGCTCGAACTCATGGACCGCGAGATCGTGACCTGGCTGAAGTCGGACACTTAACCGACTGCGCCACCCAGGGGCCCCAGGGAGATAAACATTTTAAAAATTACTTGTCTGCTGCAGTAACATCCAAGTCCTAAAATATATTACTATATGAAAAAATCAGTCTTCCAAAATGTATAGCTTGGTTTATTTTTGTAATGGGATGCTACTGAAAATACAGCGAAACCCACTGTCTCCTGGCTAAAGGAAAACAAGTGTAAAAGTCTAAAGCAAGCAAAAATTATAAAGTAAACCCTTACCCTTCAGATTCTGCCTCCACAAATACTTCATCTCCATCATCACCTGTTGCTGTTTCATTTGTTGTGGATAAAGTGCCAGTGGACGTTGTCACCATTGGAACCGACTGAGAGGCGTGCTCTGAAGCATCAGAGGTGGTACTCTCAGTAAATACGGTCACTTTAAAATGAAAAGAAACGACAACTTTAACTTGGTGGCTTACCAAATCTTTAGCCAGAAGATGTCTCACAGGTTCCCATTTTACCAAGAATGCACATAATCTACCAGTCTGCCTGTGATACTTACCAGGGGCTGCCACTTGTAGAGGTGTGGTGGGAACACTTCGGCCACCTGACTCTTCTTCATGAGCTAGGAAGAGGGGTGTTTCATACATTCCTAAACCTAAAGACAATTCTAAATATTAATGAATGATTGAAAAAACATAAAACTGTCAATATGCTAGGTATCTGAAAGAAAAAAAATGAATCAGTGGAGACACACAAGTTTGCTGTAGCCCACTTATTTCGCACATCAGGCAAAAATCAGTCTCTCAAAATGTAAATGTAACTGAAACACATCCTTTAAGTTCACAGACACTCAGAAGCCTTTAAAAAAGTACCTAAGATGCTAGTCCTGTGATTTCATATAAGCTAACTTTATGGAATACCCAACTAAATCAGGTCCTATGTTAGAATCTACTCACCAAAACTACAAGATATGACTCTTCCCCTTTTTGTTAAAGAAACTGAATTTCAAGGAGGCTAATCAACTTTCCCCAAGTTGCAAAACTAGTAGGTGGTAGCATTCCAATTTAAGCCTAGACCTGACTTCCAAGCCTAGGAATTGTCCTACAAAATAAAAAATCATATAAGATTTGAATTTATATAAAAGATACAGTATATGGCTTATATGAGGGTTGTAGATTAATCCTTTATTTTGGGCTTATAAAAGTAGTATGCTTTCCTTATTCACTTACAAAATGCCATACAGCTTACCACAAATATAGTTGGTTATATGGATGCCGACTGAGGAATAAAAGGTAATTAATTCCACAAAAAGCATAATTCATGTTTAACAGCCAACTAGTATTACTTAACTTAGGGGTCATTTTATGCCACATATTTTACACATTTTATCTTTCTTACTTTCAATGTCAGTAGACAATATCTAATTAATTTTATATCTTTAACTAGAAATGTAAAGTACCAAACTAAACATAAAACAGGCTGCATTCCCTCCAACAACTTTAAAATGGCTCATTGTACCTATGTTCAACAAATATTCCTAAATAGTTAGTACATGTATGACACATAGGAGCCAGAAGAAATAAAAATGTAAAATCTAGTCCTTATACTCAAAGATCTGAGAACTTTGTTGGAAAGGTAAGATTTATATGTAAGGCAACATTTAACAAGTAGTAAATACAGCTTTTCCCAAAAATCTGCAGAGGAATTACTTAGATATCAATTTTTTAAAAAAGTTTATATTTGCTCACTTAAAAAAAATCACATCAGAATAGCTTATTACTTGAATACGTGCAAATCCGGAGATCTAAGCATTTATTTATCTATTTACCTCCTTGAGAAGCAAGCTGGCCAAGATCAGAGTGACTTGAACTTGTCTGTGGCATATCTTCAGGTGGCCCAAACCGGAATCTAGGAACACCAGCAACCTGTGGGGAGCTAAATAGACAAAAATGAATTTAAGATAAAATTTAAAGTTACTTTGTTTAAATCACAATGATGGGAAACAATATAGAAGGAAGAATAAGCACAAAGTAGGAAGAAAACAGATTAGAAATAAAGTTGATTACAGAAATCCTTACAAAAATATTTTCAAAATATCAGTTGTCAATGAATTTAGTAGTAAGATTACATGTGATTTATATATATTTAATTTATCAGTAACTTTCAGCTCTCCTGAACTATGCCTCACATTTCCTGAATCTACTGGATCTCTATCTCCACGTAGATACACTGAAAACAACACAAATCTAAAATGAGAAGTACCAAAAAAAAGAGAATGAAGTCATGAGACAAAGTCTTGTCTTGGTTTTTCACTGTTGAGTCATAGATAAGTCACCTCTAGCCCACTTCCTCTCCGAAAGAGCTCATCACACGCCTCCCAAGGTCTAGAAAAAGTCTAGACCCTGTTAGATGGCTAGAAACTTGTCTTCCCCTTGTGCCCACGCCTCACCCTACCCTTCCACCTTGTTTCACTAGCCAGCCACTAATGTTTATGGATTATTCCTCTGTGTTACTCTTAAATCTATTTTCTTTTCCATGTCAACACTATTGCTTTAGTTAAGGATGTTCTCTTTCAGGTGGATTGTTAAACTTATCTTCATAAAATTATTAGAAGCTTGCATTCTGACCTATGCAAGAATCTGCTAACTGGCTGTCACTCAGAACCAGCTTACTGGAGGAGTCTCTTTCTGATAGGCTGACTTCCAGAAGGGAAGGGCAGACACTGATCAGTTGGCTTGGAAAAGTGTGTTAACCAAGATGAGTTATGGTTAATTGAGCAAGTTTAAAATAGGTTTTGATGGGCATATATTATATGGGCATATATTTTCCCAAGTCTCTGGAACTTTTTCATTCTGGTATTCAAGTACATCCTATTATGCACCTAATACTTTAGCTACAATTAAACGAGTACTTTCACATGGAAAGCTTTTTTATCCTTTAAGAGAAGTGGTTGGGCTCAAGTTAACACAGGTCCTAGAGCCAGAATGACTGGTTCGAAATAATAAATTGCCATTTTCTTGCTGTCTGTTAATATCTCTGTGCTTCCTTATAATGTAAAACAGCAACAATAATGGTGTCTAGGCTCATAGCTATAAAGATTAAATAAACAGATTCATGGAAATGCTCAAAAGTGGTAGGTAATTCTTTTCCAAGACTCAATTCAGTCTTGTCCCCATTAAGTCTCATATTCATTTCCCCTAACTTCTTTGTATTAAAAAGCCTATTGCTTATCCTTTTATTCTCCTAGACTGAATAGGCGACAATTAGTTTCCTCATATGCTTGGCTTTTGAAATAATGCCATCCTTCACGATCACTGCCATTACCAACACCTTCATCAACATCTGCAAGGCATTTACTACATACCAGGTAATATTCTAACCATGTTAGTATAAATCAGTTCATTTAATTCCCACTTCTATGGTACTAACTACCGTATTATGCCCATTAGTAAAATGAGAATAGAGAATAGAATAGAGAACCTAAATAACCTGACACAGCTGGCAAGCAGTACAGCTAAGTTTCAAACCCAGGCATTCTGACTCCAGAGGCTGTGTTCTTAACCACTGTTATAATGCCTTTAAATTTCAAATTCCTAATGGAAGCAACTATATTTCATTCACCTTTATATCATTTTCCCCAACACTACATCCTCAGCCCTCCTACCCCAGTGCTCAGGACACAATTAGAAGACTCAATAAGTAATGAATCACTCAAATATAAACAAACTGACAGGGAAAAAGGAAGAATATGATTAGTTACAAAATATGTTTCTCGTTCATTAACTTACTGAATTGCTTCAGCAAATCCATCAGTGCGATGTGGTACCACAAGAGTTGGAGTACTGGGAACCGTTCTGTCCTCATCATCAAAAAAGTGCTGCTGCTGAAATGAAGGCAGAAAATGGGAATCAACAGGCACGACAGAAACACATGTATGGACTACGTAAGTATGTGCTGAACAAATGAGTCACTTTCGCATAATGGGTAGATAGTTACCATGCCACCTATTCCCGGAGTCAACTGAAGCCCACGTCCTACAGACTGCCTCCGAGTCATCTGAATTCTCTGTGTCAAGAAGGGAATTACATTTGTTTTAAGGAATCAGGCAATGAAACAAGAACCAAATACCAATAGATACAGCTTATTACACTGATCATAACAGCACTGAAATGTTAGTATATAATGTAACCACCAGGGTATCTTTTCAGGAAAAATTGCTTATATTTGCACTAAAGAAATCAGTTTTAAATAGCGATAAATTTTTAAATGTACAGACTGTAATACTGACCAACAAATACTTTATTAACCAAAAGACAAAATATTAACCAATATTTAAAACCAATCTCTGGGGGCGCCTGGGTAGCGCAGTCGGTCAAGCGTCCGACTTCAGCCAGGTCACGATCTCGCGGTCCGTGAGTTCGAGCCCCGCGTCAGGCTCTGGGCTGATGGCTCAGAGCCTGGAGCCTGTTTCCGATTCTGTGTCTCCCTCTCTCTCTGCCCCTCCCCCGTTCATGCTCTGTCTCTCTCTGTCCCAAAAATAAATAAACGTTGGAAAAAAAAAAAAGTTAAAACCAATCTCTGATCCTATTTTATTTGTATGTAGCTAATTTACTATTTCCTTAATTTAAGACATTAGGGAATGTGCCTTTGGATCTTAAAGCTTAATTATTCTTTGTAGCTCAAACAGCAATATGGTCTTCACATAAACTGTTGCCCAATTTAGGCAATTCTGAATTGGTAGATTTGGTATATATTGCAGGATCCATACACAATCCATTAAGGCTATATTTTTACCTAATGAGGTTATCTTCATCTGTGGTATTTTAGAAGAATCTACACCTGACAGTTTTCAGTACACCATAATGTAGCGTAAGAGTCAAGTTAGATTAGTAAGAGCCTTTGTAGTTTTCCTGCTGTTTCTGTAAGAGTTTCTGATTAAGAGATGTTCAACCCTATTACAAAGAGTGCTACATGCTAAGGGTCATGAACACTATCATTAATTAGGAAAATGGAAATTAATATGTATGAATGAAACAAAAGAAGAGAAAAAAATGTTCTGTTAAGCAGAATAGCAATTTCCTTTTGAAGAAAAAACATGCGCACCATAGAAAAAGAAACCTTCAAAATACATGGTGGTCTGCTGCTAAAATAAAATTTACTTTAATTAAAATCCCAGAAACCCTTTTCCTTTTTTTAACCTTTAGAAAAAGTGACCAGACCTTTATTTGTTATGACTGTAACCATTTCAATTTATACACAACTTTTAGTAAGCCTTGCCTTTCTAAAACTTGCTTCACTTATGAAGTAAATTACTGCCATATTTTAAGGAAAAGAAGTAAGAGATTAGTTTCAGTTCAAAAAACTTTATAAAAATATGCTAAAACGTTAAAAAGTTCATTTAACTTCTGGAAAAAATTGTATCTAACAGAAAGGAGGAGAGATAAAGCCAAGATTTTTTAGTTTATTTTTCAGATTGACCAGTACTTTTAATACCTGAACTGGTGGTCCCAATTCTTGAGGTGGAGCATGAATGGTCAGGCGTGGGGGCAGAGGGTGTGGAGGGCGTCTCGGAGACTGAGGTGCTCGAGGAGTCTGTCTTTCAGATGCTGATGATGGCTGTTGTTCTCTAGAAACGTCCTGGGAAAAAGATGGCTCCGCAGTACCTGCATTGCCTTCACCTAGAGGAAAAGAGAAGCTTATTTTGAACTATTAAATTTATCACAGAATAACTTGGACAATCCCTTAGAAGTATAAATTTTGCCACTAGGAATGTTCACCTCACTAATACTTTCAGAAGGAAAGCAGTGAGGTGTGGACAATGGGAGTGCAATTATCAGCTGTGCAGCCTTAGGCAAGTCCCTTAACCCCTCTGAGTCTATTTCTCTGGTTGGTTAATGGAACCAGCTAAAAAATACTTCTGTATTTTCGGTTTCTTAAACTTGTAATTTCAATGTCTTGATCTTCAGATGTCTAGGTCTTCTACATACGTGGTAAAAACAACAGAAGCTGTTTCCCACTGGGAAAGTAAATAGGCTATCACAGAATTTAGCAGTTTTAAAAGTCTGAGGTCTGGAATCAGATTCAAGCTATAACATTTAATAGCTATGTGATCTTTTTTTTTTCCTCTTCTTTTTTAAGTAATCTCTATGCCCAATGTGGGGCTCAAACTCACAACCCCGAGATCAAGAGCTGCATGTTCTACCGACTGCATGTCCTGAGCCAGCCAGGTGCCCCTCTCAGATTCTTAATTGGTACCTAAACTGATAAGCTCATTCTAAGAATATAGTTGACTCTTGAACAACACGGGTTTGAACTGCACAGGTCCATATATGCAGATTTTTTACAGTGCAGTACAATAATTATATTTTCTCATGATTGTCTTAATAATGTTTTCTCTAGCTTACTTTATTAAAAGAATACAGTATATGATACAATATATAAAAACATGTTAATTGTTTTATGATATCACTAAGGCTTCTAGGTCAACAGTTAGCCATTAGTAGTCAAATTTTGGGGGGGTCAGAAGTTATACTTGAATATACAGGAGGTTTGGCATCCTTAACCCTGGCATTGTTCAATTTAATGTTAAGTACAGTTGCTCAGGAAAAGCATTCTTTTTGTAACTTTTTGGCAACATACCAAATACATCCACTAACTTAATTTTATCCAGATCACTAGGCCTATTTTTGTTTGACTGTAAAAAAGAAAGTCTCCAGTAAGTATTCAATGAACATCTATTATATGTTTTGTATCTGGAAAAAAAATGGCTACCAACATTGGCCCTGAAAAGACTTAACTTTCAGTGATAATACTTAAAAGGGAAAAACATATTTCTTCCTGTATCCCAACTATGTGACACATGTTTCTTAAATCTACAAAATGTTTTATAAAATGTAAATTATGACCCCAAATTATCATTAATCTCTCTCCTTATGTCCCTTAAAAAGTAATATGTTTTAGTATATGGTTTAATATTCATTAGTTTATTTTTTTTCCTAAAAAATTTAAAAGCTGAAAGGTTGCCTATGCCCTTGCTTTATCTTAATTCACATGAGCACATACCATGCATTTATTTTTTAAGTTCATTTATTCATTTTGAAAGAGAGAGAGAAAGTAAGGGAGAGAGAGGTAGGGAAGGGCAGAAAGAGAGGGAAAGAGTGAATCCCAAGCAGGCTCCGCACTATCGGCACAGAGACAATGTGGGGCTTGAACTCACAAACTGCAAGATCATGACCTGGGCCAAAGTCAAGAGTTGGACATTTAACCCACCAAGCCACCCACAAGCCCCATACCTTGCATTTTTAAATGTGCAGGTTTATACAGAAATTCAGACACAGTTTTCCCAATAGTCCACATATATAAGGCTTTATTACATTACCCTTTATGATTTTGGCTCAGTATTATTTATAAAACCAGGATATTAGACCAGATGATCACCAATTCTTTAAAACACATTTAAAAATGTTCTAAAATAAATTTTTCTATGATTTCCAGAATCCTTTAATACCTACAACATTTCAGTGAGGTCTGGACTCATCCTCTCAAACATTTAACAAAAAGCATGTTACGATGACCACAGTATCTTTTATTCAAGGGAAAACCAGTAAACATTGCAAAGCTCCAACACCCACAAATCCTAAATGTGCAACTTGATTTAGATGACCTCTTCTGGCTGTGAACTGCTATTACCACTGTTAGAGGCCCCTGACTGAACTTTTTCCACTTAATAAAAACAGCAGCAACACGTTACATTTACAATACTTTACAGACTTCGGAATGTTTGAATCTTACAAAAGTCTGATGTGGCAGCAAAGACAGTATAATGACTTTAGTGATAAATATAGTAGACTTTACATGAGAGAATAACAAACCTAGAATAAGCTAATCTCTTGCTTGCTAACTTACTAACCAAGTTTTATTCCTTACATGATAATCAAATGCTATCCTAGTTTAGAAGATATTACCAGAAATATTCAATTAAAAAAGGTCTCCTTAAAAAAAGTCTCACCACTGTTCTGGGAATCAGCAGCTCTCTGATTACTTTCACCTCCACCCATACTTTCTTCTGTTTCTGTACCTGGATCAGTTCCATCACCACCCTAAAAACAAAATATGAGGAATAAGTGCAAATATATTAGTTACCTTAAAAACATCATAACCAAACTAAACCACAATAACAACAAACAAACAAATCCAAAGGTCTAAGAAGTGTCAGTGTTCTGACAACACAGGCCTCTGTATACCCTTGGAAAACAGTTTTTCTAGCAAGTTCTTAATTCTAGCCACTTACCTCAGCATCATCAGCTTCATATCCATCATTGCCATCTGCGCTACCAGTGCCTTCGTTACTATCTTCACCCTCATCTCCCATCCCTGTGTCATCCTCATCATCATCCTCATCTTCCTCATCTTCTTCATAATCCTAGCAGAAAAATTCCCAAGGAAAAACAAAGATCTTTGATGTAGCACACATATTCTGCACATCCTAACGGCGTGTTTAAAAATTTCAATAGGGGCGCCTGGGTGGCTCAGTCGGTTGAGCGACCGACTTCGGCTCAGGTCACGATCTCACAGCTCATGAATTTGAGCCCCGCGTCGGGCTCTATGCCGACAGCTCAGAGCCTGGTGCCTGCTTCCGATTCTGTGTCTCCCTCTCTCTCTTCCCCTAACCCCCTTGTATTCTGTCTCTGTCTCTCTCAAAAATAAATACACATTAAAAAAAAAAAAATTTCAGTGACACACCGTTGATCAGGATACAGGAGTTGTCCTGAGAGTTATATGGAATTATGTCAGTGGCAGCAAATAGCAAAACTGTGAGGTTTACTGGAATGAGTACTGTAATAATCAGTTCTGTATTCTAACTGTTGACATGAGACCAGTTCAAAGATCAAAGCTCTGAGGTGTCCAAAGTGTTAGGTGGTCCACTTGATTCTCAATTTAAAAAGTGGCACTGAAGAAAAAGCATGATGGAATTATACTACACTATGAGCCTTTAAAAACCACTGTTTGATTAATGAAAGAATCTCAAATGAATGGTTATCAATAAGGATTAATTCCCAAAATAAAAAATAAAGTTTCACTTAAATTATGCTTCAATTAGCAAAAAAACAAAAACACACAAAAGACACAAAAAAACCTTCCATTATTTTTGAAAAAAATTATGTAACAAGAAAAAAAAAACCCTTTTTTTATCTCCAGAAATGATAGAGCTTACAACTGAATCCAGTTAGTTGTCAGTAATATTTAAAACTAAGTTCAATTAATTTAACAAATTTAGCAAATCCTAAAAGGGCTTAGCAATTAAAAAAAAAGATGGACTTTTCATCACTTGTTCTATGCTCAATTCCATTATAAAATGTTAATTTCAGAACTATTGGGATAAAAAAAGCAAAATAACCTATTTAAACTGACAGGGAAGCAGATGTTACTGGTTGATGAATTAGCAGTTTTAAGGATCGGAGCATTTCACCCAGCAGTTTAAAAATAATGGATGATTTACCTCATGTTCTCCATCATTTTCATCATCATCCTCTTCTTCATCGTCACTGTCAATTACAATGACATCATCTCCTTTGCCTTGACCATCTTGGGATGAAGTTGTTTGCTGATCTGACTGAAGGGGTCCAAGGTCTATTTGTAGAGACTGAGAGGTTTCTTCACTGTCTTCCATTGGAGTATAATCTCCCTGGGTAACTCCCTTATAAGAGTGAAAAAAAAAAAATACAAAGAAAAACAATTTTTTTTAAAGTAAAATATACTTAAAACTATCAGTGAGATACTGTATACCTAAGACAAAAAAACACGTGTGGACTAGTAGCATTTTGTTTTTAAAACGTGATTTTTAGGGGCGCCTGGGTGGCTCAGTCAGTTAAGTGTCCGACTTCGGCTCAAGTCATGATCTCACGGTCCGTGAGTTCAAGCCCCGCGTCAGGCTCTGGGCTGACAGCTCAGAGCCTGAAGACTGCTTCAGATTCTGTGTCTCCCTCTTTCTCTGATCCTCCCCCGTTCATGCTCTGTCACTGTCTCAAAAATAAATAAACATTAAAAAAATAAGTAAATAAAAATAAAATAAAATGTGATTTTTATTAAAAGAAGAATTAATTTGAAACACACGCTAAAGAAAATAAATTGGGTTTCTTTACCGTCTTCTTGTAGAGGAAGCATTATAAATCCATTGAGTAATACTCCAATACAAAAAAATGCATATATACAGATATATGTGTATGAAAACCGGCATGATAGTATAGATCAGTGTTGTCCAACAGAAACACAATGTGATCCACGATGTGATTCACACATGTAATTTTCAATTTTCCAGTAGTCATTTAAAAAATGAAAACAAGTGAAATCAGTTTATATTCTTAATATATACAAAATATTATTTCAATATGTAATCAAACTAAGAATTTTTAAGTAGATATTCCACCTTTTAAAATTTATAATTAAGTCCTTTATTATCCAATGTAGATTTTTATACTCACAGTCTATCTCAATTCAGACTAGTTCTATTTCAAGTGTTCAACAGCCAATGTGGTTAGTTGACAGTGTAGTTGCAGACCAAAGTCAGAAAAAAAGAATATTCACAGGCTTGCAACTTATTATTATCAAAAAAAAAATTTACTCCCCAAACCAGAAATAGCCTGGAAAACACACTAAACAAAATAAGCTATTATTATTGTCTTTTTTTTTAATAACAGCTGCCTTTTTAAGACACTGTTTACTTATTTTTGAGAGAGAGAGAGAGAGAGACAGAGGGAGAGAATGAGTGGGGGAGGGGCAGAGAGAGAGGGAGGCACAGAATCCGAAGCAGGCTCCAGGCTCTGAGCTGTCAGCACAGAGCCTGATGCAGGGCGTGAACTCATGATCCACAAGATCATGATGGGAGCCAAAGTCGGATGCTTAACTGAATGAGGCACCCAGGTACCTCTATTATTATGGTCTTTTTACAAAGGTGCTTCTATCCCTAATAACTCAGTATACTGTTCTCAAACCATGTTAAAGACATTAGACGTGAATATAATTCTTTGCTTAATTCACCCTCACAATTCTATTTTGTTAGCCTCTGAAATCAACTGTAATTTAAGCTTTATTTTTGTTATTTACTATAAAAAATTAAATGACTACTTTTTGGTTAAGCATTCAGCAAAATCTATTTTTTATACAAGCCCAAAGCAATGTCTTGTGAATTCCTTCACAAAGATTATATTTGTTGTAATGGGAAAAAATGAGTAATTTATGGTATAATTAAAAATGTGCTTCAAAGTTACAGGCTTATTTCAAGAAAAGCAATGCTTACAAAGAACATCTGCTTCAATGTCAGGAAACCAGAAAAATGAACTGTTACACATCAGTAGATAATGCTAAAAGTGGAATGGAATGCCAAATGGTACTTCTGAGTCACAGGCAATTTTGCCAATCTCAAGAAAAAACTTTGTACAGAAGACTTTAGTATAATTTGACCAAGTCTGGCAAGAAATTAGAAATTCAAGTATTATTTCAAAAATATTATTATGCTTTTCAGATATGACACTCTGAAAGACACGTGAAATGGAGGTCATTTAGAGTACTATGCACTCATTTTTAAGGTTTAGTTTTCTGCTTTAATTAAGGAAAATAGGGAAAATTAACTTAAAAATTAATACATCTAAGAAATCAAAATTCACTTCCAATCTATGGTTGCTTATGATCTGCTTGAAACAATCCCTTAATTTTATATAGATAATTTTAGAATAAATGATCCTAAAAATTTATCCAGACAGAACATACTATTTCAAGCTGAGGAGTATAACTAGAAACTAGACAGCCTAAGTTTAAGTCCCAGCTCCAGTGCTATCAGAAGTTGAGTATGTTACTTACCTGAGCATCATATAATAGGGCTGTTGAGGATTAAATTGGCTAATAACTGCTAATTTCTTAGAACACTTGGGATGCACAGTAAGGAACTGTATTAATTATCAGTTGTTAAACTATTAATATTACTATATTACGAATTCTCAATTATTGTGGCAGAGGGATGAAAGAAAAGCAATAGTACCTAAAACAGTATCTGCCACGTATTTTTAATACTTATGATACTAAAAATCATGTTATATTATTCCAACAGATGAAAAGGCTTAAGGCCTTAAGGCTTACAATCAATGACTTGCCACAGTCACACAACTTCTCAGTGGTAGTCAGGAATGGAACATAATGGTTTATAGCTTCAGAGTCTAAGAACTAGTGAGCCTGCCTCTGGAGAAGCCTCATTTACAGCTCAAAAAATGAAAAAAAATACAAATGCATTTCCTTTCATCGGTTGTTTTAATCCCATAAGAGAAGCAATAGAGGGGAGAGCAATAAAGGACCACCAAATGGGCACTATGGATTAACCCAAGACTCAACCAGCACTCATCTTTCCAAATAGTTAAGAGTGTATAATCTTTACTCATGACAACTCTTAGCCTGCAAAAATTGTGTGTTAAGTATAATAAAAACATCTCTTTAACAAAGTTTATAAGGCAGTATACTAACCAGGAGTAAAACAAAACAGAAATTGCAATGGTAATTCTAATGTTATTTCATTAAATATAAAAGCATCAAGTTAAAAAAAAAAGTCCAAGTAATGTTACAATTTGTCAAAGCTGATTTCATTCATGAAATGCAACAATTTATTACTTTAAATGTTTTACTTACTTCTCCAATGGAATCTTGAGAATCTTGGTTGTATACTTGAGTCTCTACCTCTCCATCAGTACTTTCTTCTGCCATCACTTCTTCCTGAATAATAATACAAAGTGTGTTAACCAGATCAATTTACTAGATGAAGAGTCACCTGCTCAGCTAGTTTTCCCAAAATAAAAACTTAAATCTATAATTTTATGAAACTGCTCTTACATTACATACATACAACAGAAATGCTCTTACATTTATATGATATAACCAACCACAGTTCTCTTCAGTATAAACAAGTTTATAAACACTAGTTAAATACATGCTAATGAAATTAATTTAGTAGTTTTAACGTTTCATGGTAAAACTTAATTCATTAGAATTTTAGCTTCAACAAAAGAAAATAAAGGAACACAGTTTTGGTTAATCTGAGAAAAAGATGGCAGGTAACAGTTTAAAATGTCCATGAGACGATAAACTCCTTATTCTTTGATTAGAAAAAATAACCATTCATTCCATTGAAATGGAATACAACTTAAGTTTTTATAACTGTCTTTTTTTAATTGAAATGGGAAATAATTCAGTCAAAACATATGCCAAGAATTATAAACAAGTGTTGGCAAAGCAACAATACCTGAGCTGTCAGTTGAAGCTTTGCAGTAAGTTCAACGAGAGTTTTCCAAGTAATGGATTTTGGCTCCAACAGGTCCATGCACCTAATAATGTGACTGAAAGACTTACCTCAGTTCCTACAGGGGTAACACTTTTCAACTTCTTTGGAAGAGGCATTTCCACGGTATCATCAGAGACTTGGTCTGATGCTTCTATGGTGCTATCCTCTTCCTCTTCACGTGTCCGTTTAGGCAAAGAAGAACTTGGGGTAGCCGAAACTTTGAAATTACAGAATTAAAATCTTGAATTAGAGGATAACAAACTCAATGAAACAAAGTTAGTTTTTGAAACATTTTGGTCGTTTAACTGAAGAAAGATATAGTAAACACGTAACTGAACAGTTCAACGTAATTCATTCCTACTAATATATGTGTAAGCAAAGAGTAACTTGGGGTGCCTGTGTGGCTCAGTTGGCTAAGCGTCTGACTCTTGATTTCAGTTCAGGTCATGATCTCATGGTTGTGAGATGAGCCCAGAGTTGCACTCCAAACTCTGTTTAAGATTCTCTCTCCCTCTCCCTCTTACTCTCCTCCACACACCTGCTCTCAATCAATGGTCTTATACTATCAATCTTAAATGTGGTTAATAAACCCCATCAATTTTTACAGCAATGCATGTGATTCACGGTGTACTGATGTATAACTGCTATTCACAAAGTTTACATAGGGCCTTCTATCGCTATAAAATCCAAGACTCCTTGGATAAAAAAATTTACACTGTTTGTTTAGATTTGAAAATCCTTACATGGTCTCCTACATGTTTTTTTCCTCTCAGGACCTGTATTAAATTACATATAATGTTATGGGGTTGTATCACCTTTAAAACCAGTCAAAATAACTGGAAGAGAAGAAAGATCTTAATGACAAAAATGAGTGATCTAGTAGTAAACATGAAATGAAGTGTTAGGAATCCATTCATCCTTCCTAACCCCATTTAGAAAACAAGTACGTACAAAGAATACTCAAGATGTGTATCATATCCAAGAAAATACAATGCACAGGTCTACTTTAACTTGCTTTTAAAATTAACCTTATCAAAAAAAAATTAAAAATTAAAACAAAATAAATGAAATTAAGCTTACCAGTGCCAAATACTGCTGTGGAAGTAGAAGGCCGCTCAACTGGAGAACTCTGTACAACTTCTACTATGTTGGGGGACAGCTCTTGATTTGCAGGCTCTATCTGAGGATGACTCTGCTGGGTGGGTTGCACAAAAGCTGTAGCCTGCGTTTGTTGCTGAACGGTTAAAATGGGTTGAGGGATCGAAGGCTGGACATTAGGACTAGTAGAACGAACAGAACCACTTGCACTTCCAAACACTGGAACATGTTCCACAGGCCCTTCTGACTGCATCGCTGAAAAATAATTATAATATTTAATATATGAAGTTTCCTATTCTTAGCAAACTTAGATTTTTCCCTCCCTACTATGTTACAGGTAACATTTTACAGTTATTTGTGTATGTATCTCTCACCACTCACTAGGCAAAAACAGTGTGAGTAAAGGTAATTAATGTATTCTGCATTTTTGTGTTGCCTATGTGACTGACATGGTAGTGTGCAGTTTGGTGGTTGAATTAAATAAGTCTCTGAAACTCTTTGCATCTATGATTTTATTTAAATCATAACCAAATAAGATAAATTAAGAAGCTCAAAAACAAATTACACAGTTTTATTATTAGTAATGAGTAAGAAACTAGCCATGGGAACACAGTGAAAATACTGAAATGGTCAGACAGTTTCAGTGAAAGAGTGGTGTCTGCGTTGAACCAGTGGTTTAGTATGCTTTCCAAGGTGGCTTTCATATCATCTTCCTAAGCCATTAGAAGTAAATATGTTGGCCTTAGAAAAACATGCTATGTACTTATAGGTGTGTTATTTTCCTCCTCCTTCAGCTTAAAAACAATAACAACAACCAAAAAAACAAAGCAGAAAGAAAGGGAAGGAAGGAGGAAGGAAATTCACTGCATTAACAAGTATCCTGGGAGGCACACACTTGAAAATATTAACTGCCCACTTTTACTATATGTTTGTCTTTAGCTTTAGTGGAAGCCTTATTTATCCTTGAACTTACTATTATCTTCTCATAATAAATCTAAATGAGTAGTCAGTCTGATCAGATTTATTATTTTACTTACCTTCCTGTGATTCCACTTGTGTAGTGGGCATCACTGTAGCTGTTGGGGTTGTAGTAGGATTTGTAACAGTTGCAGGTGTGACCATTGGGCGGATACTAGCCCTGGGTGTTGACTTATTCCCAGCCATAGCTGCAGCTGTCACTTTACTTGGAGTAGACACAACAGGAGTTGGCTTGATATTGGCTGTTGGTGGGTCTGATGTGCTGGCACTTACAGAGGGGAAAATGCAAGAATAATGATTCATATAAAGTTACTATAAATACTTCTTATAAAGTACATATATTCTATCAAAACAAAAAGTGCCACATAAAGTAATCTGGATAAAGAACAAAACTGGAGGTACTGCAATCCCAGATTTCAAGATACAATGGGGTGGCTTAGCTGGTTAGGCATCCGACTCTTGACTTTGGTTCAGGTCATGATCCCAGGGATGTGGGATCAAGGCCTGAGTCAGGCTCTATGGGGCTGACAGGATGCAGCCTGCTTGGGATTCTCTCTCCCTCTCTTTGCCCCTCCCTGCTCACATGCACATGCTCTCTCTCATATAACTCTTAAAAAAAAAAAAAGGATATACTGCAGTACTCAAAACAGTATGGTACTAGAACATGAACAGACACAAGATCAATGGAACAGAATAGAGAGCCCAGAAATAAACTCATGATTATATGATCAATTAATCCATAACAAAGGAAGCATGAATACACACAGAGAAAAAGACAGTCTCTTTAACAAATGGTTGAGAAAACTGGACAGCTATATGCAAAATAATGAATTTCTTATACCACACACAAAAATAAACTCAAAATGGAATAAAGACCTAAATATGAGACTTGAAACCGTAAAAATCCTGGAAGAGAGCACAGGTAGTAATTTCTCTGACATTGGACATAGCAGCATTTTTCTAGGTATGTCTCCTGAAGCAAGAAAAGCAAAAGCAAAAAAGTTAAACTATCAGGACTACATAGAAATTAAAAAAAAAAACCCTCTACACAGCAAAGGAAACAATCGACAAAACCAAGACACTGTACTGAATGGAGACGATATTAGTAAATGATACATCTGATAATGAGTTAATCTCCAAATCACATAAACAAATAATTCAATTAAAAAATGGGCAGAAGACAAGAACAGACATTTCTCCAAAGAAAACATACAAATGGCAACAGACACATGAAAAACTGCTTAACACGACTAATCATCAGGGAAATAGAAATCAAAATCAAAATGAGATATCACCTCATACAAATCTGGTGCTAGTATTTTTTTTTTTTTAATTTTTTTTTTCAACATTTATTTATTTTTGGGACAGAGAGAGACAGAGCATGAACGGGGGAGGGGCAGAGAGAGAGGGAGACACAGAATCGGAAACAGGCTCCAGGCTCCGAGCCATCAGCCCAGAGCCTGACGCAGTGCTCGAACTCACGGACCGCGAGATCGTGACCTGGCTGAAGTCGGACGCTTAACCGACTGTGCCACCCAGGCGCCCCTGAGTGCTAGTATTAAAAAGACAAAAAATAACAAGAGTTGGCAAGGATGTGGAGAAAAGAGAGCACTCATGCACTGCCAATAGGACTGTGAACTGGGGCGCCTGGGTGGGTCAGTCAGTTAAGTGTCCGACAATGGCTCAGGTCATGAACTCGCAGTTTGTGAGTTTGAGCCCCATGTCGGGCTCTGTGCTGACAGTTTGGAGCCTGGAGCCTGGAGCCTGCTTTGGATTCTGTGTCTCCCTTTCTCTCTGCCCCTCCCCTGACTATGCTCTGTCTGTCTCTCAAAAATAAAAAAATGTTAAAAAAAAAAAAAAAAAAGAATGTAAATTGGTGTAGCCACTCTGGAAAACAATATGGAGGGCCCTCAAAAAATTAAAAATAGAATTACCATATGATCCAGTAATTCCACTAGTGGGTATTTACACCCACTGAATATGAAAACACTAATTGGAAAAGATATATGCACCCTTGTGTTTATGCATTATTTACATTAGCCAAACTATGAAAGCACCCCAAGTATCCATCAACAGATGAATGAATAAAGGAAATACGGTATATATACACAGTGGAATATTACTCAGCCATAAAGAAGACTGAAATCTTGCCATTTGTAACAACATGGATGGATTTAGAGTGAAATAAGTCAGCTAGAGAGAGATAAATACCATATAATTTCACTCATATGTGGAATTTAAGAAATAAAATAAATGAACAAAGGAAAATAGAGACAAACAAAAAACAGACTCTTAAATATAGAGAACCAGAGGGGAGATGGCAGGGTGGGAGGGTGAAACAGATGAAGGGGATGAAGAGTACACTTATGTAGTGATGAATAACTAAGGTAGAGAATTGTTGAATCACTATATTGTATCCCTGAAACTAATACAATACTGTATATTAATTACACTGAAATTAAAAAGAATAAAAACAAAAAACACCAAGTTGTACACTGAAGTAGGTGAATTATGGGGTTTAATTTTATCTCAATAAAGCTGTTATTAAAAAAAAATAATAATAATAATAATAATAATAAAGAGCACTATGTGTTTCCTCAAGTGCGTGTTTAGTAGGTACAATTGTGTATGAGCTCAGACCCTGTATTCAGGTTTTCCTAACACTGCTTTGGGTACTTTTGGCAACCTTGAAAAAAAAAAAGTTATAGAGTGCAATTCTGTATTTTTTGTTCACTAAATGTTTCAAAAGTCTTAGTGAAAAAGTTTTGAATTTAAGCATTAAAAACTACAGTAAATGCTCTACGATCGTGCATCCTGATAATGTTCTGTTTGTCACTGAACTCAGGTCTTAGCTTAGCCTCTGAAATTTGTTATCACAGAACATCACAGAGAATATCAGTAGCCTTGCAGAAGTCTAAAAGATAAAAGATAATCTTGTTTCTTTTGCCACAAAGGTCTACCTGAGAGGACTGAAAGGATGCTGAAAACAAGAGTCCTGGAAAAAAGAGTTGCAACTACACGATGCAGTTTTGTACAGATAAACAGCTCTTTAGTACATAATTTTATAATATAGATTTGTTTTCTCCTCCAAGATCACTCACTCTTGCCTGAACTTTAAAATAAATAAAAACAGATAAACTGTGACAGAACTAAAACTCACATTCCTCTTTCACCAGAAGCTGGAGTTGTTTTCAATGTGATCTGCCTCTGCTGTTCTGGGACCTATAAAAAGAAAATTATGGATTATTTTGTCTACGCTACAAGAGTTCACTAAACAATGCCATCAAAATATTTTACTTTTATTAATTCTCTCTGTATACTTTGTTTAGCCAAAATTTACTGATAAAGGCCTCTAAATCATCAGACACCTTCAAGCACAATGTACAAAGACAAAATGATTTATCATTTACACAGAATTAGCTAACTACCTTAGTAGTAGGTTCTTGAGGCTCATCTCTCTGCTCAAGGTGTCTCTCTTGATGCTCCCGGAGTTCTCTTTCCAAGCGACTAATTCGACCTTCATACTGGGACTTAAGAGCAGTCATTCGAACATCCAATTCATCTTTCTGCTGATCTAAGGCTCCATTCCTTTGTTTAAGCTCCTCATTTTCTTTAGTTAGCTGATCTTTTACACCTAAAGAAGAAATCAAGTGATTCTATTATAATCAAGCAATGGAAGTAAAGTACCTTTATGCATTTCATAGGTACACAAAGGTTGTATCAGATTCTATTCCTTAGCTTTAACATCTACAATTAATTCTAATACACAATACATCTGAATAAATAAATATCTACATAGATCTATATTTACTACTCCAATATAAAAAATACTGTACCATAAAAATGTGTAACTATCTCTAAGATCTCATAAAGATAAAGGATACAGCATAAACTGTAGTCAGTGTAAGTCCTTTTATAAATATAGCTTTTAATATTTCAATACATTACTAAAATACAAGGTTATAAATTCCAAAATTTTCATTTCATACAACCTATAACATACTTAAAAATAATCAGGTAACTTTACTTTTTTTTAATGAAATAAGTTGCTGGGACACTATATTACAGATCATTAAAAAAATTGCTTACAATAAAACCCAGATGATTGGGCATTTTATTTACCCACTAAGCAGAACAGCAAGCAAAGTGCAATTAGTTCCCAAGCATTCCAGCACTGGGTCCTTCACAAATCAGACATGATATTCTCCACAAAGGGCTGGAGGAGCCCCCAGAAAAGTAAGGCACAGAAAAATCATTGGGCTAGTAAGAGCCAATGCTATGTAGGAATTTACAGAAGGCCTCTTGACAAAGCACACAGCGGACCCAAAGGATCTCTCAACAGATGGCAGAAACAGACACACAATAAAGGAGAAGGACCACAGTACTTCCTATTACCAGCCAAAAATTAGGAAAAACTTCATAAATAGATCAGGGACATCCTCATCATTTGAAAATTAAGACTGTTCTAATTTTGTGTCTAAGAGAAATCAACCTAATATTTAAGTTCAAACTCTAGCATATACAGAAATTTACCAGCTAAATGCGCAATTTTTGATTTTGCTGCTACAATGGCCTTTCTTGTTTTTTCTTCCTTTTCAGTTATCTGCTGTCGGAGTTGCTCCTCTTGTGTGGTTCTATCTTGAAGATCCTGGCGGAGTCGTGAAAGCTCAGACTGAAGCTGCACAGTCTGTTCCTGCAGATTTCTTGCTTCTGTCTCTTTTTCAGATAATGTCTTTTAAAGGAAAGCAAAGTATTCATGTAATTCAATTATACCAATATAAACTGTACACCCTGCACACTTAACATGTAAAACTTATTAATTTGCTTATTTAGATTAAATGGAAATATAAATGTAAAATGTGGTCAAACCATTCAAGTGGATACCTGAAGATGATTAGATACTATTTACACACACATCATTCATGTATAAAAGATAAATATCCATAAAAAAGATAATAAAAATGCTTCCATATGATAAGAGAAACTGTCAGTGTTTAACACATATTTCAAGTATTTAACAAGAAAACAATTAGGGACACATACACTCTTCACTACTCTCAGTCATACCTTCTGCAGATTCTCTACTTGACTCTCCAGTGATTTTGACTTTGTTTCAGCTTGATTGAGGGTTTCTTTGAGCTCCTGCATTTCCTGGACTGAGACATGCTGTTCCTGGTGGTCTCCAGAAGATTGAGCCGAAGTCTCCATGGCCTAAGATGACAAACAGTAATAATATACTTCCACATTTATACTCAATAATTCCACTTACAGAAGTTCATCTAAGGTAATAATCACAACTATGCAAAGAAATTTATCTTAAAAGGTATTCATAAGTGAATTTTCTATGGAATAACTCTAATGTCTGAAAGTAAGATGTATTAGTTAAGCAAGTTAGAGTCTTCTATACAACTGGATAATAGCCATCTAATCAAAATGATGCTGCACTATCGATGGATCTCTGACATACAAATATATTTTCACAATAACGCATTAAGTGAAAAAGCACTCAAGTGCTAATGCAGTCAATACTAAGGGGTAATAATTTTGGATATTTTTACATTTTATTTATTTTTTTATTTGAGAGAGAGAAAGAGTAGACATGTGCAAGTCTAGGTCAGGGAGAGGGATAGAGGGACAGGGAAGGGGTTGAGAGAGAGAGAGAGAGAGAATGAATGAATGAGTGAATGAATGAATATCTTAAGCATGGAGCATGACATGGGGCTCAATCCCATGACCCTAGAATCATGACCTGAGACGAAATCGAGAGAGGGACGCTCAATGACTGGGCCACCCAGGCATCCTGCATTTTGGATTTTCAAAATACATTTTCTAATCTAACAGGTGCTAAATATATAATTAAGTTAACATACGTTTGTTTTTACTTCTGGGAATTAATTCAGATTCAAAATGTTACAAGAACTAAACAATTCCTTTTGATAGGTGGCTAATATACATTACTTATGTAAAACTGTAATAAAGTCTGATTAATTATAAAGAACTATCATTTTTTATATACACAATTTTAGTCAGCAATAAGTTACAAGAACAGGTCTGAAAAAGGAAAATATTTGAAGTTGGAACACTGAACTAAAATAACAAAGCATTTACTAAAATTTCTTCATGAATTTATAGTGTAACTTGAGGCAAATTAAAGAGATATCTTAAACCAAATAATCATATATAAACTTATAGTTATGTTCAGAATCTAAAAACCAATAAATAAAAATTATAAAGAAAACTTATTACATGAGTAAAAGCGTATAAAACAAAGTTGTGTATGTCAAAAATTATATATACAAACATACAAACATAATGAAAATTACTTCAAAATACCTTATCCTGTTGTGCTTTAAGTTCTTCATACTGAGTCTTGTATCTACGCCCAATCTTCTTGACTTGAGTAATAGTTTTGACTTTTTCCTGGATGTCAATTATTTTGGCATCTAAGTCCTTTTGGATGGTTTCCTTTTCAGTTCTTACTTTATTTAAGTCTTCCTTTAGACTCTGGATTAAGTTCTGGTTGTTCGTCAAAGATGCATTTGATCTAAACAAACAAAAAAATAAAGGAGAAAATAATCAAATGTTAGTACACAGATTTTAATTCACTTCTGCCTGATACTAAAATACGTAATTTCTACTATATTGGGTGTTGAGTAAATACGTTAGGCTTTGTAGTCCACATGTAGTCTTTGTCACATGTCCTTCCTTTTTTACAGTGCTTTAAAAATGTGAAAATCTCTCAGTTTACAGGCTGTGCAAATACAGGCATGTAGGTTATAGTCTGCAAACCCCTGTACTTTATCAAACTGAATCTGAAATCACATGACCTGAATTAAGAGTATGGGTTTAACAACTACTACCTGTGATCTTGGGTACCTTTCTGAAACTCAGTTTCCTCATTAAGTACTAATTATTATCTCTCCTACTTAAAATGCCAGACTGCTATAAAACAAAAGAATATACATGAGAAAAATCTGTAAGCTGTCAAGTATTACAGAAGTAGGAGCTAACGTAAATAAATAACACTAAAATTTAAACTTAAAAAAGGTGTCAGAAACATTAATTTTAATTTTAAATTTCTTAACTTTAAAAAGGCACCAGTTCATTGTAAGTTCATTTTAAAAAATTTCTTATTTAAAAACTTTCTTTATTAAACACTTTCAAAATACTCATAAATAAATGCTAACCAAAAGAAGAAAAACCTGCTTGCAAAAGTTATCAACTGTTAAGAAAATAAATACGTTTAGGTTTAGACTCATACCAAAAATGTAGATTTTTAAAAAGTAATAATCATATACATAAAGGCATAAAATTAAATTACTGCTTGCTTGGCTCCATAAAGTAATAAAGGGAAAACCACATGTAAAGGCTGCAGCACTTTTCATTCTTTCTCACTCAGGAAGCACTTGGGCAGTCAATATATAAAGAGTAGAAATAAACTCAAGATTTCATATATTAATATACAATTTAAGATTTCTTTCCATATACCTTGCAATTTCTGCTTTAAGTCTCCCAATTTCTTCAGTCAACTGCTGAATACGCTTAGTATGAACTTCCTTTTCAGAAAGGAGCTTCCGATATTCTTCTGTATCTGGATCTTTCTGTTGACTTACTAGATGCTAGAATAGCAAAAACGCATAATATGGTTATATAGGTTTTATGAAACTAATGTACTATAATAAAATAGCAGCATATCTAATTATGTTTGCTGTCTTATACATGGTGATCAAGTACCAAACTATAAAATAAGATTGAAGGTTTATTTACCTAAAATCCCTAGCCAAAATGGGAAAGGGAAATAAACGTCATTATGCATTATTTTTTTATAACTGCAAACAAATACTTCAAAATAGTTACAAACAAGTCAAATAAATGAATCTAAAGAAATTATAAGCTTTTAATATTAAATATCCACTTTCATTAAAGTGACATTTACAAGAAAAAGATGTCTATAAATCATTACAACTTAAAAATATGAAATTATAAGCTTTTAATATTAAATATCCACTTTCATTAAAATGACATTTACAAGGAAAAATGTCTATAAATCATTACAACTGCATAAAAATAAACTAAATTTAACTGATTCCACTGAGTCAGGAAAGAGTGCAGTGAAGTTTACCAGGAACATATCTAGATTTGGGAAGATCACCCTCCTTTCTTATTTTTCAGATTGCTTGTGTGATAAAAACAGGAAAAAATGGGCTCTAAAATTCTATAACCCTATTCAGATCATAACAATTACTATTCTAGACCATTTTCTAGGAGCCAGGTGCTAAGTGAACTGCTTTACATTTATTAAACTTTTTGTAAAATGAAAAGTGGCTCGGAAATATTAAGGAACTCTCACAAATTGCATAACTACTATCGGGCAAGGCAGATTTCCAATCTTTTGTTTAAATATGGAGCTGGAGTTTCTAACCCTCTAATCAAAATTATATAGTTTTGTCCCCCCAAAAAGTTTTCAGTGAACAAGTCTTTTTAAAGTGCTTCAATCAGCTAGATAAATTCATTTTTTTCATGTACAAAAATATTTTAGAGATACAGGAAAAGCGTAAATTTGGAATTTAAAGAAATAAATTAGCCATTTCTCATCCTCTTAAATGTTGTCCTATTATTTAAAAAATCAACACCTCCATGTTTAATTGCATTTACCTGGTTACGTGCTTTCCAACGTTTGACATCTTCTTCTAGTAACTTCTTCTCTGCTTGCAACATACCGCTTTTCTCACTCAGCTCAGCATTTGCTTCTTGTAAGGGTAAAATATCTAACTCCAGTTTCCTTACCTGAAAACAGTGCCAGTATTTTTTTGAACATCTGATGTAAAAACTCTAACATAATTAAAAATGACATGTGTTTACTCTTGATTAGGAAGTTCCAAACCTTTGCTTGCATCTGCTGTAAATCCTGTTCTAGCCTCTCTTTTTCTTCTCTTAGCATCTTATTGGTCTCCATCACTACATTCATTGTTTCGGTTTTCTTCATCAGTTCTTCATGCTGAGCCATTGTTTTTGCAGTTACCTAAAGATTTCAAACACACGTGTATAGCAACATCCAACGGTAGGTGAAGACTTATCTTTTCCTACCAGTTCTAATCTTTCCTACAAAAAGTAAAAAGGATTTAAATGTCAGCTTTTAAATGGAAATTTTTGAAAGTTGTACATGTTTATTTTTCTGTGATGCAGGCTAACTACAAGTTTAAAATTATAGGGATGAAAACAAAAAGATAAAAATCCCACTAATAAATAATCAGTTCTAACACTGGGTAAAAACATTAATCCAGATCTCTATTATCTATTAATCTTTCTCTATTCTTTTTCTTGGTATACTGAATTTATTAATAGTTCTAAAATGATATTATTCCCCCTCCACCATGTTCCCCACTGTTTAGAAATTCTTCATTTCATTCAGTTGTTTCATCACTTTGGTTTTGAGCAATTCTACTGAATATTTCTTCAACGGTGACGAACTTCTCTGTTCTGTTCTCATTGGGTGTAATTATCCATCTTTTACATGTTACTTTATATCCTCACCATTTTTAAAGCTATGGCTCGGGTCAAAGGATAGTGTTATAGCAGCCAATCAAAAAGAAAAACCATAGGCCTTCCTCCTCCTCGCCCTGCCGCCTTGATTTAAGCAGTCTTCGTTTTTCACAGTAGTTAATTTTCTAGATATGTCTTGTAGATCTCAAAGTACTAAAAGGGAAACTCCCATTCAAAAGCAATTTATCTTAAGATACTGTAAGCAATTCTTATTTTTTTGTCCATTTGAAATATATGTTATGCTCTAACAAATCCTGTCAAACATAACCACTGTCCACATAGTTGAACTTCTGGGATCAAGAAGGTATACTTTGATTCCAGTCCTAACCGGTGGGGCCCATCTAACTCAACTGTGAAAAGACTTATCACACAATCACCTTCTGCTGATTACAATGCCTGCAACAGCCCTCCAGCTTGGGGTGACCTGCTAGAGGAGTGGGGGTTTCAGGTCGGAGCCTGTGGGACTACTGCTATGTGTGGTGGGGGGGGAGGGGGCTCTAGCTGCATCTCTGGTTTCTTTTTTAAAATCTTAGATGATGCCCCCCCCCCCCCCCCCCCACTTCCAAGCCATTGTCCTTTCTTCACTTTCTACTACCACCTCTGACTGAAGCATAGACAGCACCCCCTCTAATTCCCTCTGAAAATGGCCTTTGGGGACAAATTCAGGGTTTTCCCCATATCTTCTCCCCAATCTTAACTGAGGACTGTGTTTTCCTTCCTCTTCCTCAAGTGCATTTTTACACTATCACCACTGAACACCTTCCATGACACTTCCTTGCTTTGGCTAGAAGCCATCAGGTAAGGTTGGAGAGAATTTCAGACTTCCCTTGTGTAGTACTGGAACCACATTTACTCTCTCTCCACCAGCTTGATAATGAATATTGGATCCTCAGCCCTGCCGTACTTGGCTTTCATTATTAAATGATGTGGGATTTTTTTTTTTAATATTTATTTTTGGGAGAGCGCAAGTGGGTGAGGGGCAGAGAGAGGGGGACAGAGGATCTGAAGTGGGCTCTGCTCTGACAGGCTGACAGTAGCAAGCCCAATGCAGGGCTCGAACTCATGACCATGAGATCATGACCTCAGCTGAAGTCAGATGTTCAACCGACTAAGCCACCCAGGTGCCCCAAATGATGTGGATTTTTTTTAGTTCAGGTTTTGACAGTGAAAGTAACAGTCACCAGGGGTACTCAAACCTGCCAGCCCTCAATCTTGCTGGTGGTTAAACTTGGAGAAAGGCCACAGAAGACACTTACAAGCACACACAATCCCCCTGAATGAGTTGTTTTCTTTTCCTAGAATTGCATTAGCTTTTAAAAATTGATCCTTGCCATCCATCTGGGTCTCATTTGCAATCTGACAAATGGAACAAAAAGAACCCTGAATTCGGTGCATACTTTGTTTTTGGTGCTGCTGCTTCTCATGGTTCTCAGCAGAGATTAAGAAAGAACGTGCACACTGCAGATCCCTGATATTGGTGGGCCTGATTTCCTGGCAAATTGCTGTCGTTTTCCACTTTTCTGTTCAGGACCACTGATTGCTGAGATGTGGATGCATACTGAAATCAAAGCAATTCATTGTGTTCTAAAGTTTTTTTGTTTCTTTTAATTCAGTGTTCGTGTAAAACCATCTTTTGAAGCAGCAACTCTCAAATCTGAAGAGCAATTGATGTTTCCATTAATTTAATTAAATCTTTACTTCTAAGGATTTAACATCCTGTAAGTAAAGTTTAATATAACAGTATTTCATAAGCAGCCTTCTTATTGTCAGACTATTGCCTTTTAATATGGTCAAAAAAAAAGTGTGCATAAAAAAAAAAGCTATGATACAGGGTTACCATCCTACACTGTTCATGTTTGGGTATTATTTTTTATATAATGTGTGATATTTCTTGACTCTTTCGATTGTATGTAAAAGCTGGTTCTCCCATCTAACTTTGTTGGTTGGGCATTTTCTAGTATTATTTGCCGGAAGGAACACTGAGAGAATATGCCATCTTTTAAAAAATCCTGATTCTGCTTTTTTTTCCCTCCAAATGTTAATGCCACTGATTGGAGGGTTTTATATATTACGAGATATATTTGAATGGGTTTTTGTCAAGATATAATTCTGAAACTTTTCATTTCTGTATGAAAATATAAACCCCATAAATCTACTCACTTTCCCCTGGGGTTGGATGGCTTTTGTCTAACAGCCATTCCAACTATCATTTAAAAGAAGATAAATGAGTAAAGGTCATAATTTCCTTCCTTCCAAATGTGAAGTTCTATTATTGAATCTCCTTAGAATGAGCACATGCAATTGTAAGCTTCTGGGTGGTAGCGTGGGTTAAGGAGTTGAGCTTTTGCTGTGACCATCCATTCACCTCAGCAACTTCTTTTCCTTTCTTGGTTGACAGTTTTGACTATTTTTTGCTCCTTGCTGAGGAAAAAAATGTTCTGCAGCAGTTTCTACCCACAATTTTATCCCAGAATAATTACTGACATACATATGACAACTATAATAATAAAAAAGAGAACTGAAATTTACTTAAGCACTCACCATGCACCAGACATGTTTCTAAATGCTTCCCGTACTTGAACTCACTTAATCCTTATTATTATCATCCCAATATTACAGATGAGAAAATTTAAGAGCAGGGAAAATAATATACCCAAGACACACATCTAACGGTATGAAGCTAGAATTTAAAACCAGGCAGTCTAGGGGTGCCTGGGTGGCTCAGTCGGTTGAGCGACTGACTTCGGCTCAGGTCATGATCTCATGGTTTACGAGTTCGAGCGCCGCTTCAGGCTCTGTACCGACAGCTCGGAGCCTGGAGCCTGCTTCGGGTTCTGTGTCTCCCTCGCTCTCTGCCCCTCCCCCACTCATGCTCTGTCTCTCTGTGTCTCAGAAATAAACATTAAAAAATTTTTTTTTAAACTAGGCAGTCTGATTGCCACTAGTCTTTTACCATTACACTGTATCACTATTTAATAACGTTTAATAATCTGAGAGTATAGGAAAAACGCTTATTTCAGATTAAATTTTATGTCTCAAGAAACTGAAATGTGCTCTCTTGATTTAATAACTGCTTTCTTGGGGCGCCTGGGTGGCTCAGTCGGTTGAGCGGCCGACTTCGGCTCAGGTCATGATCTCATGGTCCGTGGGTTCGAGCCCCGCGTCGGGCTCTGTGCTGACAGCTCAGAGCCTGGAGCCTGTTTCGGATTCTGTGTCTCCCTCTCTCTGACCCTCCCCCGTTCATGCTCTGTCTCTGTCTCAAAAATAAATAAATGTTAAAAAAAAAATTAAAAAAAGTAAATAAATAACTGCTTTCTTAAAGCTTGGGATACATACCTGGACTTTCTCTCTTTCAGCATTGAGACTATCCTGCAGTTCCTGCAGCTCTCTTTCTAAAAGTTCAACTCTTTGACGATAACGCAGACTCTCAACCTGAGCCACCTCAAACCTGGTTTCAGCAATTTCTTTTTCTCGTCGTATAAATCTACAGGAATATATAAAATTTTATTTGAGTAAAAAAAATGCCACCAACACAACATTTTAAAACTTGGATAATCTTTAAGATGACAAATCTATTCACTTTAGTAACTATTTTTACATGTTTTCATTAATAAGTAACGAGAGATGCTTTTTATTATAGACAATGGCTTCAGAAATGTGTATCTTTAAAAAAATAATTGAGGGGCATCTGCTGGCTCAGTTGGTTAAGCAGCCGACTTCAGCTCAGGTCATGATCTCACAAGTTGTGAGTTTGAGCCCCGGGTTGGGCTCTGTGCTGACAGCTAGAACCTGGAGCCTGCTTTGGATTCTGTGTCTTTCTCTCTGACCCTCCCCCACTCGCATTCTGTGTCCGTCTCTCTCTCAAAAATAAACATCAAAAAAAAAAAAAAAATTGAAAGGCATTTAGTTTTTCAAAGAACTCGCTCAAGTTCTTACTATCAGATTCAACTGAAAGTCGTATCTTTAGCGTGGCCTATGTCTAAATGTCAAAAGTGACTGCTGATAGGGTAGAAGTGGGTTTGTTGGCCAATAGGAATGGAACGAGCTTTATAAATAAATAGCAGATAACCCCCACTTCCCTAATTTATGCATTTATAGTTACATTACACAGTGCTTGGTATACCACAAAATAAAGCAATAAGAATATTATTGGATTTACCTGAGAATTTCTAAAATTTGTTCTTGAGATTTTCCTTCTTCACTTAGAGAGACATTTAAGGGACCCTGTACACCTTCCTTCACAGAGGCAACAACCTTGTCACTTAATTTTTCAATCTGATCATGAAGTAATCGGTTTTGTTTCTCTAGATCTTCACAGCGAGACACACACTTGGAAACTTCATCCTGTAAACAAGAGTCTATCATAATAGCAGATTTTCTGGAGTACCTGGGTGGCTCAGTCGATTAAATATCCGACTTCAGCTCAGGTCATCATCTCATGGTTCATGACTTTGAGCCCCACATCAGGCTTTCTGCTGTCAGCAAGTAGTCTGCTTTGGACCCTCTGTCCCCTTTTCTCTCTGCCCCTCCCCAGCTTATTCTCTTTCTCTCTCAAAATAAATAAATAAAAAACAATAACAGCAGATTTTCCAATCAATGTATATTTAAAAACCCCCATACCTTTAAATTCTCCAGAATACTCTATCATGATGTATAATAATACCTTTAACATTCTCTCTCTTTCTTCCCAAGATGCTTTGCACTCCAATAACTGTGATTCTGCTTTCTGGGTTGTTTCTTCCAAATGCTGACGAACTGATGCCATTTTGGAAACCTGTTCCTTGGCAGCTTGTAGAGCTTCAACATCAGCAGCATGGAGCATCAATTCTCTCTCATACTTATTCTGAGCTTCCACAGCTATTTTAGCCTGTAAGAAATTATTTCCCCATTGACACAAGATTAAAAACTCATAAGGCTAGTCAGTATTTTCTGAAAAGATGCACATTACATTCTTTAAAAATCTAAATGTACCAAAATAAAATACTTAGAAGTTATGCTGTATCTATTTAATGAAATATGCTGCCTATAAGAAATTCATGTTAGACCTAAAGACACTTGCAGATTGAAAGGTAAGGGGATGGAGAAACATTTATCATGAAAATGGAAGTCAAAAGAAAGTCAGAATAGCAATACTTCTATCAGTATCAGTTAAAACCAAACTTTAAACCAAAGACTGTAACAAGAAATGAAGAAGGGCACTATATCAAAATAAAGGAGACTATCCAACAAGAAAATCTAACAATTGTAAATATTTATGCCCCCAACATGGAAGCATACAAATATATAAAACAATTAATAAAAAACATAAGCAAACTCATTGATAATAATATAGTAACAATAGAGAACTTTAACTACTTACATCAATGGACAGGTCATCTAAGCAAAAAGCAACATGCAAACAATGACTTAAATGACACACTGGACCAGATGGACTTAACAGATATATTCAGAACATTTTATCCTAAAGCAGCAGAATACACATTCTTTTCTAGTGCACATGGAGCATTCTCCAGAACAGATCACACAGTGGATCACAAATCAGGGTTCAACAAGTATAAAACGACTGAGATCACACCACCACACACCATGCATATTTTCCAACCACAACACCATGCAACTTGAAGTCAACCATAAGAAAAAATTGTGGAAAGGCCACAAATACATGGAATTTAAAGAACATCCTACTAAACAATGAATGGGTCCACCAGGAAATTAAAGAAGAAATAAAAAAATACATGGATGCAAATGAAAATGAAAACATGATGATCCAAAATCTTTGGGATGCAGCAAAAGCAATCACAAAAGTGAAGTACACAGCAATATAGACCTATCTTAAGAAGAAAGAAAAATCCCAAAAATGCAACCTAACCTTATCCCTAAAGGAGCCAGAAGAAGAACAAATGAAGCCCAAAGCCAGAAGGGAAATTAATAAAGAGCAGAAATAAATGACAGAGAAACAAACAAAAAAATATCAGAGCAGATCAATGAAACTAGGAGCTAGTTCTCTGAAAAAATTAGTAAAATTGATAAACCCTTAGCCAGACTTATCAAAAAGAGGACCCAAATAAAATCATGAATGAAAGAAATCACAACCAACACAACAGAAATACAAACAATTTTAAGAGATTATGAAAAATTATATGCCAACAAAATGGGCAACCTGGAAGAAATGGATAATTCCTAGAAAGATTAAATTCCCAAAAGTGAAACAGAAAGAAACAGAAAACCTGAACAGATTGATAACCAGCAAAGAAATTCAATCAGTAATAAAAAATCTCCCAATACAGAAAAGTCCAGGGCCAGATGGCTTCCTAGGGGAATTCTACCAAACATTTAAAGAGTTAACAACAGGGTGCCTGGGTGGCTCAGTTAGTTAAGTGTCCGACTTCGGCTTAGGTCACGATCTCATGTTTTGTAGGTTTGGGCCTGCGATGGGCTCTGTGCTGACACCTTGCTCGGAGCCTGGAGACTGCTTTGGATTCTGTGACTCCTTCTCTCTCTGCCCTTCCCCTGCTCACACTGTCTCTCTGACTCTCAAAAATAAATAAATGTAAAAAAAAAATTTTTTTTAAAGAAGAGTTAATAATACCTATTCTTCTCAAACTGTCCCCAAAAATAGAAATGGAAGGAAAACTTCAAATCTCATTCTATGATGGCAGCATTACCCTCTGATTCCAAAACCAGACAAAGACTTCACTAAAAAAGGCAAATACCCCTGATGAACATGGATGCAAAATTCTCAACAAAATACTAGCAAATCAAATCCAACAGTACATTAAAAGAATCATTCACTGTGATCAAGTAGGATTTATTCCTGGGCTGCAGGGGTGGCTCAGTGTTCGCAAATCAATCAATGTGATACACCACATTAATAAAAGGGTAAAAACCATATGCTCCTTTCAACAGATGCAGAAAAAGCATATGATGAAGTATAACATCCATTCATGATAAAAACCCTCCACAAAGTAAGGACAGAGAGAACATACTTCAACGTAACAAAGGCCATATACGAAAACCACAGCTAATATCATCCTCAATGGGGAAAAACAGAGCTTTTCCTCTATGGTCAGGAACAAGACACGGATGTCCATTCTCACCACTGTTACTTAACATATAGTATTGGAAGTCCCAGCCACAGCAATCAGACAACAAAAAGAAATAAAAAGCATCCAAATTGGCAAGGAGTAAGTCAAACTTTCACTATTTGCAGATGACATGATACTTTATATAGAAAACCCAAAAGACTCCACCCAAAAATTGCTAGAACTGGTACACAAATTCAGTAAAGTTTCAGGATACAAAATCAATGTACAGAAATCTGTTGTATTTTTATACACCAATAATGAAGCAACAGAAAGAGCAATCAAGGAATCATTCTCATTTACAACTATACCAAAAACCTTGAGATATCTAGTAATAAGCCTAACCAAAGAGGTAAAAGATCTGTACTGTGAAAACAAGAAAACCACACAACACTGATGAAAGAAACAGAAGACAGCAAAAAGAAAAAACATTCCACACTCACGGACTAGAAAACCAAATATTGTTAAAATGTCTATACTATCCAAAGTAACCTATACATTTAATGCAATCCCTATCAAAATACCAGCAGCATTTTTCACAGATCTAGAACAAATAACCCCAAAATTTGTATGGAACTAAAAAAGACCCCAAACAGCCAAGGCAATCTTGAAAAAGAAAAGCAAAGCTGGAGGTATCACGTTTCTGGATTTCAAGCTATAGTCATCAAGACATAATGGTACTGGCACAAAAACAGACACATAGGTCAACAGAACTGAATAAAACCCAGATGTAGGTAAGACAGAATATCCTAAGGAAAAAAGTCTCTTCAACAAATGGTGTTGGGAAAACTGGACAGCAACTCGCAAAACAATGAAACTAGACCATTTTCTTAATGCCAAACACAAAAATAAACTGGATAAAAGGCCTAAATGTGAGACCAGAAACCATCAAAATCCTAAAGGAACAGGCAGTAACCTCTTCTGACATTGGCTGTAACAATTTCTTACTAGATATGTCTCCTGAGGCAAAGGAGACAGAAACAAAAATAAACTTTTCAGATTTCATCAAAATACAAAGTTTCTGCACGATGAAGTAAACAATAAACAAAACTAAAAGGTAATCTACAAAATGAGAGAAGATACTTGCAAAGAACGTATCTGATAAAGCGTTAGTATCCAAAATATATAAAGAACAAACTCAACATCCAAAAAAAAACAAATAATCCAGTGAAGAAATGGGCATGAAGTGACACTTTCCAAAGAAGACAGCCAGGTGGCTAACAGACATATGAAAAGATGCTCAATGTCACCTGTCATCAAGGAAATACAAATCAAAACTACAGTGATGGGGAGCCTGGGTCGCTCAGTAGGTTAAGTGCTTGATTTCGGCTCTGGTCCAGATCTCACAGTCCTGAGACTGACCCCTGCTGTCCAGCTCTGTCCTGGGTGTGGAGCCTGCTTAGGATTCTCTCTCTTCCCCAATGCCCCTCTCCCTGGCTTGCGTGCTCTCTCTCGGTCTCAAAAACAAAACAAAACAAAACAAAACACCCCAATCTACAATGAGCTATCACCTCACACCAGTCAGAATGGCTAGAATTAACACCATAGGAAACAACAGGGTTGGCGAGGATGAGGAGAAAGGAACCCTTTTACACTGCTGATGGAAAAGTACAACCATTCTGCCATTCTGGAAAAATGTACAGGTTCCTTAAAAGTTAAAAAAGAACAACCCTATGACCTAGTAATTACACCACTACAAGATATTTATAAATACCTTTTGTATCTACAGATATAAAAATAATGATCTGAAGGGACACATGCACCCCAATATTTATAGCAGCATTTTCAATGATAGCCAAATTACAGAAAGGGCCCAAATGTCCATTGACTGATAAATGGATAAAGAAAAGGTGGGGGGTGTGTGTGTGTGTGTCCGCGTGCGCATGATGGAATATTAACCACAAAAAAGAATGAAGTCTTGCCATTTGCAATGATGTGGGTGGAGCTAGAAATTATCATGCGAAGTGAAAGAGTCAGAAGAAGACAGATACCATATGATTTCACTCATATGTGGAATTCAAGAAACAAAACAAATGAACACAGGAGGCAAAAAAGGAGGAAAACCAAGAAACAGACTCTTAACTATAGGGAATAAACTGAGGGTTGATGGAAGGAGGTAGGGGTGGGGGATGGGCTAGATGGGTAATGCTCTAAAGAGAGCACTTGTTGGGATGAGCACTGGGTGTTGTATGGAAGTGACGAATCACTAAATTCTACACCTGAAATTAATATTACACTATATGTTAATAATTGGAATTTAAATAAAAATTTGGAGAAAAAACAACCACCATAACAAAAAAAAAACTCAAAACAAGGAAGAAATATGAAAGAACTGTTCAAAATGAAACTTATGAAGATGATACAAAAATTTGCAACAGGCTTTATAAAATAAAAGCTAAGAACAACTCCGATATGTAAAATACATGTGCATACACATACATAAACACAAACTTAAAGTAAACAAAAGGAAATAAGAATAATTTATTTGAATATTGAATTATTGATACATTCTTTTATTTTAATTTGCAATGTTACACTGTTTGGCAATAAGCCAAGGATAATTTTTGTCTAATTTACCTTTGAAGTATTTTCCCCTGTATTCCACTTCTGATGTAATCTTCATACATGTACGTACCATATATATAAGCGATAAAGAACTATAATCAAATGACTATTCATATACCACTCAAAGATGAGAACATTACATGTCTTCCCGTTCTATTTCAGTTTTACTATTACTGGTACTTTTATATTTTTCCCCATTTGTCAAGGTTGCTTTGTTAATGGTTACTGCACTATTTGCTTTTAGTCTTCACATACACTTTTCAGCTGATCTTAGTGCAAGTTCCACAATTGTGAAAATAACTGTATTTCTGTACGGTTTATCAATCCTCAAGATGCAGTAAGATACTCCAAGAACTGCTCCCTAGGATCAAACCTCATTTCTCAATAACTGGCTACATGATCAACACTTACTTGTTCCTGACAGTCACGTCTGGCTTGCTGTTCATTACTCAAAGCTGTGCTTGCTCTCTGAAGAGCTTCTTGTACTTCATTCTGAACGCTGTTAAGTGTTTTCTTTAACTCAGATAACTAAATCAGAAGAACATTAATTAAAACCGGGGTTAACTGCAAGACAATTATTGTAATAATTAATAAAATAACCAGGGTTATTTTAAAGACAAATTTTTAAAATCCTACTGGCCCAAACAGACTTACTAAGTTTAAAAGATAACTTGAGGTAATACTGGACAAATTTCACAGGCTTATGTTCACTCCTTAGTAACATCTGCAAAAGTTAATGCTCAGGCAGAGAGGCTTATAAAAAACAGCACTGATATCTACTACCATAAAGTAGTCTAAAATACTCAAAAGGAAACACATACGGACCTACAAAGCAGTGTAAAGCATACAACTAAAATTGTTAAATATGTGTCCATTCAGTATCAGTTGAAATGAACTGGATGGTAACTAATAAGCTACTTAATACAAATCCTTACACACACACACACACACACAAAGATTGATATGGCTAATAATCTAATTTACCTGTTGTTCCATACTTTCTATGGCTTTTCTCTTATCATCCTGAAGTTCCTGTTTTTCCTTCTCTACTTCCATCAACTTCTTTTCCAACTGTGTCTGAAACTCAGCTGACTCTTTTAAACGAACTTCAATATTCTTACGTACTTCTTCTGTCACCTTTACCACCATCCAGGTAATAGAATACAAAAATTATACACATCAAATTATACAATTAGTTTCTCTAAGTCTAAACTTCACAAGTACTAAAATTAACATTTGCTTTGTATTAAAAAAAAAAAAAATCTATCAGGGTGCCTGGTGGCTCAGTCAGTTAAGCATCCGACTTCAGCTCAGGTCATGATCTCACAGTTCATGGGTTCGAGCCCCATGTCAGGCTCTGTGCTGACAGCTTGGAGCCTGGAGCCTGCTTCTGATTCTGTGTCTCCCTCTCTCTCTGCCCCTCCTTGCTCTCTCTCTCTCTTTCTTCTCTCTCAAAAATAAATAAAGATTAAAAAAAAACTTAAAAAAAATATCAATGCTAATCAGTTTTGAATTTTGTGTGTTTTGTTTTATCTGGCTTATTAGACTGAAGTATTTTTCAGATTTAAAAGGTAAACACAATGATATCCGTCAAACTCATATTTACTATAGTACTTACACACAGCAGGCTTTTATTTAAAAAAAAAAAAGTTAAGAGGCATCTGGGTGGCTCAGTTGGTTAAGCGTCCAACTTGGGCTGAGGTCATGATCTCATGGTTTGTGAGTTCGAGCTCCATGTTGGGCTCTGTGCTGACAGCTCAGGGCCTGGAGCCTGCTTCAGATTCTGTGTCTCCCCTCCGCCTCTCTCTCCTTTCCCTGCTCATACTCTTATCTCCCTCTCAAAAATAAATAAACATTAAAAAAAAAAAAGTGCATTTAAATTAAATTTAAAATTGAATATACCTGTTTCTCCTTGTTAAGAGATTCTTCTAAACTAGTAACCATTGCTCGATACTGTTCCACATTACTAGTACTTGTTTTGAGTCTCTCCTTCAAATCATTCACCTGCTCTTCTGCTTGCCTTAGCTGACTCAGAAGATCATCCACATCTTCTTTGTTGCTAGGCTGACCTAAAAGATTTAAGAGCTCTCTTAAAACTAACATTTTAAATGGCTGTTATCAGAGAGTTTGTGAAATTAGGATTAAGGCTCAAATGTAAAAGTACTTATCTTGAAAGTATATTTGAACACACACTAAATACCAAAATAAAAACAGGTATTTCTCCAGAATATTATTTCTTCAAAAAATCAAATATTTGAAATCTGCCATTACAAATATTACAATGAAGATATTTAAAAGAGAAGAATAAACATTTGAGCTAAATTGAGGAAGCTACTTGAAGGTATTACCAGGTTACTAATTTACTTTTTTAACATTGTTTACTCTAAAACACTAAATCTTAAATTATTTAGTCCAATTTTCATTCTAAAATCCATGGAAAAGGAAGAAACTACAGATTAAAAAGGATGTTTTCTTACCATGTGATGTATCAATATGGACTATTATTGGATAATTACACATCCACTTATGTATCATATATTTACACATGTACATATATTATGTTCTTCTTAAGATTACCTGGACCAAAGGCTTTGCATTTGAAATGGTACATTCACAAAAAGAAGCAAAATCTAATGAAACAAATCTTTTACCTAAGGTTATCAATGAGCAATGATTATGAATAGTACTCTAAAAGAGACCAAACAAATGAATTATTTCTGCAAGTGACCCTTACTACAGATTCAACAAGGGAGAGTTAAAGATTTAAGTATTAATCCTCCTCAAAAGAAACATTTTACAAGTATCAATAAATGGTTTCAACAACTGGAAAACTGGTGAGGTGCCATGCAGAACTATTTCCAGTCTTCTGAGTCTGCAAATTTATTAATTTAAGCCTAAAACAGCTTTTCTATATGAAGAGTAAAAGGTTTTTTTTTTTCCTCTTTTGCTATTATCCAAAAAGAACATAGGTTATTTATTTACAGCGTATGTTATGAGCCTCAAAAAGTACTTTGTTATCACTTTACTTATTTATTAGTGTATTTACCTTTGCCAGTTCTCTGTGAGGACTGAGAAGCAAGCTGAACTTCCATATTACTGAGGTGCTGTTTTAATGTAGCAATTTCCTTTTGAGCATTTTTTAATAGTTCTTTTGTGTTATGATGAAGATTTGTCTCAGTATCCAGTTGTCTTTTTGTATCCAAAAGTTGAACCTAAGAAGAAAAGATACATTAACCCCACAAACACTATCTTTCAGGTAAGCAACTAGAGGTTCACTTTATCATTTTAAAACACTTTAAACTCTGGCCAAGATAGAGTAACAGAAATCAGATACATCCTCCCATCTGAAATAACTGAAAAAAAGAACTATGATACCTGAGACAGGAAACAAAAGAAGGAAGCCCTGTAATTTCCCTAGCTTCCTGTGTGTTTAGGCTTTGACAGAGGGAAAGGGAAATAAGGCAGAAGCAAGCAGACTCCTTGAACTGAGAACACATAAATGAGAGTACAGAAAGACTAAATTAGTTCCTAATTCCTAAGATAGACTATCACAGAGAGCTGCACTGATAGAGTACCCAAGAGATTTGCAGAGGATCCCTGTTGAATATTCAACAAAATAGTCATCAGTACATACATGTGAAATTACCCCAGACAGGCTTAAGAATCATCCAAAGAGACTGAGTGAAGAGTGTCTGGTGTTCACAGAGAGTCAGGAATAATGCCAATTACCAGCAGCCAGAATCAAAAAACTCATAATTCACTGGACACTGGGACTAGTATACAGGAAAGTCTTGCCTCAATAGTGGGGAATAATTAGTTACAGACTGAGCACTGCTTTGGACCTGCCTAAAAAATCATAAAAAGCAACCCTCAAGAGAAGCAAATTATTTTCAATTGCTGCATCCCAGAAAAAAACACGGGATTTATAGGAATATAAAAATATCCAGCACCCAATAGGATAAAACTCAAAATATATAGCACCCAACCAAAAATTATTAGGCACACAGGAGGCAAGGAAAACTAACAGCTTCTTCAAAACCATGCTTCAACAGGAAATGGCAGTTTACCTACATACCAGCTTCATTTCCAGAAATAAACAATCTATAGAAATTCATAACACTAACAGACTCACATCTAGATTTCTAGTAAGTGTATGCCTTTGTTCCACCTCATTTTCCAACTTCTTCTTTAGATGAGATATCTCATGTTCCAGTTTTTCTATCTGGCCACTAAGCCTTTGTTTGGTTTCCGTTTCAGATCGCTCTAATATTCCCTAAGGTAAAAAAAGATTTTTTGGTTATGCTTAAGAAATTAAAAAAGTAATACAGAGAAAATGAAAGGCTATAGAGCATTACAACCCATTTCTACATGAAGAAATTAAAATCTAGAACATTTACCAAAAAAGTCTTCTGACATTTTTTGTATTAAAATATCTACTTAATAAAGGAAAAGAGACATATTGCAATAGTCATTCAGACCTCCTGAAGTTTTAAAATAAAAAATAAAAACAAAAATTTAATCTTGTAAACAACTCAACTGCACAGGACTCTGTAAATATAGATTTGAGGGTGAAAACTGCTAAATGCATGGTTTCAATCAGTTCTCTTTCAAGGTTTTATTTATATAATACATGACAAAAGTGACAGAAAAATGTTCTAATTAAGAACCTGAGAGGATGCAATGTTAAAACTACTTATTTAACTAGAACATTTTTTTCTACAGGTGGTTTTTTTTTTTTTTTGGTTACCTGAATCGTTTGCAGATTAGTCAGCAGCAAGTTTTGCCCTCTTTGTTCGGCTAACAAAGACTCTCTTTGTTGAGAAAGGCGGACTTCGGACAATTTAAGCATCTCCTTTTCCTTTTTCAAGTTTTCTGCTCTTACCTTGAGGCAAATACAAGTAAAAGAAAAAATTTAAAAGATCCCTCATTGTTATTTCTTTTTTAAAAAAAAAATTTTTTTTAAAACGTTTATTTATTTTTGAGACAGAGAGAGACAGTGCATGAACAGGGGAGGGTCAGAGACAGGGAGACAGAATCTGAAACAGGCTCCAGGCTCTGAGCTGTCAGCACACAGTACGACACGGGGCTCGAACCCACGGACCGTGAGATCATGACCCGAGCCGAAGTCGGCTGCTCAACCGACTGAGCCACTCAGGCACCCCCCTCATTGTTATTTCTTAATGCTAATTAGAGACGAGGACATTTCTTCATTACATAAGAATTTATAACTCTTAATTTTCAGGTGTTAAAATATGAAACAAAAATTATGGGAATATCAATAGACCAAAGGAAAAAATCTTGCAATTACCACAAATACTTAATGATTTCTCTTAACAAATCAGACTTTGAAACAGCCAACAAAAAAATCTAAAACATCAGAGTAAAACAAAATTGCAAAATTTTGCTACCTTCATACCTATATATTATTAAATTATGCAAGTTTTAGAATCAAAGCTTGGTTTCTAAGTATCTGGTTTGAGAATGATGACGGATTTATTTCCATTTTTTCTGCCTCATAAAGAGTACACTCTGAGTCTCAGGAGATTTGGAAGGGTGCTCTGAAAACAAATATCCTCAAAGTATTCATAACTACACCATAAATCATAAATGAGCAATCATAAAACTTACTCTCCCAGTTTGAAAAAGTGATGCTGTCCATTCCCCACAAATGAGTGGAAACATAAAAATGAAGGGATGTAGCCAACAGAATTAGAAAACCTAGGTATAAGTCCCAACCAACCCATCTCTTACGACTATCTCAAACAGGAAATCATTTAAGTTTTGAGTCTGTTTCTCAACCAGTAAAATGGGGGACAAGTGCACCTAGCTCACAATGATCAGAAAGTTGTGAGACAACTTTACAGAACAGTAAAACATTAAATAGAAATTCATCATCAAGAATCCAGTATAGTTGAAAGTACTGCCAATTTCTAGTAGATATTTGTATTCATGTTGAAATTCAGAAATATAATTTAATGCTAATAAGATTTTTATATTTTTGTCACAAATGAGCAAGAATGAATGAAATATTCATTTGTCTGTTAGAGAAACAGTGATTTACAAATTTAGTATGAAATGGAAGACCTGTAAAGAAAACTTAGTCCAGAAAAACAAATTTCTTTCCCCATTTAGTTTTGATAGAAATAATCACTAAACTGATGCACAACTAGGTATTTAGAAACTATGCTAATAAGGATTTGAAATCAGGGAGCCGGGTGTCAGTCAGTTGGGCGTGTGACTCTTGGTTTCAGCTTGAGTCATAATCTCAGTTTGTGGGTTCGAGCCCCATACGGGGCTCTATGCTGGCAGCATTGAGCCTGCTCGGGATTCTCTTTCTCCCTCTCTCTGCCCCTCCCCTGAGCGCACGTACACTCTCTAATAAATAAGTAGACTTGAAATCCATAAACCTCTCAAACACCTGTATCATATCAACCAGTGGAATCAAAGTAATAACTAAAGAACACATGCCAAATGCAATTTACAATGCAAATCAGATGAGGGAAATTGGTCTCACTTCTGCAACAGCCAGCTTTTCATTTGCTCCTCTCAAATCTTGCGTCATTGTATTGATAATCTGTTCCTGCTTTTGAGTTGTTGCAGTAAGTTTCTGATTTCTCTCATGTAGGGATGTTATTTCTCGACGATATCCTTCAACATTATCTTGTAACATTTCATAGCTTATGTGAGAGAAAAGAATTCCATTAGCAACTGAAATACTGAATCCTAGCTTATTCCTTGAAGAACTTTACAACAGACTAATTTCACACGATTAACAATATGAAAAAAAGTACCTTGTGTAATAATGTAAAACCTTCAACTCCAAATTTAACAGTTAAATTCAAATTCTAAGTAAACTTTAAGTTCTCATTTCATGCAGAAAAACTTTTTAAGCTAGATTTTGATTCTTTTTAAGCTAAGAATTTTGATCACATTCAAAATAGCACCAATATAATGTTGATACATGAAACACCCACCACGATACAGAACACAATTTATTTATGCATGGTTGGAGTTTTGCAGATCCTTTTTTCCTCTATAATTCTATTATGTGCTTGAAAGCCTACAAATGGCTGGCTACAGTTATCAACATAGGGGAAAAAAGGTGCTTATATCTGGGGTATCAAACTGTTGGGACTGTATGGAGGAAACAACCTGCCATATGCTTACAAAAACCTAGTTTTATCATGTAGTATACAGAAATACATTTCATCCTAACTTACTAAACTAACAAGTATTTGACAGACCTACTAAAACTATAAAATGAGGTTTACTATTACTTTTATAAATGACCAAGAAAGTGAATTTTCTCAAAATTAACTGTCTAGTGCTTGCTTCTCTTCTACCTAGAAAAGGCTGAATAAAATTTGCTCACATTCTTCTCATCCTCTTATGCATTTATGAAATAATTAAGTCCTATAGAAACAGTAGATTGTTCAATCTCAGGAAGGAAAACCAGCAACATTCTTCACATCAATTTCAACTTTTTTTTTTTAATTTTTTTTTTTCAACGTTTTTTATTTATTTTTGGGACAGAGAGAGACAGAGCATGAATGGGGGAGGGGCAGAGAGAGAGGGAGACACAGAATCGGAAACAGGCTCCAGGCTCTGAGCCATCAGCCCAGAGCCCGACGCGGGGCTCAAACTCACGGACCGCGAGATCGTGACCTGGCTGAAGTCGGACGCTTAACCGACTGCGCCACCCAGGCGCCCCTCAATTTCAACTTATTAAAAAACTACCTGGCCTACTTAGGAAATGCCCAAGAGAATCATTAATCAATATTCAAAAATGAACCCCTACAGCCCTGGATTATAGTCCACAAATGAGTAAACTTTTGCAAACTAATCCTTGAACTGGATTCAACTGAATATTGAAGTTCAGACTATTTTTACTAAGACTATTAACTTATGAATAAAAGAACACTTACCGTTTAGAAGCAAAATCTAGTTGTGTAGATATTTTGGTGTTTTGTGATCGCAAATCTGTAATTTGATCCTGAAGTTTCTCAAGCTGCTCATTTTGTATTTTTTCATTATCTGCCTTTTCTTTTTTGTAATTCTCAAAAATTTCCTGCAACTGAATATTGATGAAATTATTAAAAGATGAGCACCTGTGTTCTCAAAGATTCTAACCAAGATAAAAGTGTCATGGTGTGTTCTTACCTGTTTAAGAGCAGCCTTTGCTTCTATAGCCTCTGCTGACTCAATTACAGGTACCGGAGCAGGAGTGGAAGCAGTCTGTGATGTACTTGAACGTTTCGGAGTTGATGCAAGAGAAATATCATCTAAACTTGAAGCTTCAGAAATGTAAAAGTAATAATGTAACATCTCTTTGTACATATGGCATTGCCAAAATAAACAAGCTCGACTTATTTAAATGAAACAGTAAGATTACAGAGATTATGAAAGAAAGAATCTAATGAACAATCTACCATGATCACTTTCAGTTTCTGGTTAGAGACAATATTTGCAAATGAAATGGTGAAACAAGACATAACTAAAAGGTCATGGAGATGTAAAGTATAGTATGGGAATATGGTCAGTGATAGTGAGTTAACTCTGTATGGTGACAGAAGGTAACTAGACTTATAGAATGTGGGAGTCATTTCATGTTGTATGGCAATGTCAAATCATTATGAGGTACACCTGAAATTAATAGTATATTGTGTGTCAACTATACTTAAAAATAGACAAATATAGTAATTCATGGATTCTAAGATGCACACTTGTCAACAATGGTCAGAATTTCTTCTTTCTTAGTCATACCTAAAACGATTATATGTTTTAGGATTGGTGATGTCATGATCGATCAATCACATATAGTAGATAAATTTGAAGCTACCATCAGTAAACACTGCTTATGTTGCAAAATCTATTCTATAATATACATTTAAAAAATACTTCCCAAAATTACTTGGAATTTTTTAGGATAATATGTAAAAACCTACCTTGTAAAGGAATGGCAACTCCTGTTGTTTGTGACAACAAAATACGGTACATATCACGCTGACGAACTATAGAATCAACAAGCTGCATTTGATGTTGTCGTGACTCCCGGAGTTGTTCTAATTCAGTGAGGGCATTCTCAAGTTTTAGCTGCAGCTCAGTGATTCTGTAGGAAAAGAAATCAGTCTATTTCACATGACTGAGATTGAGTTATAATATCTACTATAAATTCTACTGTATTTCAATAAACTATAAATTAATAAGCATTTTACCATCTATCATTAAGCATAATGTTTTGTCTCTCTTATCCTTTCCTTCTTCTGCTGGTATTTTAAGAACCACTTTAAAAACCTCCACCATACAGTACTCAGGTACTCACCAATGTCACCTGAAAAATCTGTTTGCAAAAATCAAACCAATTCCACTCAGTCCAAATCTCAGTCTTCTTAGCCACTGCTCTTTCTCTGGCACCAAACACATTTTTGTAAAAAATTCATTACTCTGCTTGAGTAATTCCTACATTACCTTCTCCATGAAGCCTGGTCTGTTTCCTTAAACCTAGGCTAGGTCCTCCACCTCTACACTCTCAAAGACAGACTTCTAGCCATTACAGCACTGAACACATGGTACTAAAATTATCCTACTTATTTATATACCTTATTCTATCTTACCATCAATCTCATCCACAAATTGAGATCCCTAAGAGTAAAAAAAAATTTTTTTTGTATTGTTGCTCAATTCTTTTTTCTGTTAAGTCATCATATTCCCAGTTTACAACACTATTAGGGACACGTAAGAACTTTTTAATAAATATTTTTGCTAAACAAACTGAGGTAATCAGTTGCTTACTTGGATGAAGTTGTTTCTTGTTCCTCTCTTTCTCTGGTTTCCCCAAGTTCCCTAAGGGCCACTAAGAGACGTTGATTTTGCTGTTGAAGTTCTTCAATATTTCTATAAGACACTAGATGCTGTGATATTACTTCAGATGAACTACTTATATCAGCAGAGCTCACTTCCTCATCACGAATTACATGATTACCCCTTGCTTCCTCAAGTTCCATCAAAAGCACTCTAATCTAAAAACAAAATTTTAATATATTATCAAATAGCATTGACTTTGATTCTGGAAGTGTTTAGAATAAAAATTTTCAAATGAAAATATTACTTTATGAAAGCCATCAATATTAAATTATCTTAATATCAAGATTGTTTTGGATATTAAAACTTAAATTTTAATGGGAAAAACTATTTTTCATTTCTATAAAAGTGTCAATGAAAGCTGTTGTTTTTTTTAAATCACCAATTCACAATTCTAGAAGGATGGTCCCATTTTTGTAAAACAGTGGCCAAATAAAACACAAAGAAATATATACCTGTGTGTGTGTATGCTTGCACTTGCATGTTTATATATATATTGTATGGTGCGGAAGAAGGACAGCATGAAAAATAGATTTTAATTCCATTCATATGAGGTTTTCATGTATGTGCATAAACCTACACATAAAATTGAGGATAAAATATATGAACAAGATAGATCTACATTCTTGACTTACTCAGTTGGAAAAAAAAAGTCCCAGAGTAATGCATATAGCATGGTTTTATTTCAATAAAAACAAGAGGTGGGGGGGGACGCACCTGGGTGGCTCAGTCAGTTAAGCATCCAACTTCTGATTCTGACTCAGACTCAGGTCCTAGGCTTACAGTTCACCGAGTTCAAGCCCCGCACTGACAATGCGGAGCCTGCTTGGGATTCTCTCTCTCCCTCTCTCTCTACCCCTCCCATGCTCATACTTGTGCTCTCTCAAAATAAATTAAAAAAACAAAAAACAAAAAACAAGGAATGCTTATACATGTTCATGAATGTTCACATGTGTCTGCATATATATGAAAAAAGACGTGAAAGAACTAGTCTGTTAGCACTGGTTATATTCTGGGACTTGAGTAGGAGGCAGAAACTTTTACTTACCCTTGAATTATTTCATTTATTACAATCGGTACTTGCAATTTGAAAATTTATCAAGTACTTAAAATATAAATGGGAAGGGTGATGAAAAAACAAAAAAACAATGACTAGCCTATAAATTCTGTTAGAGTAGTATCCCTAACTGATGAGAACTTCAGATGCAGTAGTTCTATCTTAGATACCTGCAGATTCGATCACTACTGGGCAGTCTATACAGAAAAAAAAAGAGAAAAAAAACAAAAAATTCTAACCTGTTGTGAAAGATCTTTTATTTGTATTTCCATTCTTTGATTGTCTCTTTCAAGCACAGATGAATGTTTGTTAGCTTTATCAGTGTCCTCCTGCAATCGTTGAATCTCCTTTAAAACATAAATTCTAATGAAAATTCTGTATTCCCTTCTAAGATCTATACCAATAAAGTAGTTATATGAACAATAAAAATACACAGTGCTCAACTACTTCTGTATAAAATAGTAGTTTCTAAACAGTTACTTCTCTACAAATATGAACACATACACTTCTTAATATCTCAAGTACTGCGTATCATTATGCTAATGCAAACAATGAAGAATTTGCCACTCCGAATTAACCGTAAATTACAATTATACAGCCACATGAAATTAATAGTGTATATCAAATAACATCACACAAATACTCTCAAAAGCTGTGTTACCGAGATGAAAACAAAGGACTGTATTATAATGCTAAGCATTAATACGTTACTTATCTGCGAATACATATCAAAAGTAAATGTTGGGTAAGGGATGCATAAGACTTGTATAAAAAAGGCACCAGGAATTAATTCTAAAGAAGCAACAGCCTATGTTTCAAGGCTGTTAAAAAAAAATAGTATAAGCAGTGTCTTGCTAAGTTTCGCATCACAATATCACTAGGGATTTAGGGGCATACTTTTAACGAGCCTGAAAAAAGCACAAAATTTGTTGAAATCTTATGCTTTATCTCAAATCCATACAAATTTTGCCTCTTGATGAGTTTTTTTTTACATAATAATGTTTTAAATACTATCCAAGTGAAAGATGGCTCATATTTATCCTGTGGTTTCAAGTACCTGAATGCACTGCCCTAAAGGTACGCATAAACCATTTTCTGTAGAAACAAGTATGTGACAAAATGAAGAAGGCAAATACTCATGAGATGGAAATGATACAAATCTGCTGAGTTTAAAATGGGATTAACTACGATGCCAAGGAAGAAGCAATTTGGTTATAAAACTCTTAAGTATCTAACAAATGAACGTCACAGAATCTAGACTTGAGGACACATGATATTGGTTATGGACAAAAGATTCTACTATAAAGAAGATACAGAAATTATCTATAAATTCTTTAACTAGTTTTAAAAAAGTATGTAAAGGATTTTTATTGTTATACCTGCACATTAGTGAAAAACAAATAGGTTTTTTCCACAATGAACATCTGCCCCTCTACTTCACTATCCTCTTCAGACAATAAGCTCCAGGCAAAACACTCTCAACAGTGAGAAACTCAAGATGATGTAATTATATCCAAGGGACTTCTTTTCAAACAATGGGGTTGGGGGTGTGTGTGTGTGCAGATTTTAAATGCCAATATTCTGTCAAGGCAAGACTGACAGATGTCATATAACGCAGGAGAAAGAGACCATTAAATATAATATACCCTGATTTAAACTGACAACTAAACTGTAATAGCAACAGCAACAAAATTTTAAGTTTGAATTAAGGACCCTATTTATTTATACTAATCTCCAGGAAAAAAAAAAAAAAAAGAAACTGATCAGTTTAGAACAGCAGATACAAATGGATTTAACTGAATTTTCTCAATAAAATTTGTTTAATAAACTCTGACTACTTCTCAGTAATATTAATAGTTGCACCCTAAAAGCAAAATTATCAGAAAGTTTTTTAATCATTATCTAATAAAAAGGAACCTTAAAAGGGAAGATATTTGTGAATTTCCTTGGTACTTCCAATTGGCAAAGAACAGTTAACAAAATAATGTACATAAATATTTGCCAAATTATGAAATGTTATAAAAAAGGAGTTCTTCTCTATGGTCAAACAATGTTACCATTTCTAGACAGAATATCAGAACCTGACTGACAAGGAATGACTGTGACAAATTTAAAAGAGTTCTATTACAAAGAGACTGTTATTTTAATTTGAAGAGAAGCCCAGCGGGATTTGGCTATTCATCATCCACTAGAGAATCCTACAGAAAACATCTCTAATGTCTTAAAAAATATAAAAGGCTTCCATAATTTTAGCAGAGTAAGAATAGAACATTTCATTATTACAGGTGTTTAATAAAGTAGAATTACTCTGTTGTTGAAAAAGCACGATTAGCCTTTCCCAACTCAAACACTTTAATTCTAGGAAAGAATTACCTAGTAAATCATGTGTCATCTATATTTTTCCCACAGCTAAAATTTAAGAATGGAACCAACCTTCATAGCTTGTTCAAGCTTAACAGATAAACTTGCCACAGCTTTCTGTGCACGCTCATACTCCTCACGCTGGCGTTTCAAAATTGGTGCTTTAGCTTCAACTTCTTTCACTATTTCATCTAGATATTTATTAATTCTTTTATTCTCTAGTTTCTCCAAAAGCAACTGATCTTGAGTTTCCACATAAGCATTATACAGCTGAAAGGAGAAGAGGGATTGTTTCAAATCTGAGCATAACAACAGAAGTATATACCTGTAATTGATACAGCCTCATAATAAACATGTGTTAGCACTTACATAAGACGTTAATGTTTATTTACTATGTTATAAGAACCAGAAACCAAGAAAGCTTTTCTTGGAATGTTCCAAGAAATCATCAGATGATTTTAAGAATAATTTTTCTCAGCATTAAATTTCAGCAAATTTCCTTTTGCTGAAGGAAAACAGTAAGATTTAAATACCATTCTTACCTCAGTTAATTTCATGCCAGGCTTCACTATCTTAGCTACAGCTGCTGCAGTAGGAGACATGGCTGCAAGTTCTTCTTCAGATAATATGGCTCCTGTGCCAAGACATAGGAATCTAGTGTATTTCTGTAATATTTCAAACTAAAGCCACTAACAGTTTTTTCAAGACGAGTAAAATGTGACACCTATGAAGCATTACATACAAATTCCTATGTGGATTTTACAATGGGGTATCAAATTGTCAGGTAACATAATCCAAGTCTAAAAATCATGCAGTTAAGTATAGTTAAAGATATTCTGGAAGTTGACACATAAATTATGTGTGATCAAATGATAATTATACTTGACAATATAGTAAAAATTAATAGATATTAATTTTAAACTAAAAAATTCTAATTCTATAAATTAATGGAGTTTCCTTTATCACAACATGATAAAGAAATACTATTAGCGGAAATTAGTAAGAACTATGTAGGAAGTTCTAGTACTTCATTCAAGCCGTTATTAAGTACCTATTAATCCATACCTTTACGTTTTGTGGCAGAAAGCAGGTCATTTGCATTCTCTAATTCCTTCTCCAACTTTCCTATTTTCTCAAGCATTTCTTTTTCCATTTGATCTTTAGATTCCTCCACTTCTAGAAGATGATCTTGAATTGCTTTATTGGCTAAAAACGTTTTTAAAGACAATATCCAAACACAATTAAAATCTTGGAAGTTTATAAAATGTAACAGAATAGTCATTATTTTTTCCTTCAGTAGACAACATTAAATTGTAGACAGGCTATGGTTGACAGCCACCCTCTGAAAGCTCTTGCTCTACATTCCTTAAATGTCCTAGCCTGGTGAATCTACTTCTCCTTTGGATGTCTCCAATCTAAGTGGAAAATAAGGGAATTCAGATTGTAAAGAAGTGGCTCTACGTATCTCTTTGATTTTATTCTGATCTTTAGAACACAGAAAATGACTGGAAAAAGATCATACGAAAATAACTTACATTACAAATAAGAATATAAGAAAATCAAAGACCCTAAAAGACACAATTTACAAACTGAAATGTAAGAGAATACCCAAACTACTCATCAAGTAAGTGTCTCATAAATGGAAGAAAAATTTCCTTTAGAAATCAGACCATATATAGGATTATAAGATGAAAAAAACAGAAAACTAGTAGCTAACTCTATTTTCAAAATAGAAAATATCTGCTGAAAATAGAATTCAAAGTTTCTTACTCCAAGAATCTTTCTTCTATACCAAATTTTGTCTCTAATAAGATTGCCTTCCAAATCCAACAACCTACACAAATGTAAAGAAAAAAAACACCTTTTATCTAAAACCAAAAATAATCCCCATAATTTAAATCTTACCTTCTCCAGCTTCTTTCAAAAGTTTGTGCAGTTCATCTACTGCTCGGGTCAGTTCATTGCTCTTTGCCTCGGAGTCATCAGCAGCACTCTAAAATTTAATCTTACAAAGTTATTTGACATCCAAAAATGCAACAGTAGGACACTAAAATGTGAGGCTGGGCATTTACCTTGTATAGATTAGAGAGTTTTATGTGAGCATTTAATTCATTGTGGAATTTCTCTTCCATACTGGCCTGCTGTTCCTTGGCCTGCAAAAAAGACCCAATTACAGCAGTCTCATCTGAACTGAATTTAGAATGCTTATCAAAGACTAAGATAAAAAACACAATTTGCAAAGAGATAAAAATTAACATCAATTTTCATGATAAAGGTGAATTACCTTAAAAACAAAAATATGTTTTTATCTTAAAGTGTAATACATAAATACTAAAACTAACCATACTCATTTTCAAACAATATATTGGATATTGGATAAACTACGTGATTGCCTTTTCTGGGTCTAGCTATTTTAACCTAGCTACATCATATCAGTATCCTGGCCATTTTATGGTGCCAGAAATAGTTCACAACATGAGATCATTTTAAAAATAATAGTCTCATAAATGCTTTTTTTTTTTTAATTTTTTTTTAATGTTTTTTTTTTATTTTATTTTTGAGACAGAGAGAGACAGAGCATGAGTGGGGGAGGATTAGAGAGAGAGGGAGACACAGAATCCGAAGCAGGCTGTCAGCACAGAGCCCGATGCGGGGCTCGAACTCACAGACGGTGAGATCGTGACCTGGGCCGAAGTTGGAAGCTCAATGGACTGAGTCACCCAGGCGCCCCGCCTCATAAATGCTTTGACGATTTTATAAAAGAGAAATTTTAAAGTGGTCTTCTATACCTCTTTTAGTTTGGTCAACAGCTCTTCTACATGTTTTTGAAGATTCTCATTTGACATCTTCAAGCCATTCATCTGTTCTTCCATTCTGGAAACCTAGGAACAAGAGAGTTGGGTAGAGGGAAGTTGTATTAGCTGAAATTAATTTTCAATTACATAACATAAACGTATGTTTCGATAAACATAAAGTTTAGCTGCCAAGTGAAAGCAAAATAATCCCCAAACCCAAAAAAGGATTTCATATAAAATATGTATATGTAAGAGAATGAAAAATAACAGCTCACAGAACAACACACTTGGATTTAGTTGACAAAATTTATCACCACTTCTTAAACATGTCTTAAAGATATATAAAAAAATAGTAGAGAGTATCAAAATTCATCAAAGAAGATCTTAAAATATTTAATTATATGCCACTGGTTCATTTCCTAGGCCAAATGTTTGAGTTATGTCCTCCACATTTCTAACATTATAATACATTTCATTTGGTATACCCATGGAATATTTTTGTAATAACCTGGCACATAAATGTAAGTTTTAACCAAAATGAAAAAAAAGTTTTACTAACTTACCTCTTCTTTTTTGTTTTCAAGATTACATTTAAGCTCTAGAATCTCATTTCCTTTTTCTCTGCCAAGAGCCAGAAGTTCATCAGTTTTAGTTTTCAACTCTGTATTCAGCCATGTATTCTGATTATGTAATAACTCCTTTTCTTGCTCCAAACGTTTTTCTCGATACTAAAAATATCCAAGAAAATCATGTTTACAGTTAAAGACAATATAGGGCTAATAAAAGATTTTGTCTGTAGCTAAAGAACACAAGCAGAATCTTATTTTAACAGAAATAAGTATTTGCATGCATTCTTAACAGAAAATAGGTAATCAGGTAAGATAATCATATCAAGAACTATAAGAAACAAACATCACATAAACACTTCAATTAAAATGGCCATAATATTTAATTAATTCCCTGATATTAAACAAAAACAAAAACACAGATTTTAATCACTTCATAGATAACCTGCCCACATTTAAAATTTAATTTAGGGAGTTTAAAGCAAACATTGTATTTTGTGCATTAGAAATTATTTGTTACTTGCTTTAACAGAAACATCAGAAGCTTGAAGTTCATCCAGTTTTAACTGAAGATCACCCTTTGTGGCATTGCTTTCTTTAAGCTTTTCATTTAGACGTTTAAAATCCTCTAGAAAGGTCAGAAGAGAATTTGAAAATAATGACTAATTAATGCTCAGAGAAACCAAACATCAGATACATCTCTAGAAATACAAGCAATTAATACAAAGTAGTTCTCGACTTCTTTGTTTCTGTCATACTTAGTTATAAATTTAATTTAAACATGCAGATGATAAACCAAATTTGTGCACCCAAGCCAACATATAACTTACACTGGTTATTTTAAATGCAGTATCTTAAGCTAAATATGCAAATTAGCATTAATTTTCCTGATATATACTTACAGATCTATTAAAATTTCATAAATAGCCATTTAAGTTAAAAAGCAGTGATAACAAAAACCTACTCAACAGAGCCAGAACATGTACATGCTTAGTTTTCTATATACTCCTTACAGCAAAGTTTTATTAAATTTTTTTTTTAATGTTTATTTTTGAGAGAAAGTGAGCATGAGTGGGGGAGGGGAAGAGAGGGGGACAGAGGATCCAAAGCAGGCTCTGCAGTGACAGCAGTAAACCCTATGTGGGGCTCAAAGTCACAAACTGTGAGATAAGGACCTGAGCCATAGTTGGATGCTCAACTGACTGATCCAACCAGGTTCCCCTACATGAAAGTTTTTATTAAAAAAAATTCCGGGGCACCTGCGTGGCTCAGTTGGTTAGTGTCCAACTGGTTCCTGGGTTCAAGTCCTGCATCAGGCTCTGCACTGATGATTGAGATTCTTTCTTCTTCTCTGCCACTCCCCTGCTTGTGTGTATACCCTCTCTCTCTCTCTCTCTCTCTCAAAATAAACAAACAAAAAAAAAAGTTTCAATTTTATCTACCTATTAGTTGATCAACTTCATCAACAAATACTCTGAAGTAACTTTTCTGAGACTGGAAAAGTATAGTTACCTAACTGAATAGTACTGTATAGCAACTTAAATAATTGAAAATTCTTCCATTAATAAAACCTCAAAAATTTTTAAAAAGTAACCAAAGGGAATTTGATACATTAAACTGCTTAAGAGTCATGTTTACCTTAAAACATCAACTGTTTCACATACTATCTACTATCTATCTTACGTACGTGTATTACTTAGCTTATGATCCTGCCTCATAACTCCTTCAGTCTGTAGTTTTAAATATGAGCTCTCCTTTCAGGTTCTTCTACATATTGAATGTTTATGGACAGTTTATTCCAGCAAGTGTGTCTGTATAAAATGAAGGAGTTTAGCCTCTACAACTAAACACTTAAACTGCTTCCAATCTGATGTGATAAATAACGCTGTAGTGTTAGCATGTAAATCTTGGTTCAAATTACAACTTCTTAGAGATGTTTTTCATTTATGCATACTTATTTAGACACTGCTTTAAAACCTTGGTAATGATCTAAAGACAAACAAGTGGCAGACACAATAGGATATTACATTGAACTATATTCTGTGCTATGACAAAGAAACACCAGCAGAAATGGACTGAGGATTAATTCCTAGCACTGTAAGAAGAGACAGGAAAGAGTGAAGTTAGAGCCTAAAGTATTTTCTCATACCTGTTAAATATTCAAGTTCTTGAGATAGTCTCTCATTGGTTCTAACTAAGTCTCTTTTCTCAGCTTCTAATTCTTCTTTTGTCCTTGTAAACTGGCTCTATCATGTAAAGGAGAAGCATAATACATTTAAATTAAAAAAATAAAGTTGATTAATCATTATAGGAACTTGAACACAGAACTTTAACATTAGCTGTGGTTTAAGAATGGTTGGTTTTTTCTTATAACTTAATACATTTAAAAGTTTAAAAATTACCCATAATCTCAACACTTCTATTTATATTTTGCAGTTTTAAAAATTATTTTTCATAGCTTATGAAAAAAATTTCCCATATCATTATTTATCACTTGGAAATGTCCTAGTTACTTAAACATGACTTTGTAGACAGGACATTTTATTTCTAATTTTTTGCTGCCATAAAATACAATTATGATGACTGTCACTGTATTTACACCTTGGTTCAAATTATTTTTTTAAGAAAGAGCCCTAGAAATGGAATGTCTTAAAACCTTTAATATCTTTTGTCAACTGTTTTACAGCAAGATAATGGCAATTAATATGCTTTGATTTATAAGCACCAATCTCAAGCCACTCATGCCAGAACTGAAGATTAAAAAAAAAAAAAAAAAAAAAAGAAATCAATGTTCACAGGAGGAGGTAAAAAATAATTACCTGATTGTTTTATCTGCATTTTCCTTAAGAAAATTTTTTTTATTTTTTTGCATTTTTCTGATTACAAGTAAAGTAGAGCAACCTTTCACATTGCCATAGACCATTTGTGCAGCTTCCTGATTTTTTTTTTTAATACCTTTGCCCATTTCCCCCTTGAATGATTTTTCTTTAAGGATGAAAGCAGTCATGTATTAAGGATCCAAACAGTCATATTTTAAGTGAAAAATACTTAATAGCTTCCTTGTGTTTTAGTTCTATGCAGAAAATTTTAAATTTCTATTGGATTAAGTCTAGCACTCTTTCCCATTGTAAGTACCTTTAATATACCAAGTACATTTTAATTTCAAATCAAACACAAGTTTTAAAAAAGCAATAGCAAGAGGCTGACATTCCATCTAGTTTCTCACGGACTATGACCACTTTATTAAACCAATGGGTGACCAATCCTCATGATCATATTCCATCTGTTATTCTTCTTACTACTCTAAAATGATTATGATATGGATTCACCCATATCCCCAACCAGCTCACAATAGTTGAAATACTGCCTGAGCAATAGTAAACATTAGAGAATTTCTAGGTAGGTTAAGTAGGTGGACAGATAAATCTGTGAATGTCTATCCTACTTACAGTTCTATGGCACTTTATTTACAATGTGAATTTCTGGAAAAAAAATCACAACCTTAAGAACTACAGAGTTAAAAGCAAGTTCCCTTTTATATTAAGCACTAATACATTCTGATGAGTAAAAAAATGCTCAATCAATAAAACACATAAAGGACCAATTAAGGAATATATATTTATGCATTTTTGTTTAGTGATAGAACATGCTTCATTTTCCCATTAATGAGTAAACACAACCAGAATAGAATACTTCCTCAAGTATCATGTTTATAGTTAGCTTTATTCACAAAAATAACTTTTACCTGAATGGCAATATTGCGATCCTGAGCAACTTCAAGTTCTTTATTTTTCTCAGTTAGTGCCTTCAGTTGATTGTCTGAATAAAAGGAATTTTATGAACTTAAAAAGTGCAATGACGGTTTTCATCCAATTGCCACCCATATGTATTTCAAAATGAAGAAACTGAGACTCAAAAAGACCGAGTTGTACATTCCAAATTCATGAATATTCCAAGTTTATTTGTAGACCAAATGTTTAAATGTGCTATCCTGTCTCCAAAATCACATTTTTGATCATTCTAACCAACATTTACAGGAAAACGCATATGCAGTTCTCACGTTTATCATTTTTCAAGGACATCTCTGAGTCAATCATAAAGAGTAAATTATATTTACAAATAAGAAAATTGAGTAAAAAAAGACAAAACCAAGAAAGTAAATAACAACATTTAAAGTATAGAAAATGTATACAGAGCAAATAACAATAATGGATAATTTTAATTCAGCTTGTTTATCACTTTAAAAAGAGCCTTTACCATGGAGGGAAAAAGTTATGCTTGATACTGAATTATCAAACCCACAATCTCCACTCATAATGGTCTATCTTTCCTTGTACAGTCTCTCCCTTAAATGCACACAAGTAACTAGGAAAAATATACTTCCTCAAACTTTCCTCCATTAAAATACATCTACATTATTTACATGCTAGCAATTTAATGACTAAATACATTGTCACTATTTCCGATATTAAGTTCTATTTAAACAGTTGGCTTATTATACAGAAAAATCTTGTTAAATTAGTGTAAATTTTCTATTTTGCACTTGTATCATTTGCTGCTTTCCAAAAGCACAGATTAAGAATGATAAACTAAAAAAACACAAACATAATTGTATACTCCTAGAAGGCATACTAGAAGCTTATTATACAGAAAAATCTTGTTGAATTAGTCTAAATTTTCTATTTCACACTTGTATCATTTGCTGCCTTCCAAAAGCGCAGATTTAGAATGACAAACTAAAAAAACACAAATATAATTGTATACTCCTAGAAGCCATACTAGATGCCTTGTGTAAATAGACTCATACACCTGTAAGTATAAAATAACCAAACTTACGCAAAACTGTGCTAACTTCACACAGGAAGGACTGCATGTGTACTGTTCAGCACAGTATCAAGTACATAGAAGACAAATGATAGGTTACCCTCATCTTTTCCAGATCTCATAAAAGGAGCAATAATCCAGTAATTTTCCTGAAATTCTTAAGTATCACAGCCCTACAGACCTAGTTATCATGCCAAAACAGAATACAGATGGATGAACCAGATGTAGCTACTTGAGAAATTACTTATACCTTCACTACATGTGTATATATTCCATCGTACATATATGTCATATTTTTTAAAAAAATTAAGTGCTTCAAAATGAGCTGAAAAAAACTATGACCTAAATACTCGATGGCCACAGACCTGGTTAAATAAAAAGGTTGAAGTGTTAACCATTCTCTTGATTATTAGCTTCTGTGTTCCCAATCAAATTAAAAATCCAGCTATCCCTAATAATACCATGTCCCTACTCTAGAAAGCTCTTTCCTGACATTTGCTTTCTTCTATCATAAGCAAAACATATAATACACATCATTTTCCTAAGAAATGCCACGACCTTTAAGATCTTGTGTACCTTCTAGAACTTAATTGATAGAAGGAAACTAATTAAAAAGGAAATTACTCATCTTTCACAAGAAATGGGCCTTAAAGAGGAAATATCCTGGGATTCATACACATTTGTAAAAATTGTGACAGTTAAAATTATAATAATAGAACTAATAGGCTTTAATCTTCAACATGCAAATAATAAAGTCACTCTCCTTAATCACACTTTCTGTTGCATAATGCTTTATGACTTTTTAAAATGCTTTCAAACATCTCTCATTTGATCTGTACAGTTGTGTAAGCAGATGGACAGGCGGTTCTAACCATTTTATATGTTATGATTTACATGTGGCAAAAGAACTTTTATTTTTTTTTATTTTTTTTTCAACGTTTTTTATTTATTTTTGGGACAGAGAGAGACAGAGCATGAACGGGGGAGGGGCAGAGGGAGAGGGAGACACAGAATCGGAAACAGGCTCCAGGCTCCGAGCCATCAGCCCAGAGCCTGACGCGGGGCTCGAACTCACGGACCGCGAGATCGTGACCTGGCTGAAGTCGGATGCTTAACCGACTGTGCCACCCAGGCGCCCCGCAAAAGAACTTTTTAACAGCAGATTTGGAACTCAGATCTCCTGACCATTAAGCCCTATGACAATCAGTATCTTCATAAATAGTAATGTTTCCGGGGCACACAAAAAGGTATCTAAAAATCTCCATTCTCCAAGAATAAAATAAGGACACAATTAGATACTTACTGAGCTTCTCGAGCTCAAGCCTCAAGCTTTGGCACTCTCGGGTTTCATTCACAAGCCTCTCCTGACTGTGGGACAGCCTCTTCTCTATCTCAAAGTATTGTTGTTCTTCAGAAGAGCAGAGAAAAAAATCAAACACACATGTGCACATACTGTCAATACTGCTACTTATTTTTAATAACATTGATTTTAATAGTTAAGACACAGTATTTGAATCGCACTCCAAATAAGAAAATTTAAGTAAAGATACACAGGGCACTGAAAGGACTTTAACGTTTCCTTATATACTTATCTATATATGTATATATGAACATATACACGTATATAAAAGAAAACAAGAACTAAAAAGAGTTTTACAAATTACTTCCCTATTCACAAGACTGAAATTCTTCAAGGTAGGCAAAATCTCTTATCTTAGTATTTTCCCCACACATTACTTTTTAGCATAAAGCTGACACACGTACAAAAAACCTTATTAAATGGAGAAAGAATACTTAATTAAAAACTGCTTTGTTTTAAAAGGTTGTGTAAATAGACCCATACACCTGAAATTATAAAATAACCAAATTTACGCAAAACTGTGCTAACTTCACACAGGAAGGACTGCATGTGTACTGTTCAGCACATAGAAGTACACAGAAGACAAATGATAGTTACGTATAAATTAATGAAAAGAATGCCGTATACAACCTTCAGTGTTGGGATTCAGGGAATTATTTAAAAAAAAATGTTTTTAACGTTTATTCATTTTTTGGGAGAGAGAGAGAGAGAGAGAGAGAGAGAGAGAGACAGCATGAGCGGGGGAGGGGCAGAGAGAGAAGGAGACACAGAATCCGAAGCGGGCTCCAGGCTCCGAGCTGACAGCACAGAGCCCTGCACGGGGCTCGAACTGATAAACCTGATAAACCACAGCACAGAGCCCTGCACGGGGCTCGAACTGATAAACCTGATAAACCGTGAGATCACGACCTGAGCCTAAGACGCTTAACCGACTGGGCCACCCAGGCGCCCCCAGGGAATTACTTTGTAACACCAATTCTGCTTGATAATTACATTTTTTGGAAGTGATAATGTATTCAGAATTTTCAATCAATTTAGCAAAAACAGCACCATAACATCCCCCCCCCACCAAGAAACTTACAGAGTTTGTATTTCTAACGGTAATCACGGTGGTCTTAATCTCTCTTCAAGGATGTAACTTTACTTGAGGGTCTGCTATACGTATCTATAAGCAGGTCTTGATATACTTTCTAGTAAACTCCAGCTTTTACAGAGAAATCCAATGTATCAAACTTACTTAACCTATTTACGATCGCTGCGTTTCCAGCGCTGTGTTATGCACCTACTCATTTTTGTGAATATCTACATCGTTACTGGATCCGCTCGAAGGGCTAAAAAAACAGAACTAGGTGCACGAAGTGGTCAGTTCGACAAAGGCCTTTGAAGGCAGGTGACCGGAAAACTGAGCGGCAATCGCTAGCATTTTACGTGCAACAGTAGACACGGTACTCTAAGCTTAGAGGGAGAGGGGTCGCGCGGACTCCGGCCAGTCCGGAGTAAAGAAACCCAGATCTTCACAATCTGTGTGCCGAACAACGTTAAGTGTCCCTATGGGAGACTACTCTAACTACAAAGAAAACGGAGCCAAATGTAAATTCAGTTTAAAACAAACAAAAGGGCTCCTTCATTTCAAACTGTGAGGGAAGCAGGTAAGAGAAGGCCTACAGGAGGGCGAGGCAGCACAGGGAAGCGATGCCATCCGCGAAGTCGTACGCAGAAAGCGAGCTTGCAAGGGGAGAAGACCAGCCATGGCTACGGGGTCGGGCCCAGAACCAAGGGCGGGAAGAGCGTCGCCACTTACCACTCTCCACCTTAAATTTCTCATGCCGCCCCTTCAGGCCATCGATCTCGGATTGCTGGTCGGCAAGGAACTTTTCAAGTTTGTTCTGGACGGACTTAGGCAGCTTGTTCAGTTCCGTGCGCTCCAGGACCTGCTGCAGCACCGCCGCCATGTCGATGTGGCCGGGGGCCGCGGGGCCAGCGGCCGGCGGAGCAGAACCGGAGAAGAAAGGCGAAGACCAAGAGGACCCAGAAGCCTGGGCGCCCGCGTCGACCACCTCGCTCCGGGGCTCGCGCGCGCCTGCCCGCCGGAGACTCCCGCGGCGGGACCCTGGGAAATCGAGTCCTGCGTTAGGCGCCGCCGAACGCGCCACAGCGCCCGCGCCCGAAGTGCGCGCGCAGCCGCCGGAAGGTGGGCACCCTGGGTATCCGAGTTCAGAGGCGGCCTCTGACCCGGCCGGGCACTCCGATTTCCGGCTCCCCAGTCCACCCGCTTCAAGCCCCACAGACCTGTGGGAAACGTAGTGTTTTGGGTTTTTTTTCCTCAATCCCTTCGGTGAGCCTGATTGCGCACCGCCCATTCCGCTTCCTCTTTTCTCCCCGCCCCCCGGCTCTCCTCAGGCCGTACGACTACTGTCCGCGAGATGGCGCCACGGAGTATTCGTCAACTCACGTCCCTCCCTGAAGAGCCAGGCGACCTTACCGTCAAAGCTCCGGGATGCCATGGGTCGTCCTCTTTGGCGGCTTCTAGACACTGAGCCACTAGAGGGCATCGGTCCGAACACAGTTGAACGGCAGGCGCCGGGCTACCGCCACGCTCTCAATGGCGCCCGGAAGGGGGCGGGGTGGCGACCGCAGTCCCTTTGGCTGAGGTGCTGCGATGAAGGAAGGGGGGCAGCGTGCGTCATCAGTATGAGCCACTTGACTCCCGAGACCCTGGGTTTGGAGTGGGAAGTGAGGTGTGGGAAGTCTGTCGCTTTCTGATGAATTCATTGGCTGTGGAATTTGGACCCGAGGGGAATCTGGCCCCAAGAGGCTGGTTCTTGCACCTTAAACCCCTTTCTCGGGAGGACGGACGGTTCGACAGGTTTGCCTGTCATGCGTGCAGAATCTGACTGCAGGTGAGTCGGCCTACGGGTGTAATACGTGAGTGTGAGGGTTGAGTGTGTGCACCCGGGCTCAGAGAACCTCCTTTTGAAGGAAGGAAGTAAGGAAGACACCGAGTGTAAGAAACATATGGGCAGACACTCCGGCACGACATTCAAGTCCAGCTTTGACAAAACTTAACTTTGTTTAAAACGGCATACTTAGAGCGTGTGTGTGTGTGTGTGTGTGTGTGTGTGTGTGTGTAGCGGAGTAACAGTGAGCCAACAGGAATTTAAGGCGCTTGTTTCATTTTTCTTTGTTTTAAGGTGATACTGCAGAAAGTGTTACCATATGTTTCTACTTCTTGAATGGAGAAACTATATACAAAAGTTTTGTGTTGTAACAAAAGTTTTAAAACACAGTGTTAAAAACCGCTTATCACCCTGCCTCTATAACAGAACTACTTGTTTCCAGATCGTAATTCTGTGACTTTTAAGCCGAACCTGTAGATTATTTCATATTTAAATATGCCTCTGAAAGAATTTATTAGGTCCTTTATTGCAAATAAAGTATTCCTAATGTCATTCTCCTGCAGTTCCCACAGTAGCAGCCCTTTTGTGAATATCAGTAAGGAAAGATTGATTTTTCTCCAAAGTATTTTATGTAAGCATGTTAACTAAGGTTGCTGGTATGGGTAGCACTGTCTTGGGTCCTTAGCCCACTATTCGTGATTTGGAAAATGCAGATATTCTGTGTTTGGACTCACAGAGTCCTAAAATTAGATGGGTTTTCAGACTTGCCTGATCCAAATTCTTTATTTTGTAGACTAGGAAATCTCTCTTTTGTAGAGATTGAGCTGTCTCAAGTCACAGTGCTTGGACAATTTGCATAGCTTATGCTGTCACACAATATTTCAGGATAAATTGAACTGTATTAGGCAAGATGTACATTTTTAGTAGGGTCTTTTGTAAAGTATGGTCAGCTATAAAAAGTTTTGAAGAAGCACTAAAGTAATATGGTTACTAGGTGATAGTTTGGAAAAAATAGGATTGCAAAGTTACATTTCATTACTTTGGAGTCATTGTGACTGCTTTTTCTTGAAGAATTAAGGATTATTAAGACAGAAGGAAAAGTAGAATAGCACAATGAAGAAGAGGAAAGTTTAATATGTTGAGGCACTATTAAAAATGGAAAGACTTTAAACTTATAGCGTTACTGATTTAGATAGGCAGTTCTAGACTTAGTCTAAAGAGAAATTTTGTGCAAACCCGATTTACTTGCACAGTTGTTGGAAAAGAGCTAGGAAGAAATGTAATGCATTTTGAGACAAAACTGAACAGGCTTTTTGAAAAAACAACACCCCGTAGACAGTTTCAAACTGGAACCAATTTGCTGGGCTTTACTTTTGGAGTAATGCAAAAATCATTGTGACTGGTGATTTTCTTTACGGGTTTCAGATATGCCACTGCAGCATATTTATAGTTGCCTTGGCTTTATTGTGCCAAAAGTTTGAAATCTTTTCCAGAACTCAAACGACTCTTATTCCTATTCAAAATGCTGCAGCTGTCATCCATAAACTGGAAAGAGAGAGCAGAACAGAAGTTACCCTTAGTAAAGGGTTAATTGAAACACCAACTATGATTCCTCAGTATGAACATAGCATTTAAGGACATGGATTCTAGAGCTAGACTGCCTAAGTTGAAATTCCACTTTTGCCACTTCCCAGCTTTGCTGCTTGAGCAAGTTCCTTTTTTTTTCTTCATCTATAAAACAAGGGTTATTCAACGTTTTTATTTATTTTTGGGACAGAGAGAGACAGAGCATGAACGGGGGAGGGGCAGAGAGAGAGGGAGACACAGAATCGGAAACAGGCTCCAGGCTCTGAGCCATCAGTCCAGAGCCCGACGCGGGGCTCGAACTCCCGGACCGCGAGATCGTGACCTGGCTGAAGTCGGACGCTTAACCGACTGTGCCACCCAGGCGCCCCAAAACAAGGGTTATTAAAAGGGGGGGGCGGTATAGTAATAGTACCTACCTCATGGAGTTTTTGTGAATATTAGATATTACCACATGTACAGTACTTAGAACAAGGCTTTATGCAAAGTAGAAACCACGTAAATGTTCATTATTCTTGCATTGCTATTTATCAAATTTCATAATTCTAATTAGACTGTGAGTTACTCAAGGGTAGAGGTCAAGTATTATTCATCTTTGTGCCATCCGACCTGGCTCAATTTCTAGCACATAGTAGTTCTTCATAGTATGCTTATTGAGTAAATGAATTTGATTCTATCTCCCAATGAGCAGCTCAGAAATTGTCTTCTTTCCTGTTTTTGAAATGAGTACAATGAGGCTCAGCTTAGACTATCAAAGATGTTACAACTAAGGAGTAGCAAATTAAATAAAAAAAAAAAAAAATAGGTGTGTTGACTGCTAGGTTGGTTTCCTCTCCCTTATCTTAGCTATAGAAGTGGGTTTTATCTTTTATGTCAACTCTAGTTGATTGGTAATCATTTCCAGCAACACTGTATTGAGGACTCTGAAGCTACATTTAAACTTTGCAGGAAAGAATTCCCTATTTAATAAGCAGTCTCTGCAAGGCATGGGATAGAATGAGGGTAGTACCACTTCTGTCTGTATACAACCTCCATGACAAAAACATTGCAAGTTATACTTTTACTTAAGAATGCTGTATATTTTTTTCTCATAATTTAGGAGATAGAATTAGTTCTCAGTAATGGGAAGAACCTACATCGTAGAAGAGGCTGTTGGCCAGTATCTTTCAAACATAAATCTTCAAGGAAAGGCTTTTGTCTCTGGTCTTTTAATTGGACAGGTATGTATCTTTTAGTGCATTTATTGATAAAACAAATTACTTGTTTATTTAAAATTAAAATATGCTGTTTAACAATAAGCATAAGGTTAGGGAATGGAAGAATGGAATGTAAAAGAAGAACTTAACATGGATCTTTGAGGAAAAATATAGAGAAGCAGGACAGACCCCAAGTTTGCTTAAGTGAGAACACATTTCCTTTTGATAATGTAAAAGTAAATTATAATGTAAAAGAAACCCAAAAATTAGAATTTTACTGACCAGATTATACGTATCTTAAAGTCTTTCCAAGTGTTTTATACTCTCATCTAATCTTTATTAATTCCTGGTTGTCTAATTCTTTGCAAAAGTAGCTTTTGACAACTTTATTTCCCATTGTTTATCTTATCTCAACCTTGGTGGCCATAGTGGGCATGTCTTTGTTACATGCTATGGTATCCATTTTACTGATTTTTTTTTTTTTTTAATGTTGATTCAGCGGAAAGGGAGGAAAAGGGAATAGGAGAAATTTGAAAATTAGACAAATTTTATTTCCCTTTTAGAGTTAAGCCTTAAAAATCAACACAAAATGGATCAGAGATTTGGACAGTTATGTCAAAAAGCATATGCACCTGCTGATTTATCATATAATCAGCAGGTAGGACTGGTCAGCAGTATAAAGCGACAACAAAAGGAGAGTCACAGACACACTGGCCTACCTGCATCTAAACACTAGTTAGAGAAGAGTGCACTGTGGCCCAAGGGCTTGATTTTGATGCCTAGGAGCAAAAAGTTCTATTGTAATAATTTTCTTTCTGAGTATTTTATCATGATGCTTTAGAATCTTCGAATTGTGTAATTAATTTTTTTGTTCTGATTCTATCCAGATTTTCAAGCTGTTTCCTTTTATAATTTGGTTATAATTATAACCCTCTGTTACCTACTTACAAAGAATGTACTGTCCAGAAGAGTCATGTGTTCACACCCCTTCATGATATTCTTGTTTTCAACATCATTCTGAATGAGCCTAGTTAATGTCAGTCTAGCCCTGAGACACCGGTTCATTTTCAGGGTTTTCATACAGCTGATTTCCTAACTTGTAACGCAGAGGGTAGACCCTGTACTGTTCACACAGATAATACCACCCTATGAGGCCTCACATTAGGTAGCCAAAGTACCTCTTGGCAATAATCTGAACTACTTTGTGATTCAGGTTACTTGCATCCAATATGGGGCTCTTTTTGCTAGGAGCTTTTTTTTCTTTTTTAATTTATGTGTTTATTTTGAGAGAGAGAGAGAGAGAGAGAGCGAGCGCCCACCTGGGGAAGGAACAGAGGGTGAGAGAGAATCCCAGGCAGGCTGTGCACTGTGTCAGCACAGAGCCCAATGCGGGGCTCGAACTCAAGAATCATGAAATCATGACCTGAGCTAAAGTCAGATGCTTAACTACCTGAGCCACCCAGGTACCTTAGGAACTTTTCATTTAAGGTTTTCGACTACCCTTTATTTAAGAAAGTTTAAGGGAATGAGAGTCTCAGAAAAAGACGTAGTCAGTAAAGATAAAAGGTCAGGGAGAAGTACCCTTTTCCAAACTTGCCTTACTCGTATAGGCTTCTAGAGCTTGGCAAAACCACCATCTTACAAATAAGCCTCTCACGTTTTAAGATCTTCCTTCTAGTCTTTCCTTCTATTGCCTTTTCATCCCTTCCGGTATGTTTCTACTTAAACTCATCACTTTCTCCTTCTTCAAGCTTGCCTGTTTCCTACTCTCTGGGTCAGTTTTTTCTTTTCTTTTTTTTTTTTTTAAAGTTCTGCTTTCTTAATCAGCATCTACCTTTTCCTGTGTGTATATGAATATAACTTTCTGGAAAAATTACTTTTGTAGAAATAATTTCTCTTCCTTTGTATTCTATTCCAGGATGACACTCATAATAGGAGTTTCAGGTCATGTATGGGAATGACACCATGCTAACTGGTTTTATCTGCCTTGTTTTTACTTTTTCTTTATAGTGTACTTTCACTGTAAGGAGGTTGAGCTATTAAAAGTTCCCTAAATTTATCTTTTTTTTTTTAACGTTTATTTATTTTTGAGACAGAGAGAGACAGAGCATGAACGGGGGAGGGTCAGAGAGAGGGAGACACAGAATCTGAAACAGGCTCCAGGCTCTGAGCTGTCGGCACAGAGCCCGACGCGGGGCTCGAACTCACGGACCGTGAGATCATGACCTGAGCCGAAGCTGGCCGCTTAACCGACTGAGCCACCCAGGCGCCCCCCCTAAATTTATCTTTAGATAGCTCACCTTTGGTTACCATTTAACAGTTATTAAAACTGAGGAACATAAATCTGATATCACTTCAATTATGTGTCCCAAATCCCGTTTGTTTTTCTGTGGACAAACATGTACAAATTCGCTCTATCATTGTTTCAATGAAACTAAGACACACAAGATAATTTGTTGCTTTATTTTACTGAGTTTTTATATTTGCTGAGCCATCCAATCTGTTCAGATTATTTAGAAAATAAATATGATAACTAGAAAATTGACAAAGCGTTTTATCTTTTAGTTAAAATGTAGTACATTCACTCATTCAGTAAACTGTTTTTAAGAACCACTAAAGGACCACTATATGATTCACATTCAGGATGTCCAAGCAAATGAGGATCTGATATTAAGTATATCATGTATATAAATGACACGCAAGGGAAACATTGCAAAGTTATCCATGATAATTGGTTTCCCTGTTAATTCCGTTGTAATGCAAGTATTAGCAATTTATGCTGTACATATATTATTTTTGCATGTCGTAAGAGCTTTATGTTCTTCGATCAGATAACACTCTAATAAGCTTTTCTAATTTGTTTTTAAGTGTTCTTCACAAAAGGATTATGTCATTCTTGCCACTAGAACGCCACCCAAAGAGGAACAAAATGAGAACCTCAAACATCAACAAAAAGCTAAGTTGGATAACTTGGATGAAGAATGGGCCACAGAACATGCCAACCAGGTCATCATATTTGTTTTTTATAGAGTTAAGTTGTGCTTATTGACTGACAAAATAAAAGCACTTCAGCCTCAGACTACTAGACTAGGATTTCAGAGTACTCGTTTTTAAGTTTTCAAAACTTGCATAGTACATCAAAGATAGAAATATCTTGTGTCTAATTTAAAAATGCATTTTCTTACTTGAGGTTAAGTCACCCAATATTACCTAATAAGTGATGGAACAGGGATTTGAACCCAGGCTGATTTGATATATGTGCTGCCGAAGCCAGCACCAGGCAGTCTCATTTGAAAGCCTTTGATTTTATATGCTCTCATTTTCTATTGCTAATCTTTATCCATTGTAGGGTTTTTTTTAATGCTTATTTATTTATTTTTGAGAGAGAGAGTGTGCACACAAGTGGGGGAGGGACAGAAAGAGAGAGATACAGAATGTGAAGGAGGCTCCAGGGCTCTGAGTTGTCAGTGCAGAGCCCAATGTGGGGCTTGAACCTGTGAACCATGAGATCATGACCTGAGCCGAAGTTCAATGTTCAACCAACTGAGCCACCCAGGCACCCCTATCCATTGTAGTTTTTAACCTGTCTTTGTTATTTGTCCTTTAGCTTATTTCTGAGTTTTCTTTAAAATAATATAATACTACTAATAAAACAATAATAATATAATACTAAAATAATACTAGTTATTGATAATATAGTTGCTGGTCAGATTGTTTTAAAGACTTCATGTAGAATAAAATGATAGGTTTTTTTTTTATGTCCTTAGAATGTATGTTGTAATCAAAGTTACCACAAACCAATTGTAAGAGAAATGAGATAAAAGTAGAAAAGTACAGTAAGAATATGGAATGGTGAATGATTAAATATCTGCCAATGGCTAGATTCAAACAGGTTCACAAAAGGTTCTAAACTTGCAATATGAATAGTACTGCCAGCAGAAGTCAGAGAACACACTGAAGACACAAAGGATAGTATGAATAAATGACCCAAAGGCATGAATGTTAAAGGCATGTTAGGGGAAGAGCAAGCAATTGGTTACAATCGAAACACCGGATATGTAAAAGAATGTAGTTTTAGACATAAGGCTGTAAGGATGTTTATGGATGGTTTTGGAGCGCTATCCTAAGAAGTGAGGAGTTTGTTTGGTAGATAGTAGCTCTGTGGTAGACTTTCAGAGCTTCCTTTAGAGAAGGAGTTAATATGATTGATCAATAATTGAGGAGATAATTTCAATACCTTGGTACAGTGTAAATGGAGGGTAGAGAGACTGAATATCAGTTACTGTAATAGTTCAAAAAAAGATGATGTGAGCCCGTCCTAGACTCTAAGCTTTGTGAGGACACGGGTCATGTCTGTTTTGTTTATGGGTATATCCTCAGTGCCAAGTGTAGTATTTCCATGGTTTACAAGAAGAACTCCAAAATGTTGGATAATGAATGCATGAGTTAACTAATGCAGTGAGCTAAAACTTCACTGCCAAAACACTTCAGTCACAGAGCCAATCCAACTAATAGGAAATGTTAGAGTAATGTAAAATAATGATTTCCATCTCCCATCCATCAACTTTAAATTTTTCAGAGTTGCACGTGTTTATCTGTATGTTTGTATGTGTAATAGGAGTGGTGTATAGCAAAAAAAATACAAGAAATTTTTAATATCTTCTAATGAAAATAATAAATATTTCAAACTTAAATTCACAATGGTTTCTAAGTAACTTTGGACTCTAATTTTTCTTCTGGTTTCTTATGCAGTGTATACTATATATGCATGTATATATATATATATACGCATAGAGAGATATATATTGTATATGTTTACACATACACACATACACACACACACACACGAACATAAAATTTTTATAGCAAAATAAGTTAACCGTTTTGCCTCTAGAAAGAAATCGCTAATTTTATGTGTTATGGTGCTTTTGAAAACATACAGATTTTCTGTGCTAAATATGAAAACTTTGTTCTTTATTTATATGTCAAGCATATGTTACTATAGTGAATAGAATTTATGAAATCTGAGGGAACCACCAGCAGACACAATGTAAATATATTAAGGAATAGACTGGTATGTAAGAAGACTTAACTTTGTGATCAGTTTTCTTGTGCACTGAGCACACACAAAAAAATAACCAAAGCATTTTGATCTCTGAATTTAGATGATAGAAAGAAATCCATATGGTATTAAGAACTAGCCACAGTCATGTGAAGGGAAATAACATATTGTGGAGGACAAACTAGTAGTTTGGATCAAAAATATGCATAACTTCTTAATCTACAAGTCCACCTCGGGAAATTTATTCTAAGCAAATAATGCCATGAACATAGAAAGCCTTGCCAGAAGTTTTACAATATTATTTTAGAGTAAAGGGGTGCCTGGGTAACTTGGTTAAGTGTCTGACTTCGGCTCAGGTCACAATCTCACAGTTCATGAGTTATAGCCCTGCATCGGGCTCTGTGCTGATAGCTTGGAGCCTGGAGCCTGTTTCAGATTCTGTGTCTAAAATAAAAAACATTTATTTTAGAGTAAAGAAAAATTGGAAATAACATTCATACCCAATGTAATAAATAGGTACAAAAATTGAAGTAAACATAAAAAATAGGAAACAATGGATTTTCAAGTCAGACGCCCTCTTCAAATCCTAGGCTTTTAACATTCTTCTGAATATTATAGGAATAGAGAGTTAGTTGAGAATCACTTCTTCTCTTAAAGAACTTCCAGACTATCGCATACCAATGATTATAGCACGGGCTCATGCGATAAGCTCCATGGGAAAACAACACCAGAGTCTTGTAGAGTTGGGAGATCAAAGTATCAGGGAAGGCAGCTTCCTCAAGCTGACTTTGACGTACAGTAGAGTTCAGTCATGTAGAAGGATAAAGGAAAACCAGTTCAGGCTGAGGGAGCAGCTGGAGTGAAGGTTTAGAATTAGAAAGCTGGATACATGTATGGGAAACAGAACTTTTTGAATGATACTTGAATATTTCAGGGAAAAGTAGCATCAAGTGAGGCTCTGACTATCTGGTTAGCTAGATTTTGGAGACTCTGAAATACTAGTAGTAGATAAAATTTATGTATTATTTAGGTGACCGACAGTGGAAGCCATTGAAAAATTTTAGAAGGTATCTCACAAGATACTTTGATCTTGTGAGAAAGGGGTTTTGTTTATTGATGTAACTAAAGGGTATCATTATTAAATGGTTTAAGTTATAAAGTATTTTTAAGACAAAAATTAAGGACACTTTAGAAAGATTGTGTACATACTGACACCCCATTCATCATGGTTATCAACTGTTTCTTAGTATTTTAACCAGTTTTTCAAAGCTCCTGTATACCTGTATATGTATACCTGTAGGGTATACATATAGTTAGTACTCAGTAAGTATTTGTGGATTTAGTATTTAGCTTCTCAAACACCAAACATTGCATATAATGCCAAATGCTTATGTTAGCTAATACTATATTTCTATTTTTAGGTGTCCAGAATGCTACCAGGGGGACTTTTAGTTCTTGGAGTATTTATCATTACAACTTTAGAAATGGGAAATGATTTTCAAAATGCCCTGCGTAGAGTAAGTCTGAAATATCAAAAATTCTTAAGATGATCAAGGTTTACATCTTATTTGAATTGATTATACATATATGCAATGATCCTAGGCATATTTTAGATTAGCATTTCATAATCCTTTATGCTGGAATTATGTTAAAACAGCTTTTTTCATCTGATTGCATAGTATTTTGAGTGTAACAAAAGGTCAATATTTCTATTTTCAATCAAAGCTATTTTAAAATAGCTTTAACTTAATTTTATTTTTTTAAACATAATTTATTAGCTAACATACAGTGTATACAGTGTGCTCTTGGCTTTGGGAGTAGAGTCCCATGATTCATCGCTTACCTGTAACACCCAGTGCTCATCCCAACAAGCGCCCTCCTCAATCACTTGGAACTAAATGGAAGTTCTAGCAGAGTACTACTATTGGACAGTACTTGTTAAACCACTATGACTTGTCTTATGATAGTAAAAAATTATCTTTAAAATTAAACCTATTAGCTTAACTTCCTTTTAGTTCCAAGTGATTGCTGTAATGTGAAATTAATAGGTTTTGTGATTCTTCATGTGTTAATTTTCTCAAGATTCTGAGAGTAAAACATAATCAGATACTTATTCTGGACTATCAGATACTTAATCAGGACTATCATTAGTCCCCTCCTTTTTGTTTTATTCCTATATCAGTGAATTGGGAAACATAGTCCATAATTAATTATGAAGGTCCACAAGCTGTTTTCCCTTAAGCCCAAATCTAAAGCAAACTCTGTACAGGCACCTTTCGTCTCTTTTAGCACTCAGGATCCAAATGAGTCTTCATAAAGTTCTTTCCCACCCCAAGAGAGAAGGAGACCCTATAATCTTGATAAATGCAAAACCCCACAGAATCTCCAAAAAACATTTCCTAGTAAAAAAGTGTGCAGCCAATAAGAATCACAGATGCTACAGACTCTTCAGTTTTGTAATCTTCTCTCCTCTCAAATGTCCCGTATTAAATCTTTGTACCTAAAGGAAAAAGGGAAGAAAATGAAGATATTCCCCTCCCCTGGCAAGTTACTCAACTTTCTGCTGTTTTTTCCATTTAAAATTACCTTTCACAGTTGTTTATCCTTTTTGACATTTTGAAGTATAAGTCTAGACATTTTTAATTGCATTTGTTGTGCATCCTTTTGTGGTTGGCACTGGATTGAATAAGGTGAACTTGGGCTCAGAGCTAGAGAGATAGTGGTGGTCCTCTTTCCTTTTACTTTTGTATGATTTTTGTTCCTAAGAAGGAAGTAAGACTTTAGAAATGCTGTATTTCAGAAATGATGGAGTATCAGTTTCCTAACTTTGTTTCTATTGCCCTTATTGAGGCAATTTGTAAGAAATAACCTTATAAAACTTGTGTCTTCCATAAGGTCTTTGTTGAGATCTTTGTTATATTACATACTATCATCTTTGAAGAAATTTCTTCATTATCAAGAAAGTTGTGCCTCTTCTCAACAGTTGTGTTCAGTTTATGGACCATGTGAATTAGGTAACAGATTAGGTTGGTCTGTGCACATTACTGTTAGGAGGCTTTGAGTCACATTTATGACCCCTCTCATATCAAGTATGTATTTTTAAAATTCTTATTTTGGCATAAATACATGTCACTGTTTCTAATTTTTTTTTTTTACTTTTATGTTATTAGTATATTTTATGTGTACTTATGTAGTGTCTTACATCTTTTGTGACATTTAAATAAGAAATCCCAAATGGGTGACATGCTTCATTTTTATAGGTTAAAAATCACTTGTCATTTCTGATTCTAATTAAAATAAAGTATTCTATACTTAAATGTTAATTGCCCCAAATTAATTTCTCATGTCCAGTTGATTAATGACAGTGAATTGTATGTTTATATTTAAAACCCAAATTTTATACATCCCTAAAAATGGAATCCAAAAGGTTAATATTCAGTCATTTTTTTGAAGACAAAAAAACTTAACGATAGAATCATGGAATTTTAAAGTTAATTGGGAGCCTAGGGACATTATAATTATCTTTTTCTGCACTCATTTTTGTTCTCTTATTTTGCATTCAGTTGATGTTGTTTTCCTCTCTTTCAGCTAGTATTTGCTATGGAAAAATCTATGAATAAAAGGAGACTGTGGAATTTCACAGAAGAGGAAGTCTCAGAACGAGTGACACTTCACGTTTGCTCTTCTACAAAAAAGTATCTTTTGTATAGGTGTTTGTATTTTAAAATATATGAGACCAAAATAATGTTCCTGCAAGTAGTTTCCCATTGATTTAAATCATCATTTTAAAAAACAGGCATAACTTGTAAGTTTTTCCTGTATATAACACATAATTAGGACTGCCAATAGTAATTATGGTAGTAATTGTTGTTAATCATGTCTTGGATTATCAAAGACTTTGAGAAAGGTGGAAAGAACTGGGGATTCTGAGCTCATTAACTGCTAACTACCCCTGTACATTGAAGCTCAGTAGGTCCGGGACAGAGAGGTAGAAGCCCAACTTACAGCTGAGGCAAAGTAATTCTTTTATCATGGTAAATTTTCACCCCCAGTTCAGAATGGTCAGTTCAAAGCACAGATACACTGATTTGGACAGTGTAGAACATCCAAGTAATTATTATGTCTTTAGCCAACATCAAGTGACACTAAAAGCCACTTTAGGGGCTCCTTAGCTTCTTTTTCTCTACATCTTGTCAGAGCAAGGGTACCTCCCAAGCAAGAGGCAGCCACACCAAGGGAGCTAAGCAGCGCAAGGGCCTAGTGAATTAGGACGTGGAAAAAGCAAAATTCAAAAAGTGATCATTCCTGCCGAAGCTGAGCTTACAATGCCTTTGGTAATTAAAAGTTTCATGCACAGGACCTTTGACTCAGTAAACATTTTCAGACTGGCCTCCATTTAAAGCAGCACTCCTATTATAGAGGGTGTGTATTTGAGGAAAATTCTGCAAGTGCTTGCATTCTATTCATTGTGATTGGCAGGATTTTAAGCAATAGGAAATAGTTTACAGCATCATAGGTATCATAATCAGAACAATTTTGTGTTTATATAAATTTATACAAAATACGGATATTTTTATATGTTTAGTTACAAGATGTATATGTGCAAACATATATGTGTATATATTTCAGTATATAAAGTAGTCTGATTTTGTTAAAAACTCTTGGATGCATGTACTTTATTTTTATTTTTTGATGGTTTGTTTTCTTTTGATTAATAAGAATGAATTATCTTTTTTGGTCATTTCTACCCTTAACCAGTAAAGAATATTTTGTCGAACTTATGATATCCATGACCCAAAGGTAAGAAAAATACCTCTTTAAAGATTTTTGTATTGCAAATTATTTTAAAAATAAAACTAAATATTTAGTTTTAATAATTTTCCATAATTTCACTTCCTATTGATGTTCACAGCCAACTACAGTTGTTTATTTTGAAATGTGATTAATTTCATTACAAATAAGGAAAATTTAGTGGTTTTTTTTCATTATTAAAATATTTTTCTTAAGCTTCCCCTACCTACTTATATATTTAGTATTCTATTTGAGTGGCTGGTAGTAAAAGTATCTGGGCTTTTGGTAGCTAGCTATATTGCCTAGTAAGCAAGCTACCTACTAGCAGAATCCAGACTAACATTTTGCTAAGATGTCTAAAAGCAGTGTGAAAAAGTAACTTTGCAGTTTTCTGTTAGCAAGGTATAGGACAGAAAGGAGAACATCTGACACCTAATAGTCAGTTGCTCAGTGATTATTTGCTCTGCATCATAAGCTTCAGAATTGACAATATTGAAGCTACAGGTGAGAAGAACCAGAGGACTTGTCAGAATTCTACCCATGAACCATCTGATTCTTTTTCAACCCACCACTGAGGGATGGAGCTGCCAAGCTGTCTGGAATGTGCTGAAGAATAGTGAACTTAATGCATGCTTCATTTCTGTTTAGTTTAACCTATTGCCCTTTGATGAAAGAAGTTGGCCAATATGTTAGATAGCAGTTTGTGTGAGTTACTATGTTGTACGTTTTATGATGTTTTATTGTTTGATATATTTTACCTAAATCACATATTTTATGTTTTGTTTTGTTTTGTTTTTTACTTTCCCCACTGCTAAAGAGTTCAGCAAAACCAGCAGATTGGAAGTATCAAAATGGACTATCAACTTCATGGCTTTCTTTAGAGTGTACAGTTCATATTAATATTCACATCCCGCTGTCTACTACTTCAGTCAGCTATACTTTGGAGAAAAATACAAAGGTATTAAGGCAAAATGAATTTTCTTTAGTGATTGCTGAATAGATAATCTGCTGTTTTTCTGGTTGTCTGAGCCATTCATTTTATGATCCTCATAAATTGCATACTAATTATAATGATATTATGAGTGACTAATTTATTACCCCAGCCAGATTAGAAATTTAGAGATAGGACAGCGTCATAATGGTAACACATTTAGCATAATAGGTGCTCCGTAAATATTTGTTAATTAATATGTAGTTAAGTACATTGTAAAATACAGTTACATAAAATACAATTATTTAAAAGGTATACTGTTTGGTCTTTAGTTTTGTTTTCTCCTTTCCAGTCCTTTTTTGTATTTCTGTACCATTCTTTTGTTCATGTCTCATTTCTCTTCTTTTTTTTCTGTTGAAGGAAGCAGATGGACCTTGCTTATTTTTTCCCCTTTTATACTCCCTTATATATTTGTTCTTGAGGTTCTTTCTCTTTTTTCACTTTTTTAAGATAATGAGCATCACTGAATTTTATTTGACTGTGTTCATGTAATTATTAAGCCTTCTAAGTCTGTGATATGAATGTTAGTTTGGGATAAAGTTTAGAAAAACTATTTTTAAATAGGAGTAAGGTGCTAAAAATTGGGGGATATACTTTTTTTGTTGTTTATGAGACTGAATAAAGACACAGCACAGGGATATAGTCAGTGATACTGTAATAGTGTTGTATGGTGACAGATGGTAGCTACACTTGTAGGCATAGCATAACATATAAAGAAGTTGGGTCACTATGTTGTATGCCTGAAACTAATGTAATGTTTTGTGTCAGCTATACTGAAAAACAATTTTTTTAATATACAAAGCAAAAATGGCAAAATGTTAACTCAAGAAATAAATAAATACCACACTACTGATTACCACATTAACATTTCAGTGTATCAGGTGGGAAAAAAAGTAGACTCTAGGGAGTTTGAGATGGCATTATATCTGAAAGATATCCATGTTATATTTGTTTTTAAGAATGGACTTGTACGCTGGGCCAAGCAAATAGAAAATGGTGTTTATTTGATTAATGGACAAGTTAAAGATGAAGATTGTGACCTGTTAGAAGGGCAGGTGAGTTGAGAGAAAATCATCTTATGAAATTATTTGTACTTAAGGAAAAACTAAAACTGACATCTTTAGTTCTTGCCTTCATGAAAACAGTTTCCATCTACTTCTTATTTCTAAGGTCTTTTTTTTTTTCATTTTTTTTAATGTTTGTTTATTTTTGAGAGCAAGAGAGACAGAGCACGAGCAGGGGAGGGGCAGAGAGAGAAAGGGAGACACAGAATTGGAAGTAGGCTCCAGGTTCTGAGCTGTCGGCACAGAGCCCGATGCAGGGTTCGAACTCACAAACTGAGATTATGACCTGAGCCGAAGTTGGACAGGCAACCAACTGAGCCACCCAGGTGCCCCCTAAGGTTTTTTAAAGTAAAGCAAATAAATGTTTTTTCAGAAAATTATGGGAGATTATTCCTGAATTAATTGGATCCTGAAATCCAAAGAAGTACATGTCATCTAAATTCTGACTTCCAAATTGTAAACTGCTTGCTTAAAACTAAAAGTACATAAAAAAAAAAAAAAAAAAAAAAAAAAAAGACAAGAAACTAAAGGTACATGTTCTACTTTGATAGCAGTTTAAAGACTAAGTTTGGCCATTTTGTAGAAGGAATCTATACAAACTTCTAAAATAGCTTTGATCTGAGGAGAAACTTTGGTAATTTCCCCCTTTAGTGCAAGGGTCAGTGAACTTTTTGTAAAAAACCAAATAGTAGATATATTAGACATTGTCGGCGACATGGTCTCTGGCAGCTATTCACCTCTGCTGTTGTAGCATGAAAGCAGCCACGGATAACATGTAAATGAATGATCTTGATTGTATTCTGTAAAACTTTATTTACAAAGACGAGAGGGAGTCTAGACTTGACCCATAGGCAATAGTTTGCCAATTGTTGCTTTAGAGAAACAAAAGTAGGGAATTAGTGGTTTTTAAGAATGTACGTCGATTGACAGAGAATACACAAAGTAACATATCTATAGAAAAAGCTAATATGAAACAAATAATAAGACTTTCTTTTCCTCTAAATTACTTAGAATATGTAGGATGGCTCCTAAATTATCTTTTATATTCCACTCAGATCTCAATAATCAAGTTTTTTTAACTTTTGTGTTTTTTCAGAAAAAATCTTCTAGAGGAAATGTTCAAGCGACTAGTCATTGTTTTGATGTCAAAGTGCTAACACATTTGGTAAATATTTTAAAATACTACTTATCTAATCAAAATACATTATTTCTTAGAATAATCATAATGAAATTGTTCTGGTTTTTATAATTAGAGAATTAAAGAACTTTAGAAACATAAGGTGTACAAAATGTCCAGTTCTAGGAAATTTATTTACCAGAAACATTATTTTAATGAAACCTATTTTGGTGTTTTGCCTCAAGGCTGTTAAAATTTTAGCATCAAGTAGATAGCAATTTATGTACGTATTTTATATATATATATATATATATATATGCAAGTATAGTATATATACATGTATAGCATATATGTACATATACATACATGTGTGTGATATTTTGGGTTATAGGTTTTATAAGCAAAGTTGTAGTTCTTAACTACTTAAAATGATGTGTGCAGAGATGTGCTAAGACTTGTCATATACTTCATTTTGAAGTATATTTATACTGCCTTTGATTTGTTAAAAATCACACAGCATTAGCAATTTTTATATTTTTATATGGTTGTTTTAAATTACACACCTCTTCTTTTCAGAAGTTGAGAATTGGATATCTTGAAGAATAAAAAATTAAAGCCATTAATTATTCCTAAAAGTATGCATGTAGAACAGGATATTTTTTTTATTGTATGTTATTTTACCTAAGTAAAATAGGCTTAAAAGCAATTTTCATAGGAGGCTGTTTTCCTTTCTTTTCCTTCTCTGTGTTTAGCAACAGAGCATTTACTAGATTGTCATTGGACTTAATGCCAATCAACATAGTTCTCAATTTCTCTTGTTAGTACCTTTGAGGTTAGAAGTGTCCCTTGTTTTAAAGCTGTTCCTGTACCTGTATGCTTTTTACTAGATATGTAAAACATATACATTAGATATTAAATATATAAAATAAGGCATTGTGTTCCTAAATGGAATAGTTGTATCTAAAGTCTTACTTGTTAGGTTTTTTTTTCACAAAATATTTGTTGAGTGTATATAAGGGTTAGGCACTGATTGTGTTAATAATCTCCCTGTTTTAAATTCCTTCATTGCTCTATACTGACTAGTTAGAAAAGTTTCAGAGGTTTGCTTTCTGTGCCTTTAAAATTCTGTTTATTTTCTGAGCCATGTGTCTTGGCCAGTACAGTCGTTTCTCTGTCATTCAGGCAGCCAGAATCCTATCCATACTTCAAGATCTACCCCCAATTCTACCACCACTTCTGTAAAGTTCTTGGTCACCATACCCAGATGGATCTTTTTCTTTTCCAAAATACCATATCAGTGTCACAAAAATTCCTCCAGTTATGACCAAGTTAGGTTCCCAGAGTCTCTTTTTAAGCTAGTTTGTTCCTGAGTCCAAAGAAACCAAAAGGAGTTGATCTTTGTAGTATACAGGTACATTTCCACCAAAAAGAAGTAAGTTAGTCCTTATATCTTTTGAAAACTCTCCTCCATCTGTGTGTGTGTGTGTGTGTGTGTGTGTGTGTGTGTGTGTGTGTGTAGTCTTTTATATATAGTCTAGTACTTTGTGGAAAACAGTGCTCTAATTTATACATGTATATGTTAAGAATGTGTTGTATAGGGGCGCCTGGGTGGCTCAGTCGGTTGGGCGGTCGACTTTGGCCCAGGTCATGATCTCTCAGTCCTTGAGTTCGAGCCCCACGTCGGGCTCTGTGCTGACAGCTCAGAGCCTGGAGCCTGTTTCAGATTCTGTGTCTCCTTCTCTCTGACCCTCCCCTGTTCATACTCTGTCTCTCTCTGTCTCAAAAATAAATAAACGTTAAAAAAATTTTTTTTAATAAAAATGTGTTGTATATTGTAAGACATATAAATTAGATATTAAATACATTAAAAAGGGCATTATGTTCCATAATGGAAGTAGTAAAGTTCTTTGTAGTGGATAAAGGAAGCCCAGTATTCCTCCTCCACCCTCACCTTATTGATATATCAATGATCTCTACAAGTATCATAGGCTTATTCCAGGTACAATATGAGCATTATCACCCTGCTGCTTGGTTTGAGGATAAACTTTGTTTTAACCAGTCCTGGAACATTTTGAATTTTTTGGTTTATGACAGATTTTTTACCAATAAGACCTTGACTGTATTAACTTTAAATTCTTTAAAAAACACACGCAAAAAAACCCCAAACTAACTTTGCCTGAATTACATTAGACATTAACTATTCATGTGCTCTCAGTAGCTACATAGTCATGTCTTTCAGTTTCTTCACCATTTTTCCTCCTTTTTTCCCGATTATTATTATTATTATTATTATTATTATTATTATTGCAGAGGCGCATAGCACTATTCACAAGTTACATGACTTGTGTTTGTTCTTCAGAATTGACCCTATTTATGCCAGGTATACTTAGAATTTTCATTTTTACTGTGTCCCATTTTGGGGGTTGTGTTTTACTTCAGAGTACTTTTAAAATACTCAGAAAATAATATATAATTTAATAAGGAATGTGAAGGCCTTTTAGTAATTTATGGAAGGTATTTTCAAACAGTTTGTTCAGTCAGAAATTCTATCTCACTTCATGAAATGGCTTATATAATGTTTAAATGTTTCATATAGTTAATAATTATTGGCTCTTAGAACTCAAACAGATTTTGTCTTTCAGCTTCTGAATTCAGACCGCAGATCCACAGCCACAGTCCAGATCTGCAGTGGCTCGGTAAACCTTAAGGGTGCCGTGAAATGCAGAGCTTATATTCATAGCAGTAAACCCAAGGTTAAAGATGCTGTGCAGGTACAGAAGGAATAACTGCTGTATGAAAAACAGAAGCATGTTAACATAACTATTCAAAAATCCTAAAATCTTATTTCAATCTCCGATTTCATAATTATTAATTTGATTTTAACTGATAAAGGTCAAATCTCTTAGCTAATCCAAATGTACCATGTCGTTGGTCCCAAGATTTTCATCTGTAGGATACCTGGTCTATGCCTTTTTTTAAAGTGATGATTATACATATTTATTCAGTGATCCACAGTTTTGATATAGTAGTACATTTGAAATTATCTCTTCAGAAGGAAGTTAAACTTTATGAATAACAAGAAAAGTATTCATTGGAAATATTATTACCTAGTATTCTATAATCTGGATAATTCAGAAATTTAAAAAATGATGACTGGCACTTTTGTTATAATTATACATTTCCTAATTTGGAACACTAGCTTTATTTGTTTAGACACAAAATTTCATTCATTTATTTGGTTTTAATTAATTATTTAAATGAAGCCTAGGCAAATGTGCTGTTAAACTGTTAATGTGTTAATCATGCTAAAAAAATGGATATTAAAAAAATGGAATGATGTGGGGTGCCTGGGTGACTCAGTCACTTAAGTGACTTGATTTGGGCTCAGGTCATGATTTCATGGTTTGTGGCATGGAGCCCCACATCAGACTCCACACTATCAGTGATTGGGATTCTCTCTCTGCCCCTCCCCTGAGCTTGCTCTCTATCTCTCTCTCACTCAAATACATAAACTTTAACAAAAATGAGATGATGTACCACCAATTATTGTAGTGAACATGATTATACAGGGAGGTCAACTATGTTGGGGGGGAGTGGTAATAAAATAATGCAAATCTAAAGTCATGGATTTCATTTCTTATTGTGATTTTTTTTTATAGGCAATGAAGAGAGATATATTGAATACAGTTGCAGATCGTTGTGAAATACTATTTGAGGATCTGCTTTTGAATGAAGTTCCAGAAAAAAAAGTTATGAGTATAAAATTAAGAACTTTTTATGTGTGTGTTATCAATACAGTAATAGGATGTCAAAATGTAATAGATATGTTATCTTTTGTAACTACCTATATCTGTCTTTTATAACGATATGACATCTTTTACTTTTTTTAGCAAATGACAATTTTTCAGTTGCCACCCCCCAAAAAAATGTTTGAAACACCTTATAATAGCAAATCTGTCAACATTTTTAAAATCTGAGGGAGGATTTTTTTGTTAACTCTGCATGAATTTCTGCCAGAATGGGTAAACTGTATTAACATTTTAAAGCTAATATTATTAAATTAATATCTGGTGTTTAAAAAAAATTTATCCAAAACAAAATATTTATTAGTGTTAAGTATTATATAATAAATTTTTAGTAGGTATTAATTTGTAGTATATATGCAGTTGATCTTTCCTAAGTTTTTTTGTATACTAATTTATATACTTCTCATTATTACTATAACAAACTTTATTAGATTTGAAAAAGACTGGGTCATTCTGTCTTAACCTTTTATAATTATTCCATCTTTTGAGAAATATAAACTATACCATTTATGTAATTTGTGTTAATAATATTTTTTTTTTACTCCAAAGGAGAATTATAATATTGAGTATGCTTTTTGAAGTTACACACTTTTCTCTACCTTCCAACCATTCAGGTGTGAGTGCATTTGCAATTCACAGTTGAATATGTATCTAAATGAAACATGTACATTAGCTTGTTAAGGGAATATTTTTATGTTTATAGGAAAATCTTCTCTGTATAACTAACTTCTTTTAGGACTACTGATAGCTAGTATATTAGGTTTGGTGGACTAATTATCTCTTTTATATCTGTAGTATGATAGATTGGTGGAATTGCCAGATTTAACATTTGTCCTTTCTGTACTTCACAAGTAACCCTGAAGCTCCATTTAGTAATAATGTATAGTTTGCTGAGACATGAATTTGAATTTTATATGCAGCAGTTGGATTGAGATTTTTGTTTTGTGAAGTATGTAAAACCTGGTCAATTAGTCACCCAGCCTACCAGCCTATCAGCCTCATGTCAGTGTGGCCTTGTGTGTGTGTGTGTGTGTGTGTGTGTGTGTGTGTGTGTGTGTGTTTTAATTCATTTACTGTTTTTGAGAGAGAGAGAGAGAGAGAGCAAAGGAGGGGCAGAGAGGGAGAGAGAATCCCAAGCAGGCTCTGCACTGTCAGTGCAGAACCCACTGCAGGGCTCAATCTCATGAACTGCTGAGATTATGACCTGAGCCAAAATCTAGAGTCAAATGCAGGGTGCCTGGGTGGCTCAGTCAGTTAAGTATCCAACTCTTGGTTTTGGCTCAGGTCATGATCTCATGATTCATGAGATCGAACCTCCCATTGGGCTCTGACCTAACAGCGTGGAGGCTGCTTGGATCCTCTCTCTCTCTCTCTCTCTCTCTCTCTCTCTCTCTCTCTCTCTTTCTCTCTCTCTCCCCACTTCTCCCTCCCCGGCTCATGCACTCTGTCTGGCTCAGACAGAAATAAACTTTAAACTTAAAAAAAAGAGAGAGAGACTTTTAATAACCTACTGAGCCACCCAGGTGCCCCAGTGTGACCTTGTTTTTACTACTTAACTTTGTGTATGTAATAACTCTCCTGGTGCTAAACATTACTTCACTTTCTAAGCAACAGATTGTACTATAATTGAACTGTGAATTTTAGGATTTTGGGGGATGTAGGGATACATTCACCATTAATGCCAAAGACCTACCCTATCACACACTTTAGTTAAATACTCTATTTAAAGCATTTAAAAATGCATTGATACTGTTTTATATTAAGTGAGCTAGTGTATTGAAGTTTTTGGTGATGTTCAAGTAGTAAAATTACTTCTCATAGCAGTTGTGATATGTATACGTTAAGTTTGATGTATTAGAAGTTAATGTTACAATCTAATATTATTCCTAAATTTTCAATAAAAATAAAAGTTTTCACTGGTAATTGAGTGGCCTTTGAGGCCTTAGCTAATTACATTAGCCTGTTATAAGAAACTGCAGCCCAGAATAAAATAATACATTCCTAATTTCAATGTGTGGACAATATACATGCTACAGTAAAAATTGCAGTAATATAATATTACAGCTAGGAGGCAGCCTGGTCAAATAGTAAAATTTTTCTCCCAGTTCTCATATGAAAACAAGATAATAAGCAGAATCTGGTAAGAACACATAATTTTTAAGTCATAGCATTTCCTGTGACACTTAAGGCCGCCTTCATCATCTTCTGTTTATAGTTTTATAAAGCTACTACTAGTTTCCTGACAAGGAAATGTAGATTGCTACTAAAGTGAGCCCTAGTTTTCTATTTGATCTGTATATTGGTAGCTTATTTAATCACATCCATTGCTGAAAGAGGTCATTCTTTACACAATATCTCTATCTTTGTTAATAGTTCATTAGAATCATGGTGTTGAACTAAACAATTATTATGTGTTTATGTAGACCAGTGACTATGTTAAAAATTAGGGGAAGTATTATATTTTACTTTGTGAGTATTCAAAGAATGAAATGCTGTTTATTTATATCCAGATTATTTTTTCTATTGATAATTTAAGGCTGTTTGCAAAAAGGTATTACAGTTAACAAGATAACAAGATAAATACTAGCGGTAAGAATGAGGTAAAGGGAAAATGAAAAAGAAAGCAGGATGAAGTTACAGTAAGATTCGTATATAAAACATGTAATCAGCCTAGATCTAGTAAGATGAAGTCAGTGGTAAGATTAGTGTGAAATGTACTATCATGTCCTATACACTTGGTGTAAGTGGGCCACTAATTTGGCTCCAAACTTACATGAAGAAGAGAAATACTATTTTTATAAAATCCATTGCTTGTAAGAAGTACATTAAGAAAGTAAGAAATAAGAAAAACAACTATTTCTGAGACCAGGGACAAAATTCTCTATTGGGTATTCTTTCATAGGACGGTGGATATTACAAGAATATATAAGTAACAGTATCTTCATACTGAAGGCAGTGGGTAAGTTTACATTTCATAGGAGCATCATGGAGTCCCTTGCAGAGGCCAGGGGTGTTAAGGTAAAGCAGAATTCAGTAAGAGCAATTTTGTGTAAGATCAATTAGAAAATGAAAAGACCTTTTAGGTTTTGTTTTTATTAGTGTATATTTTCATATACTTATCAAAATATATCACTGATCCTAGTGACAGACCTATCTAAATATTGATAATGTTCCTTCTCCATTTAGATTCTGAAAAAGAGTTTCACATCCTCCCTCACCGAGTTTTTGTCCCCATTCCGGGATCCACTATAATGTTATGTGATTATAAATTTGGTGATGAGTCAGCTGAAGAAATGAGAGACCATTTTATAGAGATGTTAGATCATATGATTCAAATAGAAGATTTGGAAATTGCAGAGGAAATAAACACAGGTAATTATATAATGTTACTTAAGAACCTCATTAAACTTTTCTTAAGATTACCTATGAGGCATCTAGTTTAAATATATCTTTAGATTTCTTTGACACTAGTTCTGTTTGATATTTTCAAGACATTTAAAAATGTGTCTGTTTAATTTCTACATATGATGAACATGTAGTCAGTGTTTTCTTGGAAAATTCTACCAAAATTTAAGATACTTAAAATTTTTCTAAGCCTAGCAAGTAGATCTTCATTAAAAAAATTCATCCTTAAATAAGTGGAAATATATAGCTCTTAAGGTATTTGTTTTATTATATGGAAATTTTTCTTAAAATTCATTATCTTAATATTTGGTTAAGCATAATGTCGCAGTGTTTTTTAAACACTTTATTAAACATCTTTTTCATATATTGGCCTCTATTTTCTTGTCTCTTTCATATAATTGGGATACTAAGCTGAAAAAGGAAGTTCCAAACATTAGATCAACTTTATTTTTATAGAGCACAGATTTGCCATAGCATCTAATTATGTAACATAATTTCTTCCCCTGTCACTTTCACATTTGACCTTACATTTTAGAAGGCTGTTTTTGTTTTGTTTTGCTTTGCTTTGTTTTTGTTTTGTTTCTAGTGAAGGCAGGATATGAAAACATATCTATAAATAAGTGTACAAGAGTGTATAGCAGGCTTTCTGAAACATTTAAAAATATGTGATGAAACATATTAAACATATTTAAACATGTTATTTAAACATATTAAACATGTTTAAACATGTTAAACAGACGAACATTTAAAAATATGTGATTTTTTTTTTATGCTGGTAATCTAGTATAGAAATGGATTAACTTGAGTAGGAAGAGTTTAACATTACAAACACAAAGGAACAAAACAGCAACTTGGAAAGTTTAGCTGTGTATACTTAAATGTATCCTGTGTCAAACTCATGATTTCTAGATTATATGTTTTTCTAGTATTATATGATGTATTGAAGATACTACTTCATTATGGGATATGTGCTTCTTTACGGAGTCTGCACTGTTTTTGAAATGTACATAAATCCCAAATTAGTGTTTGAATGATTACTTAAAAAAATTTTCTTTTAATTTATTTATCTTGAGAGAGAAAGAGAGAACATGATCAGGGAAGGGGCAGAGGGAGAGGGAGATAATTCCAAGCAGGCTCTGCACTGTGAAGCCTGATGCTGGGCTCAGTCTCACAAACTGTGGGATCGTGACCTGAGCCAAAATCAAAAGTCGGACACTCAACCGTCTGAGCCACCCAAGCACCCCTGATTGATTATTTTTGATTGCCTATTCTGTATTAAGCATGAGGGTTCTAGAGATCAAATATATAGTCCTGACTATTAGAAGCTCATGGTATAGTGGGAAATAGAGAAAAATGAGTTATTCTAAAACAAGGTGATTAGTTCTATAATAGAGGGATGAACAGAATTATCAGAACATTCAGCACAGGCATTATCCTTGTCTGGGATTAGAAAAAATCTGAGAGCATTTGTGTTCATTCTGTGACATTTGAGTTCATTTTGAATGATGAATGCACTAAAAGTAAATCTAGGTTTTTTTTAGGAATTGAACACTAGCATCAGATGTATTGTGGCCAAGAATATGACTTGTCTAGAATTATATTAGTTTTGCTTCATCAAGTTTGCATTGAATTAGAAGGAATGATTTGGTAATTAGCATATTTAATAACAAAATAACATATTCCCAAATTATGGGACAGGGTAAAAACAAACATTTTAGTAGAAAAATCAAGTGCTTTTTCATTAGTATCCTATTGGTTTAGAACTATATTCACTTACTCACTTCTTTATTTCTCAATTTATTTGTCACTCATTTATTCATTTATTAGTTTACTCAAAAATATTAGATGCATAATTTTATGGAGAAAATATTTTAACTGAGTCCAGGTGTGCCACTTACATCTGTGTGACTTTAAACAATTCACCTCTGAACCCCAGATACTCTTGGGGTTGATATGAGAATTTAATATAAATGTTAGGGAAAATACTTTCTAAACAAAAAGAGATACATAACTGTAAGATGATATTAACTAGCATTATTATAAAACTTTTAAAAAATGAACCTTCTGAATTATAATGAAAAATGTTAACATAAAGTATAAAAGTAGTAATTTATGGTATACATAGATTTTCCTAAATATTTGAAATTAGGGTTTTTGTGTAAAATCATAAAAAGTGGAGTTCAGTTGCTCAAATTCAAAAATTAAAATCAATTACTGTACATTTAGGGGTGTTAAACTTGTTATAAGTATCTAGCTTAATTTTCTAAGTATTTGGTGTTATTATTTGCTGATTATTATTATTTCTATACTATACTTGCCAAGTAGTTGCTATGTTTGAAATACATATTTTGCCAGGTAAGTACCTTAAAATAACATACTTTTAAATGACTTAAGGGATGAAGAACAATTTGTTTGTAAAAATGACTCACTTAAGGTGAAGGATAACTGTGGCTTTAGAATTTCTTAGGTGTGTTAGTCATCTCCTACTAGATATTAACTTAATAACTCAGATGTATTTTATCTACAGTATCAGCTAAAAATTTGGAGACCTACCTTTAAAATCTGGTGAAACTCATCTTTGCCAATTGTGTCTTTTTATTAGAGCTAATTAATTGTTGTTTGGTTAAACATTGATAATTATGAAGGAAAGAGAAGTACTAATGAACATGTATTTTTACAACTACATCACTGGTTATAGTGAAACCTCATTACTTTAGTATTCAGGGATGGGGAAGAAGACCACTAAGGAGTTCAAGTCCTAACATTTTATTTAAAGCATCTAAACAGTCCTAACTATCAATAGCTTGGAATAAAATTGATCACGTTGATAACTTAGCATGCATTCATTATGGCTCTTGTTTTTTCTCGTTTGTTGACAGTTGCTCTACTTTCTCACATGATTAATTTGGGGCTTGTCTGAAGTTAAAATTACCTGGTTGTAAGGAATGATTAAGATCTAACTTCCTATCGAATCATGTTATTTGCATTTAAATTTCAGATACTAGGAAAATGACATAATGTCTGAGATTTGAATTAAAGTCCTAAAAGTCCCCACCAAAAACAAGCACAAATAAGTTGTTATGGCTCTGCTTCAGTAAATGATCTCAGATTTGTATCAAAGCAATATGATTTTGTATGACAGATTCAAAATGGAAATAGAGCAATGAAATATCTTTTTTTAGAGAAGTAAATTATTTGTGCAGAGGATTTGACATTACTAGAGCATGACTTTTGCAGGTAACAATTCAATGTTAAATGTGTAAGCAACATCATGACAAAACCATTTTTGTGCTCTTTAAATACAAGTACTCAAGTAAAAAAAAAATCCTTTAGCAAATAAGTTTAATTTCTGCTTCATCCATTATTTTTATTTGTTATCAGATACAAGGATTTTAGTGGCCCCCCAAAAAAAGTTTTTTTATTTTATTTACTAATAGAAATTATTTATTTTATTTACTGACGGAAAAGCCAGAGTTGTGTGTGTGTGCTGCCATGAATAAAAGTGTGCTGTTGCATTCAACCTTTTGATCTATAGGTGAAGTTAGGGGAAATATAACGTTAGGGGTGGGCTAATGTAATCTAGAACTAAAGTGTTAGAACCCTTGAGAAAACTAGAAAACTGGAAATATAGAAGACTGAATGGTTCTAGAGATAATTCATGATAAGAGTTTGTTAGCCTTTGCAACCAATGTGATATGGGAGAAAAAAAAAGGGAAGGGGGTTTTGTGTTTGTCTTTAAAGTACTTTCATCATATGCTTGAAGAGGGAAAAAGAAACAGTGATAGCCTAGATTGTAATGAAATAGTTGCTAAAGATGATTTCTGAAAATGACAGTAAACTTATCTTCATGGGAAATCGGTAAAAATAGGCATTTTTTTCTTTCTCTTTCATTCATTATGGTACCACAAATAACTGTTTCCATAAGTTTATGTATCATACTTGTGAGCCTGTGCTGTTATATTGAGATATAAAGATGTCTGTAAAGACATTTTAAATCCAGGAAATTATGTATTTTACCTTGAATTTATTTTTTTTCAGTATATGAAGTTTATTGTCAAATTGGTTTCCATACAACACCCAGTGCTCATCCCAAAAGGTGCCCTCCTCACTACCCATCACCCACCCTTCCTCCCTCCCACCCCCATCAACCCTCAGTTTGTTCTCAGTTTTTCAACGTTTATTTATTTTTCAGAGAGAGAGAGACAGAGCACGAACGGGGGAGGGGCAGAGAGAGAGGGAGACACAGAATCGGAAACAGGCTCCAGGCTCTGAGCCATCAGCCCAGAGCCCGACGCGGGGCTCAAACTCACGGACCGCGAGATCGTGACCTGGCTGAAGTCGGACGCTTAACCGACTGCGCCACCCAGGCGCCCCTGTTCTCAGTTTTTAAGAGTCTCTTATGCTTTGGCTCTCTTCCACTCTAACCTCTTTTTTTTTTTCCTTCCCCTCCCCCATGGGTTTCTGTTAAGTTTCTCAGGATCCACATAAGAGTGAAAACATATGGTATCTGTCTTTCTCTGTATGGCTTATTTCACTTAGCATCACACTCTCCAGTTCCATCCATGTTGCTACAAAGGGCCATATTTCATTCTTTCTCATTGCCACGTAGTACTCCATTGTTATTTTACCTTGAATTTAAACAGTAGTTATTGTCTCTCTGTGTTCTCTTTGTAAACAAAGGTATCAACATGGAGCAGATGCTTTCAGATAGTTCCCTAGAGCTCTATAGAAGAGCATTTGATTACCACCTCTGAGGGAAGGAAGGGAGTCTGGCTTCAGGATCTCTCCATTCTTGTTTTAGCTGCGTAATTCTATTTTCATCTATTTTACATGCTGGGATTTTCTGTCAGATTCTTTAGCACTAGGAAAAAACATGAAAACCACTAGTCTATGTGATCTCTAAGGATGTTCTTAGTTCAAACACTTGTTTTTTTTTTTAAGTTTATTTACTTTGAGAGATAGAGTATATGCACTCTGGTTAGAGGTGGGAGGAGGGGCAGAGAGGAGAAAGAGAGTCCTAGGCAGACTCTGTGCCAACACGGGGCTCAATGCCACAAACTGTGAGATCATGACCTGAGCTGGAGTCAGGATTCGGATGCTTAACCGATTGAACCACCCAGGCAGCCCTTTAGTTGAAACACTTTTTTTTAATCAATGTTAAATAAATTCAGCTAAACCAACCTACATAAATTATTGCTAGTATAATGAAATAGAGAACTTGTATTTGAGTCCTCAGTCTGCTATCCATTACCCTCAAATATGCACTTAACTTCCCAGGTCCTATTTTCCATCTGTAAAATGGGATAAAGAGTTGCCTTGCTTAACACTGAGTTGTTTTAAGGTCAAATTTATGATCATATTTTGCTTGAATACAGTAGTCCCTTCTTATTTGCAGAGGATAAGTTCCAAGACCCCCAATAGAAGCCTGAAACTGCAGATACTACCGAACTCTCTATACTGTGTTTTTTCCTATGTATATGTACTTGTGATAAAGTTTAGTTTATAAATTAAGCACAGTAAGAGTTTACAATGATAACTAACAATAAAATATAACAGTCATAACAGTATACTATTAAAGAAGTTATGTGCATGTGCTCTTTCTTTTTCTCCAAATATCTTCTTGTATTTATACTCCCCCTTGTGATGATATGAGATGATAAAATGTCTCATGAGATAAAGTGAGGTGAATGACGCAGGCATTGTGACCAAGGTTTTGATGCTGTGTCAGAAGATCATCTGCTGTTGGACTGTAGTTGACTGCAAGTATCTGAAAGATACTTATCTGCAGATAAGAGGGTACTACTGTATGTCAGGGCACCCCGGTGGCTCAGCCAGTTAAGCATCCAACTCTGGATTTCAGCTCAGGTCATAATCTCATGGTTTGTGAGTTCAAGCCCCTTTCGGGCTCTGCGCTGACAGTGTGGAAGCCTGTTTGGAGTTCTCTTTCTCCCTCACTCTCTGCTCCTTTCGCAAAATAAACGTGAAAAAATTTAAAGGGTACAACTACATATCAAATTTCAGGTTAGATCCAGTCAGCAAACTTTTTCTTTATAGGTCCAAATAGTAAATATTTTAGGCTTTGTGGGGCACATAAAGTCTGGCCATGGGCTGCAATTTGCAAATCCCTGCTTTTATTATTAATATCTAATTATTTGAAGTTATTAATTGTCAAACCATCAATAAGAACGATAGAAATTAATCCCAATTAAGAGTGAAGGTTACCCTGCTCCTATCTGGTTTGATTTTTGGTATCGGTTTATTTCTACTACCATATAGTAAATCAATTATAATTTGTGGGAGTCACTCAGAACTAGCTCTATGGCTGTTAGATTTCAGTCAGTTATAAAATTACATACAGGATTTTAAAAATTGTCATCTAAACATACATTCCATGAGATTGAATTGGCCTGCATTTGATAATGAGCAAATACATTGTGTTATTAAAAAAAGTCAAGTTGAAGGAAAATGGAGCTTGTTGTATATGCTTTTTATAATATTCTTTAAAATTAATTTTAAAATGGTAATTCTCATTTAGGAATTATTATTAAATTATTATTATCCTCTTGCAGCTTGTATGAGGTACTCTGTGAATACTGAAGCTTCATTGGACAGCACAGATGATGAACATCCTGAAAAACCAATTAAAACTAGAATAATACTGAAAATTCAGCAAAACATAGGTATTTAATTTCTTTTATAACATTGAAAAGATATTTTGAATTTTGAGTTTTCTTATTATTTTAAAATTATTTCCATTCCATTTTTGCTTTCTTAGAAGTACTGGTTTAAGGAGTATTTGAGTATTATGGAAAGTGCTAGATCCTGGAGATGGAAAGATTTATAAATAATGCATTATCTCAAGTGCCCTCGAACATGATACTTTCTGTTAATTTTTTTGGTGTTTTTAGAAGAAAAACATGTTGAGTTTTGGGACTCAGTTAGTATAGTTGGGCCAGTGCTTCGCAAACTGGTGTTCTTTGCAAAACTGTTAATGTAGAAGATTTTGGTATGTGTTCTATGAAAAAAGTCAAATGCAAGTCTGGAAATTCATAATGAATTTCAAAATTTTATTTATTTATTTATTTATTTATTTATTTATTTATTTTTAAATATATGAAATTTATTGTCAAATTGGTTTCTGTACAACACCCAGTGCTCATCCCAACAGGTGCCCTCCTCAGTACCCATCACCCACCCTCCCCTCCCTCCCACCCCCCATCAACCCTCAGTTCTCAGTTTTTAAGAGTCTCTTATGCTTTGGCTCTCTCCCACTCTAACCTCTTTTTTTTTTTTTTTTCTTCCCCTCCCCCATGGGTTTCTGTTAAGTTTCTCAGGATCCACATAAGAGTGAACATGTATAGTATCTGTCTTTCTCTGTATGGCTTATTTCACTTAGCATAATACTCTCCAGTTCCATCCACGTTGCTACAAAGGGCCATATTTCATTCTTTCTCATTGCCACATAGTACTCCATTGTGTATATAAACCACAATTTCTTTATCCATTCATCAGTTGATGGACATTTAGGCTCTTTCCACAATTTGGCTATTGTTGAGAGTGCTACTATAAACATTGGGGTACAAGTGCCCCTATGCATCAGTACTCCTGTATTCCTTGGGTGAATTCCTAGCAGTGCTACTGCTGGGTCATAGGGTAGGTCTATTTTTAATTTTTTGAGGAACCTCCACACTGTTTTCCAGAGTGGCTGCACCAGTTTGCATTCCCACCAACAGTGCAAGAGGGTTCCCATTTCTCCACATCCTCTCCAGCATCTGTAGTCTCCTGATTTGTTCATTTTGGCCACTCTGACTGGCGTGAGGTGATATCTGAGTGTGGTTTTGATTTGTATTTCCCTGATGAGGAGCGACGTTGAGCATCTTTTCATGTGCCTGTTGGCCATCTGGATATCTTCTTTAGAGAAGTGTCTATTCATGTTTTCTGCCCATTTCTTCACTGGATTATTTGTTTTCGGGTGTGGAGTTTGGTGAGCTTTTTATAGATTTTGGATACTAGCCCTTTGTCCGATATGTCATTTGAATTTCAAAATTTTAAAGGCTCCAAGAAGTGTGGCAGTCACTTTAACATTGTTCAGACTTACTAATGGAAGAACATGTAGACTGTTGTTAAGTGGAATGCCAATTTGAAAAATGCTTTGTAAGCATTAAGACTTTTGACTGAGAGAAGTTAGGAAATTTAGTTGTTTTTGTCACTTACTCATTAGCTGATTACCCAAATTCTTTGTACCAAAGTGTGTGTATATGTGTGGGTCTGTGTCTGGACTTCTCTGGTCAGTTTTGTTTTGGTTAACTTACAATTATCAGAAAAAAAATGAATAAAAATAAAAGTTACCAGCACAGGCTTACTAATTCTTAGATTTTATAATGGTGGAATCTGAGTTTTTGTAGTTTTAATAGCTACACAATTGACTTTGCCTTGTAACGTTTGAGACACACTGCTCATTGGAGCTCTCTTATGGTTTAAGCTAGTTACCATGAGATGGCTTGGATGTCATTGTACATATTTATTTTATTTAATTAATTTATTTTTTAAAACTGTATTTAAATCCAACCAATTAATATATAGTGTAATAATGGTTTCAGGAATAAAATTCAGTGATTCATCACTTACATATAAGACCCAGTACTCATCCCAACAAGTACCCTCTTTAGTACGCATCACCCATTTAGCCCACCCCCTCTACCACCCCTCCAGCAACCCTCAGTTTGTTCTCTGTATTTAAGAATCTCTTATGGTTTGTCTCCTGCTCTGTTTTTATCTTATTTTTCTTTTCCTTCCCCTATGTTCATCTGTTGTGTTTCTTAAATTCCACATATGAGTGAAATCATATGGTATTTGTCTTTTCTCTGACTGACTTATTCAGTGTACATATTTATAGAAGGCTTTTTGGGGCACATGGGTGGCTCAGTCAGTTAAGCATCTGATTTCAGCTCAGGTCATGATCTGATGGTTCGTGGGTCAAGCCCCACATCAGGCTCTGTGCTGACAGCATAGATTCTGTCTCTCTCTGCTCCTCTCCCACTCATACTATGTTTCCCTTTCTCTCAAAAATAAATAAACATTAAAAAATTAAAAATAAAAAAAAGAAACCTTTTCAAGTATGTGTGAGTCTTTCTCTTAGGTGAGTACACATGTGTTAAAGAGACATGCTTTTTTTTTTTTTAGGGTTTTGTTTGCTAAGTGGTGAAGTACATGGTTACCAGTTCAACCTTGGCAAACTGTTCAACTTACAGCTGTATTTTCCTCCTCAGACTTTGCTGGCTTTTAGTACATATATGTGTGTGTGGAAGTATATGTGTTTGTGCATGTGTGTCTCGTTTAGGCGCATCAGTCACCTGCATTTCAGAGCTGAGGATCAGTTAAGCCTTTCTTTTGCTCATCCCATTTCCACGTGTTTTGTGTTTGTTTTACTTGTAGGTGTGATTGCAGCGGTTGCAGTTGCAGTCCTTGCTGCGGGGATCTCCTTTCACTACTTCAGTGATTAGGGTGAGACACAAAGAGCTTCCTGATCATCCAGAGAACACTGACCAACAATTATGAATCATAAAGATGCAGACCATCCATCTACATTTCAGACAGTAGCAGCCAGATCTGCTGCCAATAATGCCTACTAGGTGTGTTTCTGACTAAATGGAAATCACTAGCTGCCTCATTTAGCCCTGCTTATATTATAGATGGCTCAGGCTTGCAAAAATAAAGTTGTGCATATAGATGGAAGTTGCATGTCACAAATCCTTATTATCTATTTTCAAAAATGTTCAAAATGATGGCTTACTTTCATAGATTTTAGTCCTCTTGATCTGGATTGCATATTGATCAGGATATTGAAAACGTGAATAGTCAGGGTTGACTGTATATCTTAGTAATAGAATAACTGGAGAAATTTCTAAGAAGTGGGGCAACTACCTATTAGGTGAACTCATACTCTAGGACCTTTCTAAGGCATACTCAGTTACAAAATACTGATTGAGTTCTGGTCAAGGAGTAAGGCAACCTTTTCAGAGAGGTTTGAGTTGGTAAGGATTGCCATAAATCATGTGCTTTCTCAGGTTAGCATATCATACATGTTTTAATATATTAGACATTTACTTCTAGTGGTACATTAGACTAGGTACTACAAAACTAAATCCTGAATAAAACCTACTTTTGAATGCATTAATCGGCTCAAAGACAGTAGGGAAGTTTCTGAGAATCATACCTCTATTTTGACTCCCCCACAAAAATGAACACATTTTGAGTTGGGAATTGTGAATACTCTATTAAACATGCAAGTGGGCAGTGGTTACTCAGATGGCAAATACTAGTTGCAACACTGCCAATATGCAATTTGCCTTGGACTAGAAACAAGGAGATGAATCTGAATCTAACATGCTGTCCTAGCCAGTACAGTTGAAATTGCTACCCAGTTTATAGTATCCTATAAATACTTCTGGCAGAAGCAAGATACAGCCTCAAGATTTCCATAGATTATGATAAAGCAGTATAGATTACCAGTGCAAATCGAAACCAGCTAGCATGAGAAAGTTCCCATAGAAATAATAAGCTTTGGATTCAGTTCTCCAAGGTCTCATCACCAACTTCTATGAAAGATGGAACCACAGGCACAAATGAGAACTAAAGAACTGCTAAAAATGAAAAAAATGTTACTTGAAATTAAAAAAAAAACCAAAACCTCAAGCATGTTGAATATCATGTTAGACTCAACTGAAGACACAATAAATAAACTGTAAGTGAGTTCTAAAGAAATTATCCAGTGCTCAGCAAGGAGAAACAAGGAACAAGAAAATAAAAATATTAAAGAGAAGTTAAGAGATATGGAGAGAAGAATTACAAAGACTAGAAGTATTACGAGGAAAGAATAGAGAGGGGTGGAGGAGTGGCAATATTTGAAGATAACTATTTTCCAGATTTGTTGGAAAAATATGACTTCATGATTTCAGGAAACGTATTATATCCCAGGAATATATGGATCAAATCCATGCCTAACCCAAAGTATTAGAACAAAAAGGTAACCAAATACAAGATTTTAAAAGCAATCAAAGGGACAAAAAGATCACCAATGAAGGCAAGACAGTCACATACTTAGTAGGCTTCTCAATAGCAACAATGTACCCAAAAGATGATGGATTCAAAATTATGAGAAAAACTAATTATCAACTTAGAATTTATATGAAGCAAAACTGAAATGTTCTGATGAAAAACAGATTTTTGCCATCAACAGACTTTCGCTAAAGAAACTGCAAAAGGATGATCTTCAAGAAGGAAAATGATTCCATAAGGATGATCTGAAATTGAAGGACTAGTGAACAAATAAAGTGATAAACATGTAAATCAAGTGTTGTTAATATAAAACAAGTGTAATGAAAAAAGTGTTTTTAAGAAGTAAAACTGTAAAAAAAAAATGTAAAACTAAATAAACATTTTATGCAACATGAATGTGGACTTCTAAAATAGGATATAATTAAAAAACTGGATAGTAGCTTATAAGATGGAAGGAGGGTGGTTAGAATTAAAGTGTTCTGAGGTGCCTTTATTGTTCAGAAAGTGGTTGAAGATACTGTTTAAAGTATGTTGAATATATATGGTAAAATTTCAAGTGTAACTGCTAAAAATAGTAGATAGGGAATGAATCATTGCAAAGGATAAGAAGTTTAAAATAATGGAAAAGGAATACAGTAACAGTACAAAAGGAAGAAATTAGGGGTGGAGAGGGGCAAACTAGATAAAATCATAGTAACAAGTTAAGTAATACTATTAAACTTGAATAGACTAAACCCAGTTCAACAACAGACTGATTAAGTTTTCGAAATCCAGCTGTAGGCTAGGTTTTTTAAAAGATGAAAACACAGACAAATAAAATTTGTGTAGCTTTGGTGATATTAAATCCAAATTAGATTTTATGGTAGTATTATTAAAGATGGAGAAAGCCACCAAATGATAAAAGGATCAATTCACTAGAAATAAATAACAATTTTAAATTTGTATATACTTTGTAAAATGACCTCAAAATACATAAATTATAGGGCTAGACCAACAAATTGAACAATAGAGTCGGAAATTTCACCAGCTCTCAATTATTGGTAAATAAACCAAGTCAAAAATGAATGGAAAACCAAACTTGAATAATACAATCAACATACTGATTCAACAGATTTAAAATAATCAGCAATTAGAGAATATTCTTAGGCATTTTATGTTAGCGAAAGTTGACCATGTATTGGGCATGAAATAAATTACAGTAGTTTTAAAAATCAGTATTAAATGGATAATCAGAAATAAGTTTGAGATCAGTAAGAAATGTTAAGTTTTTTAAAAAGCATACATTTACATGTTTTAAAAACAAATACTTAGAACTTAATTATAAGTACCACGTTTGGAGAAATTGGGTGGTACAGCAGAAACTGCACTGAAGGAAATGACTTTAAATGCTTACATTTTTTAAAAAGCTTGAGTATGTAACTTAAGAAAAGAACAACAGAATAAACAATGTTGAAGCAAGGAGATACAGGCAAGGGAAGAAATCAATGAATTAGAAAATAAAATAATCACAAAGTCAAAGTTGTCTTCATGACAATAAAATTGGCATAATTGAACAAGAAGAAAACAGGGCCCAAGTAGACAACATAAAGATTGAAAAGGATTCTTGGGGCACCTGGGTGGTTCAGTCAGTTGAACTTCAGACTTCAGTGCAGGTCATGATCTCACAGTTGGTGAGTTTGAGCCCTGCATCGGGCTTGCTGCTCAGTGCAGAGCTTGCTTCAGATCCTCTGTCCCCTTCTTTCTCTGCCCTTCCCCTACTTGTGCACTCTCTCAAAAAACATTTTAAAAAAAGGATTCCATAGATATAGCAGAGATGAAAATGCTGAGACTGACAGAAGTATCAATATATTTGAAAACTTAGACAAAATTAAGGTCTAGAAAAATACAATTTCTTTAAATTGTCTAAAGAAGAAATAGACAAGCTAGATAGACTTATTCAATAGTGTTGAAAAGTAAGTAATGAAAATTTTTTTGACAGACTAGCCCACATCTACAGATGTTTCTTTTTCAAGGACAATACTATTTAAACATCTCATGCAAACTCTTCCAAAGACTCTTCAGCTCATTTTGTGGATCCAGTATAACTACTCATAGTAGAACCAGATGACTCCTACATTCAGTAGGAGAAAAGAAAATTCCAGACTCATCCCACACATTAACAGATATTAAAACCAAAAGCGCTATTGATCAGCTGAATTCAACATTATATAAGAAAGGATGGTGCAGTATGACTAAGTTGTATTTATACATTTAAAATCAGGAACTCAGTAAGGATGCTTTTATCACCACTTCTATTCATCACTGTACTGTAGACATAATGAGCAAAGAACAAATCAGACATTTTAAGAGGTTGTGACTGAGCACATGAAAAGATGTTTAATTTCATAAGTCATCAACTAAGACCATGGTGAATATCATTTTACATCCAGTAAAATGAAAAGTTAAGAAATACGACAATATTAATGAAGAAGATTTGCATCAAGAAGACATTTACAGGTAGGGTTGTAAATCAACACACAGTTTGCCCTGGAAAGCAATTTGGCAATATCTTTTAAAGTAAACCATATACATACTCTAATACCTGACCATTCTACTTCTACATATATACCTTAGAGAAATTCTTTCCATATGTATACAAGAGTACATCTGTGAGAATGTTCAAGGCAGCCTTATTTGTAATCACCCAAATGTTTATTGACAAGAAATGAAAAATAAATTATGGGTTTTGTAATTTAATTTAATAGGGAGAATGACCTAAGAAAGCAAGTCTCAGAAGCCTGCAGTATGATAGATAGCTTTTATAAAGTTTAAAAACAAGCAAATCTCATCTATATTACACAGGAACACATGATAATTTTTTTTTAATGTGGCAGAGTGATACAAAAAATTCAGGATGTTGATTACCATTTCAAGGTGGGACTAATGGCAGAGCAGGAAGACAAGAAGGAACAAATGAATAGATGAAACATTATTGGTGATTTTTTAGTTCTTGAGTTGAAATGGGTTACTTGATACTCACTTTATGTACCTAATGGTATTAACATATATATATATATATTTTCTTGGTTGTCTACTACTAACAAATGACCCCCAAACTTAATTGGCTTAAAACAATGACTGTTTCATTTTTTTTTTCCCCACAATTTTGAATTGACAGGAATCAGGTTGCTCTTCACGTGGTGTAGGCTAGAACTACAATTTTCTAGGAGCTTGATTAGGTTTGAAACATCCAAAATAGCTCATTCATATGGTTGGCAGTTGATACTGGCCATCAGCTGGGAACTCACCTATCACACCTCAGTTTTCTTCTGTGTGGCCTGTGTGGCTTGGGGTTTTTCCATCATGGTGACTGGGCTTCTTCCTATCGTAATGACTGGGATTCAAGAAGTAACATCCCAATTGTGAGCATTCCAAGAGGAAAGAAGTAGGACCTGTGCGTCTTTTTGAGGCCCTGGCTTAGAAATCTCAGAACATCACTACATTGTGTTGGTCAAAGTAATCTACAGGACCAGCCTAGATTAAAGATGAAGGAGAAAAAACCTTTACCTCTCAATGGGTATGCATATATGAGAAGGAAAGGATTTGATGGCAACCATCTTTGGAGATTATTATCATAATATACCCTGTGGACTCTGGACATAGCAGTTCATGTTCCTGATGTGGAAAATGAATTCACCACCTCTCAAGACACCTTAAAAGTTTCATCTTTAGATTCAGACTCAAGGCCCATAATCCCATCATTTGAATCAGTTTCAGGTACATGATGAGCCACCTTTACTTCAGCTCTTCTCAATATGAAGATGCATGAACTAAGAAACAAGTTTTCTTCCCCATATATCCATATGGTAAGACCGGCAATAGATTCTTGTCTGAAAGGAGGGAAAATGAGAGGTACAAAGCAGAAAATGGTTCATAGCAATTCTGAACTCCCAACTGGGCACATGTCTCTAAAATCATCATGATTCTAGGCACAGGGAGTGTATGTTAATTAGGGCCTAATTCTTAGCTCTGGCCCTTCCCTGTGAGATTTTGACTCTAATCTGAGTTGTCCTTTTCCATGACAGTGCCTTGTTTGAAGTTGAATAGCTTTCTCAACTTGCTTCCTTGTCTTTGAAGGTTGAAGGCCCAGAAGCCTCTTTTTATTTTGAACTGCCTCTTCCTTTTGGACCAAACTGATGTAATTCCTTTAAAAATATTGTGTATTTTCTATGAATCAAATTATAATCCACTCTATTCAGCAAAAGGCACACCCACAAATCTGTTCAAGATAGGCCTCTCCCTCTACTTTGAGCTAAGTGCCAGGATGCTGAAAGACAACATCCTTAAGAATCAGGTACCAATTGCCTTGCTGAGTGGACTAAAATAAAATACATGCTTATAAGATTCTTAGAAGTCTTTTTGTCTAGCTAAGAGATCTATGAGGCACTGGATTAAATATTTCTGAAGTCTTAAAGGTTATTCTAGCTGTACTCTCAATCCTAACTTAACTTGTGCTTTGTTTTACTTGCAATTCCCTAGAGTTGAGCATTGCCCAGAGGTCATTTCCTCCTCTAGAATTTCTTGCTGGCTGGAAAATGGTGTTCAGGGCCTTTATATTTCCTATAAAGTTTGCTCCAAAACTGAACAGTTTCTTACTTAGTTCATCTCTCTTTCCATCTCTGATCAAAGCCAGTAAAAGTCAGTTGGAATTTTCAGTATTCTGTCTGGAAATCTCCTTGGCCAGATCCACAAGATTATTCAGTTATTTCTTCCAGTTTGTGATTTCCACAAGTTCATTAGTTCTACCTTTCACATTACTGCAGGTGAAAGTGCCTTTCATAACAAGGGTTGCCTTTCAGTAACAATTTTTTCATTGTTCTTGCCATCATTGTTTCCTGAAGGCCTTAAAGCTTTTGTCTCCTTCTAAGTTCCCATGTTAAGGCTACATGTTTTGGCTTTGGCCCAGTGCTACTTTATTTCTAGGCACCAGTTTCTGTTTTGGTTATCTCTTCATAATCATCTCAAAACTTACTGGTACTAGCCATTTTATTAATGGTTTTATTAATCATTTATTTATGATTCTATAGATTGACTGGGTTCAGCTGGCTCAGCTGAAAGGTTCTGCTCCACATGATGTTAGCTTGGGCTTCAGTTATCTAAGGGCTGTGACATCCAAGATAGCTCATCCACATATTTGGCAATTTATCTGCTGCTTTTCCATATAACCTCTCCACATGGCTTAGGCTTCTCAAATCATGGTGGTTGGATTCCAAAAGGAAGAGCCCCAAACATCAGTGTTCAAAAAGCAAGGAAGTGGGAATTGTTACCTCTTAAAGGACTGGGCTTAGAAATCCCAGAATGTCATTCCTCTATATTCTATTGGTCAAAGCAAACAGGGGCAGTATAGTTCCTAGAGGAGAGGGAAAAGAAGTTCACCTCTCAATGGAAGAGTAGCACATGCATACGGGGTGGGAAAGAATTAATGACATTCATCACAGGAGACTTATTATACATATATTCTTTAGTATATGTAAAATATTAAAAATGATAAAAAATACAAGAGAAAGGAGAGAATTCAAGAAGTTACCTAGGGAAATAATTACTATTAATACTCTAAATACATAATCCATATATTATCCTTACCACAAATTTTCTATTTCTTCCTGTTTCAGTTTTGGTAGTGTATATGTTTCTAGGAATTTGTCCATTTCTTCCAGATTACCCATTTTATTGCCATATAATTGCTCATAATATTCTCTTATTATTGTTTTTATTTCTGTTGTGTTGGTTGTGATCTCTCCTCTTTCATTCTTTATTTTATTTATTTGGGTCCTTTTTCTTTTCAATCAAACTGGCTAGTGGTTTATCAATTTTGTTAATTCTTTCGAAGAACCAGCTTCTAAGTCAGCCAGGAGGAGGTCAAACTTTCACTCTTCGCAGATGATATGATACTTTATATGGAAGACCCAAAAGATTCCTCAGTGGGGAAAACTGAGAGCTTTCCCCCAAGGTCAGGAACAAGACCGGGATGTTCACTCTTGCCACCCAAGCTTCCCAAACAAATAATTTTTTTAAAGCAAGTATAACTAAATTAATATCAGGCAAACAAATTTATAGTCATTTGTAAGTGGTCATTACATAATGATAAAATGGAATCCTTTTGCCAGGAATATCTATCAATTTTAAACATATATACCTAACAAAATGTCATAAAATATCACGGCACAAATTGATAGAATACAGGGAGAAAGTGACTAATGTACCATCAGAGATTTTAGTACAGTGCTTGCAATCCTTAATATATCAAGATATCAACAAAAAATTAATATCAATGTAGATATTAACCACATGATCAACAAGCTTGATCTAAGGGAAATATATGAAATACTGCAATCAGTAATTAGCCAACTGATCATTCTTCCCCCTCTAGCACACAAAGATTTTCAAAAGTTAATAAATTAGGATATTGTAAGACAGATTACATTTAGGAACACAATGCAATTAAGTAGAAATTAATAACAAATATATATTTGTTACCAAAACGTGTGTGTGTGTGTGTGTGTGTGTGTGTGTGTATACAACTCCCGTGTCAAGTAATAGAATTATACTGTAAATTTCAAATTATTAAACTTTCACTCTTTGCAGATGACATGATACTTTATATGGAAGACCCAAAAGATTCCATGAGAGAAGGGAAGGGGAAAAAGTAGTTTCAAACAGAGAGGGAGGAAAACCATAAGAGAATCTTAAATACAGAGAACAAACTGAGGGTTGATGGAGAGGCAGGGAGAGGGGAAAATGGGTACTAAGGAGGGCATTTGTTGGGATGAGCACTAGGTGTTGCATGTAAGTGATGAATCATGGGAATCTACTCCTGAAGCCAAGAGCACACTATATACACTGTATGTTAGCTAACTTGGCAATAAATTAAAAATAAAAGTTCTCTCCAGTCCCCCACCAAAATGAAAACAACAACAAAATAAATTTTTAAAATCTCTTAGGGGCGCCTGGGTGGCTCAGTCGGTTGAGCATCCAACTTCGGCTCAGGTCATGATCTCATAGTTCGTGGGTTTGAGCCCCGCATCAGGCTCTGTGCTGACTGCTTGCTCAGAGCCTGGGGCCTGCTTCAGATTCTCTCTCCTTCTCTCTCTCCTCCTCCCTCGCTCACGCTTTGTCTCACTCTATCTCTCAATAAAATAAAAATAAATAAATAAATAAATAAATAAATAAATAAATAATAAAATCTCTTAAATGTGCAAAGTAGTCTGATTGCAGAGGCTAAGACTTCCAATACTATGTTGAATAACAGTGGAAAAGGCAGATTGAGGATGATATTAGCATTGGGTTGTTCATATATGGCTTTTATGATCTTGAGGTATACTCCTTCGATCCCTACTTTCCTGAGGGTTTTTATCAAGAAATGATGCTGTATTTTGTCAAATGCTTTCTCTGCATCTATTGAGAGGATCATATGGTTCTTGTCCTTTCTTTTATTGATGTGATGAATCACATTAATTGTTTTGCGGATATTGAACCAGCCCTGCATCCCAGGTATAAATCCCACTTGGTCGTGGTGAATAATGTTTTTAATGTATTGTTGGATCCGGTTGGCTAATATCTTCTTGAGGATTTTTGCATCCATGTTCATCAGGGAAATTTGTCTATAGTTCTCCTTTTTAGTGTGATCTCTGTCTGGTTTTGGAATCAAGGTAATGCTGGCTGCATAGAAAAAGTTTGGAAGTTTTCCTTCCATTTCTATTTTTTGAAACAGTTTCAAGAGAATAGGTGTTAACTCTTCCTTAAATGTTTGGTAGAATTCCCCTGGAAAGCCATCTGACCCTGGACTCTTGTTTTTTGGCAGATTTTTGATTACTAATTCAATTTCCACCAAAAAACTGCTAGAATTGATTCATGAATTCAGCAAAGTTGCAGGATATAAAATCAATGCACAGAAATTGGTTGAATTCCTATACACCACCAATGAAGCGACAGAAAGAAATCAAGGAATTGATTCCATTTACAGTTGCACAAAAAATCATAAAATACCTAGGAATAAATCTAACCAAAGAGGTGAAAAATCTATACACTGAAAACTGTAAAAAGCTTATGAAAGAAATTGAAGAAGACACCAAAAAATGGAAAAAAGATTCCATGCTCCTGGATAGGAAGAACAAATATTGTTAAAATGTCGATACTACCCAAAGCAATCTACATATTCAATGCAATCCCTATCAAAGTAACATCAGCATTCTTCACAGAGCTAGAACAAATAATCTAAAATTTGTATGGAACCAGAAAAGACCCCCAACTGGCCAAAGTGATCTTGAAAAAGAAAACCAAAGCAGGAGGCATCACAATACCAGACTTCAAGCTATACTACAAAGCTGTAACCATCGAAACAGTATGGTACTGGCACAAGAAGAGACACTCAGATCAATGGAACAGAACAGAGAACCCAGAAATGGACTCACAAATGTATGGCCAACTAATCTTTGATGAAGCAGGAAAGAATATCCAATGGCATAAAGACAGTCTCTTCAGCAAGTGGTGCTGGGAAAACTGGACAGCGACATGAAGAAGAATGAACCTGGGCTACTTTCTTACACCAGACACAAAAATAAACTCAGAATGGATGAAAGACCTCAATGTAAGACAGGAAGCCATCAAAATCATCAAGGAGAAAGCAGGCAAAACCTCTTTGATCTTGGCCACAGCAACTTCTTACTCAACTCGTCTCCAGAGGCAAGGGAAACAAAAGCAAAAATGAGCTACTGTGACCTCATCAAAGTAAAAAGGAAACAATCTTCTGCACAGCAAAGGAAACAATCAGCAACACTATAAGGCAACCGACAGAATGGGAGAAGATATTTGCAAACAACATATCAGATAAAGGGTTAGTATCCAAAATCTATAAAGAACTTATCAAACTCAACACCCCCCAAAAAAATAATCCAGTGAAAAAATGGGCAAAAGACATGAATAGACACTTCTCCAAAGAAGACATCCAGATGGCCAACTGACACATGAAAAAATGCTCCACATCGCTCATCATCAGGGAAATACAAATCAAAACCACAATGAGATACCACACTGCACCTGTCAGAATGGCTAACATTAACAACTCAGGCAACAACAGATGTTGGTGAGGATGTGGGGAAAGAGGATCTCTTTTGCATTGTTGGTGGCAGTGCAAGCTGGTGCAGCCACTCTGGAAAACAGTATGGAGGTTCCTCAAAAAATTAAAAATAGAACTACCCTACAACCGAGCAATTGCCCTACTAGGCATTTATCCAAGGGATACAGGTGTGCTGTTTTGAAGGGACACATGCGCCCTCAAGTTTATAGCAGCACTATCAACAATGGTCAAAGTATGGAAAGAGCCCAAATGTCCACTGATGGATGAACGGATAAAGAAGATGTGGTATATGTATACAATGGAGTATTACTCAGCAATCCAAAAGAATGAAATCTTGCCATTTGCAACTACGTGGATGGAACTGGAGGGTATTACGCTAAGTCAAATTAGTCAGTCAGAAAAAGACAAAAATCATATGATTTCACTGATTTGAGGACTTTAAGAGATAAAACAGATGAACATAAGGGAAGGGAAACAAAAATAATATAAAAACAGGGAGGGGGACAAAACAGAAGAGACTCATAAATATGGAGAACAAACTGAGGGTTGCTGGAGGAGTTGTGGGAGGGGGGATGGGCTAAATGGGTAAGGGGCATTAAGGAATGTACTCCTGAAATCATTGTTGCACTATATGCTAACTAATTTGGATGTAAATTTTAAAAAATAAAAAATAAAATTAAAAAAAGTATTACAAAAAAAATAAAAAAATAAATGTGCAAAGTGGAAAAAATGATGGGAAAATCACATCTGTATTTTTTTTTAATGAATGTGAATGTAATGTACAGCCGTGGTCTTATGCTTCTAAACTTCTGTGGGACTAACACACTTTATTAGTACTAAGTCTCTGAAATTCAAGTCAATTTCATGTGTGATAATCATTGTGTGTTGAAAGTGCATTAATTTGTTAGAACAGGAACCCTGTAGAGGAGATAATCATACCATGTCAGCAATGAATAAATGTCAGCCTTAAAAATGAATTACTGTTTTTGAGATAACATGATTAAATCAAGCTAGTATGTGCTCAGGGATTGGGAGTGGGGAGTGGACATTTTGAAAAATAAAATAGCCTAGGGTGAAACACCTGGTTTTATGAAAGTGGTTTTTTAGAAGCATTATCTTTATACTATGAAAAAAAAAGCTCTGAAAGATAAAAAAGACTTTGATACTTGTTATAGATGAGAGCCTCAAGTAAAGATATTTATTTTATGTTTATGATATCAATTTATGTTTCCTTTGAATGCTATTGCCCAAAAAAGGAAAATCCATAATTGAAAACTGAGATTATGTGCTATATACCTAAGACTTGTTTTGTCTACCAGGGCCATGGCCACCACGGTAATTTTGGAGTTGTGCGGCCTACCGAAGCTTTATCTGGATTCCAGGTAACTTTCCTTTTTCCCCGAAGAATTGACACGGACATGAAATGTATTAAGACAGACTTTCTAATCTTAGGGAATCCCAAATTTTGTTGATAATGTATGCTTTGTATTGGTGACTGGTAAACAAAGAGTATAATGTATCCTAGAGCATAGGCACTAGGATTGGGAGACCAAGGTTAGGTTTAGACTCTACATCTTACTAGGTGTATAAACCTGGACAAGTAAACTAACCATAAACTTCAATTTCTCCATCATCTGTATTAATTAACTCATTTAGTGTATGTGTGTGTGGGAAGACCCTTTCTCAATGTATATGTATACCAAGTCATGGTGTTGTATCCTTTAGACAACTTACAATGTCAGTTACACCTCAATAAAGCTGAAAAATTTTTGTCTCCGTCCTTGAACAGGACATATTAAAACCTTTGCTGTGCCCTCCTCTTAGGGCAGTTGTGAGAATCAAATGAGATAATATATGTTATGTATAACATTATATTATATATAACATAAACCCTGAAATGGAGAAAGTGTTAAAGAGGTAGGGTTGAAAAATTGGAGGTCTTGAAGAACATATACTTTGAGAGTGAAAGTAAGAGGAAGAACAGAATAGAGATGACTGTATTTAGCTAATCAGAGGGGCATGAATGTATACTAATTTCTTCACTGAAATCCAATATCAGCTGGGTTCCAGAATATAGGATCTCAAACAGTAATACATAAACAAAATAAAAATAAATCCCCATGTCTTTTAATTTTAGGAATGTGTGCTCTCCTAGATTGCAAATCTTTGAGAAGAAAGAATGACTATATCTTACCCATTTTTATCACCTACTTCCTATATCTAACATAATTACTTGTATGTATTAGACACTCAAAACTTGTGGAAAACCAGTGTAGATAAAGAAAACAAAGAAAATCAAAATTTTATCGTGAGGTAATAGTTTACAAGATATATTTGAACAACTAAGTATATGATCATGATTATATTGTACAAAAAAAAATTCAGTATAATAGTCCTCAAAACTCTGTAGATTTCTTTCTAATGTGTGTGTTAATATTTATTTCACACTTTTGTTTTTAGAAATAATTTAACTTATATTTATCATGGTATCCTCAGTCAACTTGAAATGACAATTTTTGGGGAGATCTCTCATTCAATTCAAATATTTAGAATTTTTAATAAGGTCCTTATATGCAGGAATGTGTGTGAGGTGTTTGGGATAGATGAATTGCATCCCACCATCTTCTTAAATTAGCTTCTATTTACATGAGCATATCTTTCAGAGGTTGTATCTATGTACTGTATGTACCATTATACTTCATAAGTATCTGTTAGTAATAGTAATAATGATAATAATAATAATAATAATAATAATAATAATAACACTTGAGTAATACCTATGTAACAGGCACTGTTCTAAGTAGTTTGTTTACATGATTTATTCACTTTTTCCTCACAGTCCAGTGAGGATGTGCTATGATTATCCTTATTTGACAGATGAGGAAACAGGTACAGAGAGGTTAACTAACTTACTCAAGGTCACTGAATTAACCCAGGTAGTCTGGCACCAGTGCTCAGGCTATTAACCACCATTACTAATATATACATGGATATAGATGCAGGCATTACCTATTGCTTGTTTAAATTTCTCCTTTCTCTACTGTAAGCTCCTTAAGGTCAGGAACACTACATGGCACATTGCAGCTCATCCATAAATATTTCATGAACGAATGAATGAATAAGCTTCTCACTTACTAAGATAATTTTGCTGTTCCCTAAAATATTTCTCTTATTTTAATATTACTTTGCAACTGACACTCTTGGTTCTTCCAAGGCTATTCCCCTTATTATTTGGGTGGTTTGTTATGAGGCATGTTACAGCATTTTAGACCTTTACATTTAAACTTCATTCTTTTGCTGAGACAAAAATGATCTCTTCTCCTGCCAAACATAATAGCGGAATGAGTGTTTACATGAGGGGAGTTTGTAATCCAGGATTTCTGCAGCAGCGGGTTTCAGATATTCTAGTCAAATCCTGCCTTTTGTCCGACTCTTTCTGATGAGTGTTACCATCAAAGCTGCATTCTGGCATCCATTAGTCACCAAGTGCTTATTTTGAGAATGGTTGCTATCATCACTTACTCCCTACAAAGGTGCCACCTAGTTACTTTTGTTTTGGCAATTATGGGTTAAATACATTCCTGGGTTCAGTCCTGCTTAAGCTTGCTAGTTCTCTATTTTAAATGCACAGTTGATACAAGAGTAAAGCTTTCACTGAAGGAATCTTTCAAAGCACTCCTTTTTATTCTTCTTTTTAATAGATGAAACTTTTTTCACTGCTTAGCTATGCTTTTCTACCCCTGCCCTACAAAGCTGTATCACATTGTAGTTAAAGACTAGCGATTGAGAACTTACATCCTTAAAATATTGTTCTCTTTAAAGATATCCATTTGACTATCATTCCTTACTGCCTTGTCATCATCTTTTTAAGTATTTACTTCCAGCTCATGGAATTAATGTCAATCTAAAGAGACATTCCACTAAGGAGTTTTTTCATTATTAATATCTCATATGAAGATCCTGTTTGTTTGTTTGTTTCTATGGCTTTTTGAGTCCATTAATTCCTTAGCAGAGAACTCCATAAAGGATTAACAAATTTGTTAGCAATTGTCTGATCGGAGAAAACAGTTGGACTATTTTTTTTGTTTCTTATTTTATATGTAATTGCCCTGCATGTATCTCTCCTAGAACTTTTCCTCCTTGTGATATGTCTAGAATTCACCAACTTAGAAACAGGCCAGAGGATATTTAAAATGCCTTTCCCAATTTACAAAGAGGAATAGAAGATGGAATTTTAGGTTCATTAAAAGAAACTACCTATTGCAATGACTATATGTTAAGGACTTGTCAATGTATGCTGGCCATAGTTAGGAATTCTATATTACCCATATTTGTATCACCAATATCTACAACAATTACAGGCCTTCTTTTTCTTTCCCATTCTTTTTCTCCTTTATTCTCTTTCTCCAGTTGAGACACAGGGTTTCATAGTCTAGGAGAGAGGTGAAAGTAGAAATGTGAATTTGAAAGTGATCTGAATGTAAGGTGATATTTAAGACTATGGACAGAAGGGGGCTACCTTGGATGAGTGTTTGGCAAAGAAGACTATTCATACTTAAATGAAATAGTCAGTAGGATAGAAAGCAAACAAACAGTGTATTTTGAAAGAAGCCGAAAGAAGTGACTCAAAAAGAGGGGAGGTGGGCAGCTCTGACATATGCTTATTAAGAGATAGAATAAAATAGGGAATAAGAATTGTCCCCTAAGTTTGACAATATGACTTCAACTGTAATTAGAGTGTTTGAGACAAAGGCTGGATGGGAGTGGGATGAAAAAAAATGGAAATGAAGACAAAGATAGTGGCTGTAGATAGTTCTTTTGAGAGATATGACTGTATAGGAAAGCAGGGAACTGAGGAATAGCTGGAAATTTTAAATTATAGTTAGGTATATTTTACATAGTGGGCAATTTTAAAATTCATTTACAAGCCAATATGAATAGTATGACAAAGAGAAAGGGTGAAACATGATGAAATGAGAGGGAAAACACTTGCAGGAGAAAAATGGGTGAGAAGGTTGGCTCTACTGCTCAGTTTGGTCATGAGTCTTAGCTGCATGGACACTTGCGTTATAACGTCAGTGGAAACAGTGTTTACATGCAGGTGCACATTGTAGATTGGTGATGGAAAGGTGAAGTAGGGCTCGTCTGATAAATTCTATTTTCTCAGTGAAATATGAGGAAGGTGAAGTGCTTGAAGTAGGAAGAAAATCTATAAAAGGCTTAAGGAATGAGAATCTATAAAGTCTTCATTTAGGAAACTGGAGACTAGAACTGTGACAAAGTCTGATTTGAACATTGGTCCACCAGGGGAAAATAGGCAAAACTGTTTTAAGCACACTTTCTACAGGGAGCCAATTTTTGATGATTTATCAAGCACTATGTCTTCATATACGGGCCTTAGTGCTTCAGCTCTCACTCACCATTATTTCCTACAGTGATTCAGACCCCTAGAAGTTTCTTTTATCTTCTTGCTCAGTTCATTCATGTGTTTAAAAACATTTTTCAAATTATATTTTATTTTGCATTTCCATTTGTTTGTGTAGGAGGAGAGTTTTGCAAGTGTTTTCAAGAGAAATAGATCTCTGAACTTCAGTTTCATCATTTTTAAAGTCGAATAATACTATCTACTTGTGGAATTGTGGTTAAGAATTAGACATTATAGGGGCTCCTAGGTGGCTCAGTTGGATAAGCATCTGACTCGTGATTTCGATTCAGGTCATAATTTCCCGGTTTATGGGATCAAGCCCGCCTGCAATGGGCTCCTCGCTGACAGCATGGAGACTGCTTGGGATTCTTTCTCTCTATCTTTCTCTCTCTCCTCCCCTCCCCTGCTCACGCACATGCACGTGTTCTCTCTCTCAAAATAAATGAACAAATAAACGTTTAAAAAAAGAAATTAGGGGATGCCTAGGTGGCTCATTCAGTTAAACTCAGGTCATGATCTCACAGTTCGTGGGTTTGGGCTTCGCAACTGGCTCTGTGCTGACAGCTTAGAGCCTGGAGCGGGCTTGGGATTCTGTCCCTCTCTCTTTGCCCCTCCTCCACTCATGCTCTGTCTCTCTCAAAGTTAAATAAACATTAAAAAATTAAAAAAGGATTAGATATTATATGTATAAAATGCTGGCCCATAAAAATAAAAATTAAAAAATGATATCTGTATAGTTGTAATTATTATCACTACTAGATAATTTTTTGTCTGTAGAATAAAAAGACTTTGCTACTACTCTGCCTTTTTTCCTAAATAAGGTTAGCTTCTGAAATTGTATTTAAAAGAAATACTACTTTTTTTTGCAACTTTAATGTGGCACAGTGTTTCTAAGTTTATGTGTGTGTGTGTGTGTGTGTGTGTGTGTGTGTATCTTAATGATTTTTTTTTTTGTATTTTGGGTTATATAATGTTTTTAGGACCTTGATAATGTAATACTCAAGAAAGAAAAGACTTCAAAAAGAAAATTTATTTCTTTGTGAGACTTTATTCTTATCACACTAGAAAAATTATAAATTTGAAAACCCAAATAATAACACTGAGGAAAAAACAAGGAGTAAAAAAGCCAACACATAATTTGAAAGGGATTTTGAAAACTGTCACATTATTCATATTCTCTTTGTCTACAAACATGTGGCTGAACACTACAATATTTTATAGTAAAGACTTCTATGCATTTAAGTTACTAAGAAATGCTAAGTAAATACTTTTAGTGTACATGTTTTTTTTTTCCCACAAATTAAAATAGCCATGGCCATACTTGGTGTTCTCTAAAGGAATATAGATACTATGAAAATCAATGCTCAACTTGTAAAGGAGAAATATGAGATGTTGACATAGTGACTCTTTATTCAATATCTTCCTCCATGTTGGTCTGATCTAGGGCATGTGTCTCTCTTTCAGGTAGTAACCCATATTCATTTAGGAAAGACTCCACATCCCCAGCAAAAAATTCTTCTGCAAACTGTTCAGAAACACTAATAAAATTGCTTATGAGTTCCCCACCTTTGTAGACAAGCAGTGTGGGGAGTACATCTGAGGAAAAGCGGTCCCTAGCACCTGTATTAGAAGCTTTTATTTTACAAAACTTGACCATAGGGTATTCAACTGCAAGGCATGTAAAGCTACTGTTTAGAGCATCACAGCCCTTAATGCCATCTTCATAAATGTGAACAACAATTGTGGTGATTTTCTGCTCCTTTTCAATAGTTTCCAGGAACTGCTCCCCAGTTTCCAGCTCATACACAAACCCATATCTAGGCCCAAAACTCAGCTTCTGGTGCATATCCTGCATACACTGTCTCCGGTATTTACGAAGGCAATTTTCATCTTCTTTGTCCCGGTGGATTAGTTCATATTCTTGAATGCTCATCTAGGAATAAACACAAGAAATGACAGAGATCATTCAGTCAGAATTTATATGCTTTAGACACAAAAGCATATAGACTCAAAGTTTGCATGTGCTATTTTCTCCCCCTCATCCTAGCTCACTCGTGGTGTGAAGGCCTTCTCCTTGACCACTTTTAGTCTTTGTTCAAATGTCACCTTCTTTGACTACACCACCTAACAGAATGCCCACCCTATGCTCTCTACTCATTATATTGGTTTATTTTTCTTCATAGCAATAAACACTACCTGAGATTGTGTTGTTTATTTATTTATTTAATAATAGTTTTTATAACTGATAGGTCCCATGGGGCAGGAATTATTCATCACTCTTCACTATCTGCTGTAGTGTCTGGAATATAATAGGAGCTCATAACTATTTCATGATTAGAGCATGCCTAAATATTGCTGTGGAGCCACAAGATGATCACCAGTAAGAAATGTGCCGCTGAACTACCCATCACTTTGGGTAAAAAAATCCCAGCAAGTTCTACCCTGGGGTGGCTTTCATAAAAAATAAAAAGGTATAGACACACAATCTGAATGTGTCACTCAAAAATGCCTTTATGTTTCTGATGCAGTCTGTTGAGAATTAATATATAATGAATGATATACACTGGTTTAGAGATAATAATCCATAAGGTGATATATTCCACAATGGAAATCACTTTATGGGTTTTTAATTAATATGATTATTGTTATTGTTATATAGATAATGCATGCTAATTATAAGGATTCAAAAATGGCCTAAAAGCTAAAGGAAGGAAGGAAGAAATAGTGAAATTTCCTCACTCTAATATTCTGAGTTTATCTCCATTAACATTTTAGAGATCATCTTTTAACATATCACATGGAAATACACATTATATGACAAGTAAATTACTGTGATTTTTTTGTTAATGCTGCTTTAAAAAAATCATGATACCTTAAAAAAAAAGTGGTTTATTCTGCTTATCTTCTTTCTCCTACTTGGAAAAAGGAAGTTGAGATCTCTCAACCAATCCCATCCTTCCAACTAATCAATATTGTCAAGTTGGTGAGTATCTTTCCCTAATTTTTTACACACATGTTCATATAATCATATAAGCATAAAAATATATGCAGTGATGTGGTTTTTTTCCCCATTGCTCTAGAGAATGGGATTGTATAATTTACCATACTCTGTATCTTGCTTTCTCATATTATAGAACTGCCTGTAAGTCAGCTCATGTATTTGTAACTAATTCTTTTAATAGCTGCTATACATTTTTTAATATGGAATATCTTCACAGGCATTCACTTCATTTCCTGTTTTTTTGCCAATATAAATACTATAATATATATTTTTGAAATATATCTATTTTATAATATCTCTAAAGTGATTCTTTCAAGTAATTTTGACTAAAAACATTGTAAGTTATTTATTATTGATTTCTCCTTACCTTTCTGCTGAATCTTTCTTTTGAGTCTTTGTTATCTCTACTCTGAGGAGAAGACATTTGTCTGAGAATCTCCTTCTTGCTTGGTGGAACTGAATCACTGTCTTCACTCTCTAATTTAAACTTTCTCCAATCATTTATTACTCCTTTGGGTCCTGAAATAAAATAAAAAACAAATTGTTTTCCTTTTTATTTTCAAAACGACTATTTATACAACTTAAATTTGTATTAAATATTGCCATGGGAATAGACTTGTCATCTTCTGCATCGGAAATGAACATCTTGTTTTGGCTAGAAATTTTTGACTGCCCTGCTCATAAAAATGTTTTCCCAAATTAATCTTGTTAAGTGGGTTATGGCTAAGAATTTTTCTGAAACATCTACATCAATGAGAATACAAATTATACACTTTGAACTATTGGCAAAATTTGAGGGTAAATTTGTTAGAAATTAGAATGTAGAGAGAAACTAGAAAAATGGCATGTTTATTAATAAGAAGGAAGCTTCAGCAATAAACTAAAATTGGCACCCACTATTAACAAAGGATACTAGGATTATTAGGGAAATAAATTGAAATGACATAAAGATCCAGAAAACAACAATAATAATAGCACATACAAGACAACCAGTGAGAGTAGAGCTGATCTCAATTAACATAACCAAAATGGCTTTAAGAAAATTATTACATAATCATCCAGTTCCTTTTAAGATTTTAAGAACCTTTTACAAATGTAGAAAAGCTGGGATTTGAAGATTTAGGAAAAATTAATAAAATCAAGGATGACCCAACTGGAATTCAGATGTTTAGTAGCCGTGATAAATAATAACAGTCTTTGGAAGGTCTAAATTCTTGAAAATATGGAGTTTTAAATATCCTTCACTAAAGATTAGCCCTATCTATACTTTTAATATTGTATTATATATGTGGATATACTCGCTCTCTCCCCCATATTTCTAATAATTTTTAAATTTATATAATATATTGGGATGTCTGGGTGGCTCAGTCAGTTGAGTGTCTGTCTCTTGATTTCAGTTCAGGTCTCTCTCTACCTCCCCCTCTGCGCCTCCCCTGCTTTCTCTCTCTCTCTCTCTCTCTTGCTCTCCCCCTTTCTCTCTCTCTCTCAAAAAATAATAAATAAATATACATATACATAATATACAATATGTACTTTTAATATAAAGTTACTTATATTAAAAATTATATTCAGTCAATCACTGTGTTCTGTTTACTTGTATAGTCTTCATCTTCTAGATATGTTTTCTGTCTATGCAAAATATGCATGGGTATAGCATGTGTTTATATGTGCAGAAAAGGGCATCTTTTTCTCTCGTTATTTTTACAGGTGGTAGTATATTATACATACTTTTTCTCACCTTGCTTTTTTAAATTCATAATATATCTCAGAAATTTTTTCATATACATACATAAAGAGGATCTTCTCTTTTTTAAAAAAATGGGGGCATGGCATTCCATTGTGAAGATGTTAAGTTGCTTAAGTAGTTTCTTATTGATGTATATTGTTGCTTCCACATTTTTTCTATGATATATGATTCTGAATGAAGAACCTTGCACATACATTTTTTTTTTCTATCCATGCAATTCTGTCTATAGGTTATTGTAGTAAAATTGCTTGGTCAAAAGGCATATACATTTCTTTTTTTTTTAATGTTTTTAAATGTTTTTATTTATTTTTGAAGGAGACAGAGAGACAGAGCATGAGTGGGGGAGGAGCAGAGAGAGAGGGAGACACAGAATTGGAAGCAGGCTCCAGGCTCTAAGCTGTCAGCACAGAGCCCGATGTGGGGCTCGAACTCACAAACTGTGAGATCATAACCTGAGCTGAAGCCAGATGCTCAACCAACTGAGCCACCCAGGCGCCCCTAAAAGTATATACATTTCTAATTTTGATACTGCTATACTACTTTTAAGGAAGTTGTGCCAATTTACACTCCTACCAGTAATATATGAGTGTGCCTCTATATTTCATACAAACTGTATGAAAAAAATTTATCTCACAACAGTACTAATTTCATAAGTGCTATTTAAAATTTTTTTAAACATTTATTTATTTTTGACAGACAGAGAGAGACAGAGTGTGAGCAGGGAAGGGACAGAGAGAGAAGGAGACACAGAATCTGAAGCAGATTCTGACGAGCCTGATGCAGGCTCGAACCCACGAACCGTGAGATCATGACCTGAGTGGAAACCAAGAGCTTAATGAACTGCACCACCCAGGTGCCCCATAAGTGCTATTTTTAAAATGTTTACTTTTTAAGTTTTGAGACAGAGAGGTAGAGAGCAATTAGGGGAGGGGCAAGGGACAAGGACATAGAATCCCAAGCAGGCTCTATGCTGTTAGCACAAACCCCATGTGGGGCTTGAACTCACAAACTGTGAGATCATGACCTGAGCGGAAACCAAGAGACAGGTGTTTAACCAACTGAGCCACCCAGGTGCCCCAGTGCTGTTGTTGTTGTTGTTGTTTTAATTGACCTATCTTTTGCTCATTTCTCCATTTGATTGTTGCTTTTTTTCTTACTGATTTGTAAGAGCTTTCAGTATATATTAGGAAATTAACTCTTTGTCAATTGAATTACAGCTGGTTTCCCCCAATTTGTTAAATGCTTTTTGGAATTTGCTACTAATGACTTATCAGACAGCAGACATTCTTTCTTCCCTTTCTCCCTTCCTCTCCTCCCTCCCTGTTTGTTCATTGGTGCCTTCTTTCCTTCCTCCCTCCCTTCTTTCCTTCCTTCCTTCCTTCCTTCCTTCCTTCCTTCCTTCCTTCCTTCCTTCCTTCCTTCCATCTTTCCTCTCTCCCTCTCTCCGTTCTCATTTTTATAGCTGAATTTATCAATCTTCTTTTATGGTTTCTTGGTTCTGTGCCATAATTAGACAGGTATTCTTCACAGTGTCATTATAAAATGAATTCCCATGCATTTTGTTCAGTACTCATGTGAATTTGGGGCTCCTGGGTGGCTAAGTCGGTTAAACATCCGACTCTCGATTTCGGCTCAGATCATGATCTCACTGTTAGTAAGTTGGAGCGCTGCATCAGGCGCTGATGGTGTGGAGCCTGCTTGGGATTCTGTCTCCCCTTTTCTCTGCCCCTCCCCACTTGTGCTCTCTCTCTCTCTCTCTCTCTCTTTCTCTCTCTCAAAATAAATAAAAAAATTTTTTAAAGTACTCATGTGGGGGCGCCTGGGTGGCTCAGTTGGTTAAGCAGCCAACTTCGGCTCAGGTCATGATCTCTCGGTCCGTGAGTTCGAGCCCCACATCGGGCTCTGTGCTGACAGCTCAGAGCCTGGAGCCTGTTTCGGATTCTGTGTCTCCCTCTTTCTGACCCTCCCTCATTCATGCTTTGTCTTTCTCTGTCTCAAAAATAAAACGTTAAAAAAAAAATTTAAAAAAAAAATAAAGCACTCATGTGAATTCATTCAACCTTCTTTCTAAATTTAAAGGCTCCATTTCATATTATTAAAAGACAGAGGAAAGTATTAATTTAATAAGATTCAATAGAGTTTTTAAAAAACCCTAAACTGTTATTTTTACATATTTTTAAGATGTTATTTATTTTATTTATTTATTTTTATTTAAAAAAAAATTTTTTTTTCAACGTTTATTTATTTTTGGGACAGAGAGAGACAGAGCATGAACGGGGAGGGGCAGAGAGAGAGGGAGACACAGAATCGGAAACAGGCTCCAGGCTCTGAGCCATCAGCCCAGAGCCTGACGCGGGGCTCGAACTCACGGACTGCGAGATCGTGACCTAGCTGAAGTCGGACGCTTAACCGACTGCGCCACCCGGGCGCCCCTGTTATTTATTTTTTTAATTGAAGTATAGTTGACAGTATATTTATACTATATTTAATATAATTTATAATTTGTTATATATATTTATATAATATATGTACATATATTAATATAATTTATAACATAATTTAATATTATATTTAACTGAAGTGTAGTTGACAATAATATTATATTACTTTAGGGTTTACAAAATAAGTGAAGAGGCTTAAGAGGTACAAACAACTTTTTTTTTCTGAGAGGGAGAGAGAAAATCCTAAACAGGCCACACACTCAACGCAGAGCCCGACACAGGGCATGACCATGAGATCATGACCTGACCAGAAATCAAGAGTTGGATACTTAACTGACTGAACCACCCAGATGCCCCTACAAACCGAACTTTTAAACTTGAACCATGCTATTTGACTTTTAAACTCTTAGTAGAGGCATATACACAGTCGTGTACAATTTAACAGATTAGGAAAACAGGCTCTGGGTGAAATGAATTGAAGTCTTAATGTTTTCTGGAGGAATACTGAAATGCATTTAATTTAAGAATGTTTTATCATTTCTTTATATTTTCAGATTCAAAAAATTAAAATTAAAAACTCTACCTTTTGGTCTACTATTGTTTACAATTGCAAAGAAAGTTCATAGTGGGAGAAATTAGAGAGGAAGGAGCTTAATTATACTGTACATAGAAAGGTCTTATAATAGTTGGGCAGTAAGAAATTCTCAATAATAAATGTTTTTCTCCTTCTTTGACATCTAAATAAAACTGCTTAAGAGTATTTGACTTCACATTCATTTTTCCACTCAAGTATTTTTAGATGATTCCATGAAACCATTCAAATATATTACTTAAATTTCATACTGAATAGTGGCAGTAAGAACATTAGAGATCTCCAGATTTAACTTTAATTTAATAATTATTATTTTCTTCTAGATTTGCTTACCTGTATGGGTAGCCTGTCCTTCAAAGTCTTCCTCCAAACTTTGGCTTTTGGCTTCTTCCATTTTAGGGATTAGATTTGATATAATCTATAGTATGAACAAAGAAGTAATGATTATATATGTATACATATACCTTTCTATGTACAGTATAATTAAGCTCCTTCCTAACTTCTCCCACTATGAACTTTCTTTGCAATTGTGAACAGTAGTAGACCAAAGGTAGAGTTTTTAATTTTAATTTTTTGAATCTGAAAAAAAAAAAAAAAATATATATATATATATATATATATATATATATATATATATATATATGAGATTCTATTATTCTCCTGCTGCCAAGTTCCACAGTAGGCTAAGAGTTATCACTAAGTGATAAAGTGTTCAGTATGTTTCTGTCTGCCTTGTAAAAGGACATCAATGTAATGTTTGTTATTAAAGATATTTTGACCTAAATATTTTACATAATTCATAGTTTGTTTTTACTTAAAGAGCCTTCAGTTTAAATCTATGTACTTAGTGAACATTATTTATTACATAGTTTTTTATTTTGTTACCAAATATCATACAATTATATCCCAATATTTTATATAACAACACTTTTAAAATTAATAATAATTATAAACTTACTATGAATACTATGTGCAGACATTGTTCCAATTACTTTATGTGTCAAAAGTCATTTAATTCTCACATAGCCATATGTGGCGGAGATAATTGTTAATGTCATTTTACAACTGAGGAAGCTGAAGGACAGGGAGTTTAAGTTACTTGTCCATGATTGCATAGTAAGTGGTAGAGCAAAAATTTGAACCTAGATTTAATTGTAGAGTTAAATTTTAAGTCATTACACTCTTATGGAAGTTAACATACGGAAGTAGAGTCATTTTGTCAATATGGTTTGACAAATCCAACTTCTGAACTGGCATTAACGAATAATGATCTAAGAAACAGTGCTGTTCAAAAACTAATTCCATAACATCTCTCCAGACCATCAAGCAAGTTTTGGTGAAATCACCCAACAAGCAGATAACAATTAGTCACTATGCCTATAGAATTTTGACTAAATAAAATATGTCACAATATCTACCAAAAGTACATGAAGTTTTATTCATGGAAACTCTTTGATGTCATTATATAGAACCTATTTATTCTTTGTTCACATCATATCCAACTTATGTACTTAGTTATCTTTCCAACATCTGGAAAACTCTATTATACATACTAACACATTCCCTGCGGGGTCCGTATAGATGTGACTTTTTTGAAATTTTAACGTTTATTTATTTTTGAGAAGAGAGAGACAGAGCATGAGCTGGGGAGGAGAGAGAAAGAGGGAGACACAGAATCCGAAACAGGCTCCAGGCTCCAAGCTGTCAGCACAGAGCCAGATGTGGGGCTTGAACTCAGGACCCTGAGACCATGACCCCAGCGGAAGTCAGACGCTTAACCGACTGAGCCATCCAGGCGCCCCATAATTTTATTGTTTCTATCATTGTAGTCCTTACTCAGAATCACTGGATGTCAAAGGTCTTTGCCAATTTGATTTTATCCATTTGAACAAGAAAAGCCTTTTAAGCAAAGGCTGTCGAGAGCTCTTGGAGACCGTAGATATGGATTTTAAATCATATGTCTTTCTCATGTTCATGTAAAAGGGGGAATATAAGCAAAATAAATGGTTTGAGTCACTTAAAAAAAAAGCTATCAAGGGAACACCAATTTATTACACAATATTTATGTAACTATAGATGTAATCAAAATATTAAAAGTCGATGGATTTAGTAATTAAAAAGAATAAAGGAAAATGGAAATAAATAAATGTTAGTTAAAACATGCTACTTAAGGGACACCTGGCTGGCTCAGTCAGTAGAGCATACAACTCTTAATCTCAGGGTGGTGAATTCGAGCCCCACATTGGGTGTACAGCTTACTTTAAAGTAAACAAACAAACAAATAAGCATTATATTTAAAAAGCTACTTAAGGGTGTCTGGTTGGCTCAATTGGTTAAGTGTCCGACTTCTACTCAGATCATGATCTCACAGTTTGTGAGTTTAAGCCCTGTGTTGGGCTCTGTACTGACAGCTCAGAGCCTGGAGCCTGCTTCAGATTCTGTCTCTGTCTCTCTGCCCCTTCCCTGCTTGCTCACTGTCTCTCTCTCTCTCTCTCTCTCTCTCTCTCTCTCTCTCTCTCTCTCTCTCTCTCAAATATAAATAAACATTAAAGCTACATAAACACTAAGCTACTTAATTACTTATTGCAATTACTTAAAAATAATTTTTGCATTAAAAAAATGAATATTTATTAGTTTGCTTCAAAAGAACACTTCACAACAAAGTGATAGAAACTTTTTGATAACTTCAATAGTTCTTTAATCCCTAGAGAAGAAGACACTCAACCAGACTTCCCCCCACCGCCCGCAGAAGTATAGAGCTAATTTGGGGTAACTACGATTCACGGTAAATACAATAAATACACAATAAGTACATTAAGACTATCTAAAGATAATTTTTATTTCAAATGTTGAAGAAAAAGAAGCATAACTTGCTTCTTGGCTTGCCTCTTGCCAACCTAGTTAGAAATCCAGTAAAAAAAAAAATTTCATTTTCCAAAAAGACTTTTGCCAATTTGTTTACTGAAAAGATAATCCCATTACTTGGGGAAAACTTGATTCATTAATTCAATTAGTATATTTTAAGAATAGACTATGTGGCCGGCATTTCCATAGGCTCTGAATTACATGAAGAACAAAACTCTTCCAATATGACACTTACAAACACTAAGACCTAAGTCAGCTAGGTTGTCTATTTAGTAAAAACCAGAGCCCATCTTTACCTAATGCCTTCATTTGAGTTAGAGTACAAAGATTGATAAAATTTACTACTATTTACTACTAGGGAAACCAGTCAACAGATACAAATTGAAAGAAACATATTGAAACATATTTGCTGACACTGCTTGAAGATTCTGTAGAGGAGACACAAGTCCAGTATAATTAACTTATTGATGTTTTTGATCTACACTCCTATTAATAATATTCCCTGTCATCACCTCACTCTGGGGTCTTCTGATTTCCTCAAATAACTTATCTTTTTCAAAATTAGCATTAGTATCCTAAAATTAATTGAATTAGTATTTGGAAGGTGCTTAGATCCAGACACATAGTGAGTGTTATGTGAGTCTGTAAAATAAAATAAAAATATGTATTTTATGTTTGTAATACAGTACAACAATCATTTAAAACATATGATCAGCATTTGGTTTGCAGTGGTATTCTTAGTGGTTAAAAAATTCCATGTCTGCTTTGGGTTAAAGGTTTTAAAATAACAATAGGATGTTTATAAGACTTTGGGTATTAATAAGCTCATCTGTGTGTGATTGCAAATTGGTGATAAAATAGGGTGAGAAGACAGAAAAGTGCTTCCATCCCCAAATTTGCTGTGGTTCAGCAGTTACTGTATTTTCCATCTTATGTGTTATAAAAATCTGTAATGTTGTTCCCTTTTGATTTTAGATATATATACATGTTAATGAGACATATAGTTTAAAATATAATTTTACCAGGTTTGGGTTTTATTTTCCTCTTAGTGTAGGATTTTAATAGTAATTTAAAATAATGGCTGATAGGGAATAACATTTCTCACACTTTGCTCTTAAAACTCTAACACCTCCCATAGTGATGATCTAGAATAGAAAGGAAGTGAGTAAAATTCTTAAACATTAGTTTAAAAAACTCTTTAAAAACCCCAAATCTACCCCTAAACTATTTCATTATTATCATTATCCTTGTTCACATGATACTGTGATGATGACATCTGTTAATCATTTTAAATATATTGACCTGATCTAATCAGACTATCTAGTCTACAATTGACTTGTACATTCTCAGTGTTCTGAAGAAGGGCTTTGCCTTCAATACTAACTATTGTAGTTTGCTGGTAGATTTGCAAAAACTAGAGTCATCTCCCCACTATGCTCTAGATTGACTTCTCTCCTAGCATCCACAACAATTTTTTTAGGACTTATTTTTACATTCCTTTTCCTCCACTACTGTAAGCTTTATTGAGGACAGGAACAAGTTTTTTACTTGTTCTTGTCTTCTTATAATTGTTTCACATGTTATAAATACTCCATGAGTTACAGCAGCCATTTAAAAATTTTTTTAAATGTTTATTTTTGAGAGAGACAGAGGCAGAGGCAGAGAGTGGAGGGGGGTGAGGGCAGAGAGAGAAGGAGACACGGAATCTGAAGTAGGCTCCAGGCTCTGAGCTGTCAGCACAGAGCCCAATGCAGAGCTTGAACTCACAGACTGCAAGATCATGACCTGAGCCGAAGTCAGACACTCAACCCACTGAGCCACCCAGGCGCCCCTACAGCAGTCATTTTTAAAAGAAACCACTATGTGCTAGATACTTTATAGATACTGTTTTTAATTCTCAAAAAAATATTATCTTCATTTTTCAGACATGGACTCTCAGGTTTCAGGAGATTCCGTGACTTGCCAAAGCTCACAGAGCTTGTAACAGTAGGTAGAGCCAGGGTTCAATCCGAATTTGTCTGACTCTCAAACTTCAAAAATCCTCATTTTTTTCTGTTCTTTCATTACCTCAATAAAATGCTAAAAGGAATGAATGAATTAACCAAATAAATCAGCCTAATTTTCTATAGAAGCATTAAAACCAAGATGAGAATATGAAAAATAATCGATCAATAAGCTACCATGTTCCTACATTCCTTGAATAGTAGTTACTTGAATGATAAATGTCTGTTTTGCATTAAACCTCACTGATTTATGCTGAGTGTAACAGCATAAATAAATAAATAGTATAAGTAAATAAAAGCAAGTGTAATATGCAATAATTTGTCAGTTCTGTATCAAACTGAAACTAGAAAATGCAAAGTTATGGAAACATTATACTTAGCTTTGTATGGAGATTTGGCCAGCCAAGTGATATTTCACTCATGGGATTCGTATCAACCGCTTAAGAATTAACTGTATACTCCAAAGAATGGTATTTGAATATTTAAATGTAATTGAAACAACAGTCTTTAAGATCAATTTCTAAAATTAAGTCTGTTTGCTTTTTAGTGCTATTATTATGTAGCTCCCCAAATCTTCTCAATGTGTGGCATATATTTGAAAACTAACACTTCAGTCTTTCAAACTGTCTGCCTCTTTTCAATTTGTCAGAAATCACATAAACATAACTTCCTGGTATCTTAGTCTGCTCAGGCTATTTTAACAAAATACTATAGACTTCTGGGGCAGAAATTTATTTTCTCACAGTTTTGTAGGCCAGGAGTCCCAGGTCAAGGTTTGGCAGGGCTTTCTGGTGAAGCTTCTCTTCCTGGCTTGCAAACAGCCACCTTTACTCTGTGTTCTTGCATGGTGTAGAGATTGAGTTCTCTGGTGTCCCCTCTTGTAAAGATACTAAATCTATGGATCAAGGCCCTACCCTTGTGCTCTCATTTAACCATTACTTCCTTCCTTACTAATTAGTATCTCAAAATACCATCACAGTTAGAGTTAGGTCATCAACATGAATTGTGGGGGGCACAATTCAGTCCATAGCCCCTGGTTCTGTTTTGTGATAAATTATCTAAATTATGTAGATGCTGGCTGTTATTTCTGAGTCTGCCTAGCCTGCCTTTTCCTTAATTTCTGAAGCCTTGCAGCCTCTGGATTTCTCAGGACTCACCATCTATCGTCTAAGAATTACAATTAGTGCAATGAGGCATACCTAGGATTAACTTGTCCATTTTTTTTGATTCTTCACTAGTTCTTTCCCTGCTTCTAGACCCATATTCCTGAGATAACATAGAAGGCTCTATAAAAACATATGGCAGGAAGCCCCTGCATGCCAAATAATATAAATGCCAGTTATTTCCTTGGCCAGTTTCTGGGTTGCACTGATGCCCTGAGGAAAGTACTGGTGTCTGTACTAACTACAATAGAATGTAGACTATCCAGGCATAACAAAGAATGAAATCTTGCCATTTGTAACAACATAGATGGAACTAGAGAGTATCATGCTATGTGAAAGAAGTCAGTCAGAGAAAGACAAATACAAAATGATTTCACCCACATGTAGAATTTAAGAAATAAAACAAACAGAGGCACCTGGGTGGCTCAGTTGGTTAAGCTTCCGACTTCGGCTCAGGTCATGATCTCCCCGTTCGTGAGCTTGAGCCCCGCACTGGGATCTGCCCTGACAGCTCAGAGCCTGAAGCCTGCTTCAGATTCGGTGTCTCCCTCTCTCTCTCTGTCCCTCTCCCACTCATGCTCTCTCTCTCCCTCTCTCAAAAATAAATAAATGCGAAAAAAAATTTTTTTAATTGCTAGGTGGAGAAAAATCTATAGAAATTCTGCTTCACCTTCACTTCTTTTTTGTTTAGTTTTTATTTAAATTCCAGTTAGTTAACATATAGTATAATATCAGCTTCAGGTGTTCAATTTAGTGATTCAACACTTGCATACAACCCCGGTGCTCATCACAACTGCCCTCCTTAATCCTCATCACCTATTTAACCCCTTCCCCCCTCCTCTCCTCTGGTAACCATCAGTTTGTTCTCTATAGTTAAGAGTCTGTTTCTTGGTTTGTCTCTCTTCTCCCCCACCCCCGATCCATGATAGTTTTTTTTTTTTCTTAAATTCCACATGAATGGAATCATGAAGTATTTGTATTTCTCTGACTGACTTATTTTTGATAGAAACCCTGATTTTGTGCCTTGATCTGTGCTTTATTAAGGGTGTCACTCTTACAGGGCTTCACATCCTACCCTTTTCTACCTCTAACCATACATCTCCTTAGGTCTGTGCTCTCCTGTTTTCCAAGGTGACTGTGAACTAATCTGATCAACTAAGCCAGGCTAATGTTCTCACCAATGCTAATATATTAATGTCAGATGTTTTAACCCTTGCCATGACTATCTTTCCCAATGTCATATTGGACTCCTATAGCAAACAATTCTGCTTTTCCTTTATTAGTAAAAAAGTGCTGGGAATTTCACATCAGATAGGTCTAATAGCACCATGTCATATCATAGGAGTTATTACTGGGTTTGTGGAGACCTCCATTACCTCTCAAATCATAAAGATAGCTATAATGATTTCACATAAGACATAATTTCTTCTTTCTCTATCCCACCCCTCTATTTTATTTACTGACATTGAGAACTGGAGATTTCTAGTAAGAGTAATGTTATGTTAGGTCCAGTATCAATGTAGAGGGAATTTTATGCCTCATAATATGTCAGTTAATTTCTTGAATAATTCTCCAATTGATTAATTATATATGTCTTCTCCTCTGAGGAGTAGCTAAGCTTCTTGTGGGTAAGAACCATGCATTACAATACTTCGAGTGACAGTAGAACATAGTAATACATAAACACTCGGGTTCAAATATAGCCCTGCCAATTATTGACTGGATGACCTTGAATAAATCACAAAATCTCTCTGTGTTTTAGTTTTCTTATTTGTAAAATTGGAGTAATAATAGTGGCCACTTCAAAAGGCTGTGTGAGTATTAAATGATATGCAATGTATCATGTAAAATGTGTAATATTTAGTTGTAGGAACTTAATAGATGTTGAGCAAAAGTGATAATTAGTAAATAATTAAAAATGTTAAATACTAAAATAAAATATTTAAAATTAATAATAGATGTTGTCAAATCAATATAAATTTTGTTTTGGAATCAATGCATTTATGCACTGCTTATGTCTAATTATCTCTCCCACCCAAGAATATCTGTGTGTGTGTGTGTGTGTGTGTGTGTGTACATGTGTGTGTACACAGTCACACATATATTATACATTTATCTCAGAATTGTTTTCTATTCTATTTTATTAACTAAAGTTTATCCTAATACTTTGATTTATGCTAATACTTTGGTTATCTTTATCCTAATACTTTGATATACTTCTAGTAAGGTCTGTTTGCCATAAAACATTTAAGACATTTAAGAATGTGAAACCTGAGGGGAGATTCATTCGGTGAATTACAGGCTAATTCAGGTTGATTAATACAGGTAATACAGGCTAATTAGCCTAAAATACAGACTAATAAAACGTACATGAAAATGCCTGGAAAACAATAGTAAGATTTTCTGAAAAGTGCATAAGTGGAAAATGAGAGGTGGTGATTTAAATTTGATTTTCCATTTTTGTCATAGTGGTTTATATATTTTTTTCTGAATTTCGGTTATTTAATGGAGGAGGACTTTGCAGAGATAGTTACAATACTCAGGATTTATGTTGCTGCCTTTAGTCATTCTAGTTGTTAATTTTGGGGTAGGTCAACTTTCACATTGTTTTTTATCGTAATGAAAGTTTTTTTCTTAATAAATCCACAGAATCATGAATGGATTATAGCACACACTATCCTCAAAATGGCTGTCACAAATAGATGCTGAGCAAATGGTTGACACCAAGCAAACGTTACTTTTCTTTCCCTTACACATAAAACACACACCTTGATGCCATCGAAAACATCCCTTTATCACTTTCACTCTCCCTGGTATCTAAAGTTCATAACAACTTAGATAGAAGAATTATGATAGAAACTTTGATAAGAGACACTGCAGAGTATATATAATGGTTAATGGTTCCTATTCTTCTCAAATTGTTTTGAGTCTCATTTTGTTATAAATGAGACTGGACAGGTGGAAGATGTAAGGAGTCTTTTAAACAATTTGTATGTCAGGAATGCATAGCATATGGCAGTCTTCTATTTGTCAGCCAGTATCATCAGTTACAAATATCCTGGGAAAATATAAGCTTCCAAATTATAACTGAGTTTTTGCTCCTAATGAAAGAAAAAGACATTAACCTATTCAAGTTTGCTCTTACTACAAACAGACATTTCCTTAGTTGTTCTGAAGCAAATAGAAATGTTGGAATCTTGCTGGAAATTCAGAGCAGATACCTTGTTTTGAATATCTGTATATCTCATAACTATACTTACTTTAGCACTTACTGTTATAATTACAGTAGACGCATTATCATGAATGGTTCATATATATTTTGACAACTTCTGTAATTCAAATGCATTTTATAAACATAATATTTACTCAAAAAATTGCCATGATGAGTTAGATGACCTCTAAAATTTTTTTCTAGCTTTAATGTTAGGATATATATACGTATAGGATATATATATAAATGGATGCTATAGTTGAAAGCTATTTTTGAAGTTAATAAAAAAACTCAATGACAAAACAATGGGAAAATTTTACTTCATTTTCATGAGGCAAACTGTAAAGATTATTATTAATCATAATTACCTCCACAATGAGGCAAAATAGAAGAAAATATAATCAATCAAAAGAAAAATTGCACCTAATTTAACAAATATCCACAAACTCCCTATATTCTTTTATTTATTTTTATTTTTTTTAACGTTTATTTCTTTTTGAGACAGAGAGAGACAGAGCATGAACAGGGGAGGGGCAAAGAGAGAGGGAGACACAGAATCCGTCACAGGCTCCAGACTCCGAGCTGTCAGCACAGAGCCTGACGCGGGGCTCGAACTCACGGACCATGAGATCATGACCTAGCCAAAGTTGGCCGCTTAACCGACTGAGCCACCCAGAAGCCCCTATTCTTTTCTTCTTTTCTTTTAAAACATTACTTCTGTGTCATTAAATTTTTGAAGTAACCCTCTGAAACAGCTATTATTATCCCCACTTAAATAGACAACCCCTCCCTGTAAAAACCCCAAAAATGTAATACTAAAAATAAAACAAAAAACAAGAACACACAACTGGTTAAGTGCCTGGTTCTAAGCCTGAGAATGCTTTCTCACTGAGAGTAATACTCCCTTTCACAGCTCAGGAGTCATATCTTCAAATGCAAAGTGCAAGGAATCATCCCTTCTTTCCTTCAATTCTCTCTTCACTCAAAAGGAGGCCTGAAGAATTTTAAATTTCAAAATTAATTTGCTATTCATGGTTTTATTTAACTATCTGAAATAACTATCTTTGAGTCTGGAATATCAAGTTCAAAATTAGTGTTTACTCTGAATTTACATTAGTGAAGATGAGTAGTGCCAATCTCTTTAAGAGGGAAAGATCCGCGGAATTTGTTTTACAGTTAGATAAGTCATTACTGAATGTTACTTTGAAATATTTTAAAAGAACACCCATGAGCATTAAAATCAGTATTCTTTCCCCCAAGGTAAAAGTTTAAAAATTGTATGAAGAAGATTACCTGCAGACTCACAGTTTGGTTCTATGTGCCTCGTATTCTTGGTTATGTTCAGTAGATGAGAAGGCCTGTTTACTGAACTTCACTTGAACTTGGACAGGTTTAAGCTCAGATTTAAGATCCCTGAATATTGATGACCCTCGCAGAAATAGCTCTGAACAGGTAATAGGATTAACATAAGAGATTTACAAAGCCTGTTCATTAACAGTAAGGCAAAGACAAACTAAAACAATGAAGAACTTCAAGTTCTGTGGTAAATACAATCTTTGTCCACCTATTTTATGTTATTTGAAGAAAAAAAATTATCTCTTTCCAGCATGGAAATTTCACTCAGAAATTCACTTGCCATTTTCAGAAAGAAAAAATTAGTTTTTCTGGTCAAGAAATTTTCTTGGTCCAACTGTAAGAACTATCCTTCTTGACAATTGCATTTGGCATGGTCCATTTTCCTCCTAAATTCACCAAACAACTATTTTCTTCTAACTTTTTAGTGCCCTGAAATGCCTTGCATATTAAAATCTTTTATTTTTTATAAATAAAAGATTTATTTTTTTGTTTGTAAAAAAAATACTGGAAATGTTTGAATACAGTCTTTGTTATTATTTTTTTAAAAAAATATTTATTTTTGAGAGAGAGAGATATACACAGAGTGTGAGCAGGGGAAGGGCAGAGAGGAAGACACAGAATCCAAAGCACGCTCCAGGCTCTGAGCTGTCAGCACAGAACCCAATGCAGGGCTTGAACTCATGAACCATGAGATCATGACCTCAGCCCAAGTTGAATGCTCAACTGACTGAGCCACCCAGGCGCCCCTTGAATAGTCTTTATAATGTTAATGAGTTCAACCTTTCTATCTTGCCCCTACTTTATTGTATCTTTCCTAGTTCTTGTTTGTTTTATTATGTTGGTCATTTCATTTTCCTTCCATTGGCATTCAAAACAAAGAACTTTCATTCAACAACAACTTATAGACTGCCTACCCTTTGATAGGGAATGCTCAACAGAAGTGTTTTTGCAGTCTTTGAAAATTAAACTTCTGAAACTATTAGTTCAAAGCACCTCATAGAATGTATATTCTGTAATCTAAGAGTAGTTACCTTATAGTTTACAGAATGCATTTAATGGGCAAAAGATAGCAATTACATGAATATTTATTTATTACAATAAAATGAGTATGTATTCATTAGTTCCATAAATATGAGCACCTACTTTGTGTAAACCAGCAGTGACTAGGTACTGAGGATACAAAGAAAATTAAACTATATGCCCTATGTCATGGGGATCACAGTTCAGTAAAGGAGATAAGAAAGTAAAATTCACAATGAAATGTTATAATTACTACAAAATTGGGACTATGTAAGAAATATTTTATGACACGAATAGAGTTAGTTTTCAACTTTTTCTATAAGTTTTTTTTGGGGGGGCAACAAGTGAGCGAGGGGCAGAGAGAGAATCCTATGGGGGGTTAGAGAGAGAGAGAGAAATGGGGCTCATGTTTTACCTGAATTGGGGCTTGAGCTCACCCCAGTGTGGGACTTGAACTCACTAACCATGAGATCATGACCTAAGCCAAAGTCAGATGCTTAACGATTGAGCTACCCAGGCACCCTAAAATGTTTTTTGTTTTTGTTTTTTAAAATTCAAGTTAGTTAACATGTAGTGTAATAATGATTTCAGGAATAGAATTTAGTAATTCATCACTTACATAACACCCAGTGCTCATCCCAACAAGAGCCCTCCTAATGCCCATTGCCCATTTAGCCCACCCTGCTCACCCAACACCCTCCAGCAACCCTGTTTGTTCTCTGTATTTAAAAGTCTCTTATGGTTTGTCTCCCTCTCTGTTTTTATCTAATTTTTGCTTCCCTTCCCCTATGTTCATCTGTTGTTTTCTTAAATTCCACATATGAGTGAAATCATGATATCTGACTTTCTCTGACTTATTTTGCTTAGCATAATACTTTCTAGTTCTATCCACGTTGCTGCAAATGGCAAGATTTCATTCTTTTTGATCATCAAGTACTATTCCACTATATATATATATATATATATATATATATATACACACACACATACATATATATACATATATATGTATATATACATATATACATATATATACATCTATATACATATATATACGTATATATATATATACACACACACACACACACATGCATACACACAAGCACACATATCATTTCTTCTTTATCAGTTCATCGGTTGATGGACATTTGGGCTCTTTCCATGCTTTGGCTATTGTCAATAGTGCTGCTATAAATATTGGGGTGCATGTGCCCTTCGAATCAGCATTTTTTTCTCTTTTGGGTAAATACCTACTACTGCAATTGCTGGGTTATAGGGTAGTTCTATTTTTAATTTGTTGAGGAACCTCCGTACTATTTACCAGAGTGGCTGCACCAGTTTGCATTCCTACCAGCAGTACAAAGGGTTTCTCTTTCTCCACATCCTCGCCAACATCTGTTGTTGCCTGAGTTGTTAATTTTAGTCATTCTGACAGGTGTGAGGTGGTATCTCATTGTGGTTTTGATTTGTATTTCCCTGATAATGAGATGTTGAGCATCTTTTCATGTGTCTGTTAGCCATATGAATATCTTTTTTGGAAAACTGTCTATTCATGTCTTTTGCCCATTTCTCCACTGGATTATTTGTTTTTTCAGTGTTGGGTTTGATATGTTCTTTATAGATTTTGGATTCTAACTCTTCATCTGATATGTCATTTGCAAATATCTTCTTCTATTCCATCAGTTGCCTTTTAGTTTTGCTGATTATTTCCTTTGCTGTGCAGAAGTTTTGTATCTTGATAAGGTCCCAATAGTTCATTTTTGCTTTTGTTTCCCCTTGCCTCTGGAGATGTGTTGAGTAAGAAGTTGCTGAGGCCAAGGTCAAAGAGGTTGTTGCCTGTTTTCTAGACTAGGATTTTGATGGCTTCCTGTTTTATGGTTAGGTCTTTCATCCATTTTGAGTTTATGTTTGTGTATGGTAAAAGAAAGTGGTCCAGGTTCATTCTTCTCCATGTCACTGTCCAGTTTTCCCAACATCATTTGCTGAAGAGACTCTCTTTTCTCCATTGTATATTCTTTCCTGCTTTGTCAAAGATTAGTTAGCCATACATTTCTGGGTCCATTTCTGGGTTTTCTATTCTGTTCCATTGATCTGAGTGTCCGTTTTTGTGTCAGTACCATACTTTCTTGATGCTTACAGCTTTGTAATACAGCTTGAAGTCCGGAATTGTTATGCCTCCAGCACTGGTTTTCTTTTTCAACATAACTTTGGCTATTCAGGGTCTTTTCTGTTTTCACAAAAACTTTAGAATTGTTTGTTCTAGTTCTGTGAATAATGCTGGCATTATTTTGATAAGGATTACATTGAATCTGTAGATTGCTTTGGGTAGTATCAACATTTTAACAATATTTGTTCTTCCAATCTATGTGCATGGCATGTTTTCCCATTTTTGTGTCTTTTTCAATTTCTTTCATAAGCTTTCTATAGTTTTCAGTATTTAGATTTTTCACCTCTTTGGTTAGGTTTATTCCTAGGTATTTTATGGTTTTTGGTGCAATTGTAAGTGGAATTGATTCCTTGATTTCTCTTTCTGTTGCTTCATTATTGGTGTATAGAAATGTAACCTATTTCTGTACATTGATTTTATATCCTGCAACTTTGCTGAATTCATTTATCAGTTATAGCAGTTTTTTGGTGGAGTCTTTTGGGTTTTCCACATAGAGTATCATGTCATCTGCAAAGAGTGAAAGTTTGACTTCCTCCTTGATGATTTGGATGCCTTTTATTTCTTTTTGTTGTCTGATTGCTGACACTAGGACTTCCAACAATATGTTGAATAACTGTGGTGAGAGTGGACATCTATGTCATGTTCCTGACATTAGGGGGAAAACTCTCAGGTTTTCCCCATTGAAGATGATATGAGCTGTGGATCTTTAGTATATGGCCTTTATAATCTTGAAGTATGTTCTTTTTTCCCTACTTTCTTGAGAGTTTTTATCAAGAAAGGATGCTGTATTTTGTCAAATGATTTTACTGCATCTATTGAGAGGATCATGTGCTTCTTATCCTTTCTTTTATTAATGTTATGTATCACATTGATTGATTTGCGGATATTAAACTAGCCCTGCATCCCAGGTAAATATCTCACTTGTTCATGTTGAATAATTCTTTAATGTATTGTTGGATCTGGTTTGCTAGTATCTTGTTGAGAATTTTTGCATCCAAGATCATCAGGGAAGTTGGTCTGTAGTTCTCCTTTTTAGTGGGGTCTTTGTCTGGTTTTGGAATCAAGGTAATGCTGGCCTTGTAGAATAAGTTTGCAAGTTTTCTTTCCATTTCTATTTTTTGGGGCAGCTTCAAAATAATAGGTGTTAACTCTTCTTTAAATGTTTGGGAGAATTCCTCTCTAAAGGCATCCAGCCCTCGACTCTTTTTTGTTGGGAGATTTTTGATTACTGATTCAATTTCTTTACTGGTTATGGGTCTGTTCAAATTTTCTATTTCTTCCTGTTTCAGTTTTGGTAGTTTATATGTTTCTAAGAATTTGTCCATTTCTTCCAGATTGCCCAATATGTTGGCATATAATTTCTCATAATATTCTCTTATTATTGTTTGTATTTCTGTTGCATTGGTTGTGATCTCTTCTCTTTCATTCATGATTTTAGGTTAGGGGTTTTGTTAATTCTTTCAAGGAACCAGCTCCTAGTTTCACTGATCTGTTCTACTGTTTTGTTTTGTTTTGTTTTGTTTCTATATCATTGATTTCTGCTCTAATCTTTATTATTTCCCCTCTTTTGCTGGTTTTGGGCTTTACATTCTGTTCTCAGGTTTTAGGTGTAAGGTTAGGTTTTGTATTTGAGACCTTTCTTCTTTCCTTAGGAAGGCCTGGATTGCTATATACTTCCCTTTTATGACCACCTTTGCTGTATCCCAGAGGTTTTAGACTGTCGTGTTTTCATTTTTATTGGCTAAAATGTACTTTTTGATTTCTTGGTTAACCCTTTCATTCTTTAGTAGGATGTTCTTTAATCTCCAAGTCTTCATGGTCTTCCCAAATTTTTTCTTTTGGTTGATTTCGAGTTTCATAGCATTGTGGTCTGAAAATATGCAAAGTATGAACTCGATCTTTTTGTACTTGTTGAGGGTTGATTTGTGACCCAGTATGTGATCTATTCTGGAGAATGTTCCATGTGCATTCAAGAAGAATGTATAGTTCTGCTGCTTTAGGATGAAATGTTCTGAATTTATCTGTTAAGTTCATCCTGACCAGTGTGTCATTCAAAGCCATTGTTTCCTTGTTGATATTTTGCTTTCATGATCTGTGCATTGTTGTAAGTGGGGTGTTGAAATCCCTTACTATTATGGTATTAATATCAATGGGTTTCTTTATGTTTGTGATTAATTTATTTGTATATTTGGGTGCTTTCACATTGGGGCATAAATATTTACAATTGTTGGCTAATCTTGGTAGATAAACCCCTTAATTATAATATAATGCCCTTCTTCATCTCTTGCTACAGTCTTTATTTTAAAATCTAGTTTGTCTGATATAAGTATGGCTACTCCCACTTTCTTTTGATGACCATTAGCATGATAGATGGTTCTCCATCCCCTTACTTTCAATCTGCAGGTGTCTTTAGGTCTAAAATGAGTCTTTTGTAAGCAGCATATAGATGGTCTTGTTTTCTTATCCATTCTGATACCTTATGTCTTTTAACTGGAGCATTTAGTCCATTGACATTTAGAGTGAATACTGAAAGATATGAATTTAGTGCCAATGTATTGCTTGTAGAGTTGGTGTTTCTGGCAATGTTATCTGATCCTTTCTAGTCTTTGTTGCTTTTTATCATTTTTGTTTTGTTTTGTCTTTTCTCCACTGAAGAATTCCCCTTAAAATTTCTTGCCGGATTGGTTTAGTGGTCACGAGCTCCTTTAATTTTTGTTCATTTGGGAAACTCTTTATCTTTCCTCCTATTTTGAATGACAGCCTTCCTAGATAAAGAATTCTTGGCTGCATATTTTTCCAATTCAGCATGTTGAATCTATCCTGTCACTCCTTTCTGGCCTGCCAAATTTCTGTGGATAAGTCCTCTGAGAACTTGATCTCTTTTCCTTTATATGTTAAGGAATTTTTCCCCCTTGCTGCTTTCATAATCCTTTCCTTGTCTGTGTATTTTGTGAATTTGACTATGATATGCCTTGATGATGGTCAGTTTTTGTTTAATCTAATGTGAGTTCTCTGTGCTTCTTGGATTTTGATATCTGTGTCCTTCCCAAGATTAGTAATGTTTACTGCTATAATTTGCTCACATAAATCTTCTGCCCCTTTTCTCTCTTTTCATCTTCTGGGACTCCTATGACTCAGATGTTATTCCTTTTTAGTAAGTCACTGAGTTCTCTAAGTCTTGTATCATGATCTTTTGCCTATGTTTCCTTCTTTTTTTCTGCTTCATTAGTCTCCATAATTTTATCCTCTATATCACTGATTCACTGCTCTGCTTCATCCATCCTTGCCATCATGGCATCTATTCAAGATTGTATCTCAGTTATAGCATTTTTAATTTTGGCCTGACTAGATTTTATTTCTTTTATCTCCACAGAAAGGATTCTCTGGCGTCTTCTATGCTTTTTCAACCCCAGCTGGTATTCTTACTATTGTGGTTCTAAATTCTAGTTCAGACATCTTACATATATATGTGTTGGTTAAGTCCCTGGCTGTCATTTCTTCCTATTCTTTATTTTGGGGTGAATTCCTTCATTTTATCATTTTGGAAGAAGAAAAAAATATATAAAATAAAAAATTAAAGTTAAAAAACTAAGAAGAAAACAAAAAAGTCAAATAAAATAAGCTAGGTCCTAGGTGTTTTTCAGTCTGCATGCTGAAAGAAGCTTGATAGAGTATAGAAAAAAGGGAAAGGAAGGAAAAAATAAAGCTAAAAATTTCTATAGTTAAAAATTTATATAATAAAATAGAATAAAATGAAATAGAATAAAACTTTTTTAAATAAAATGTTGTAAAAAAATAAAAATAAAATTTTCCTCTTTCTGTATCCAAGAAACAGAAAGAAAAGAGAGAAAAAAAGAAAACAATTAAAGCAAAACAGAAACAAAGAAAATGCACAAATGAATGAACCAGCAAATAGAATAAAACCTGAATGAAGTTACATCCAGTTTCCCCTAGAACTGAAACTATGAATCACTCGATAGTCTGTACACTAAGCAGGCAGAGTGTTGGTCTTCTGGGGGATGTGCTTGGAGGGCACAGTTGGGGAGGACTTGGTGTGACAGCTTCAGTCTCCACAAGGTGGTGCAGCTTAGCTTACTGGGATGGATCTGTGTGTACCAGGGAGAGCTAGCGTCCTAGTCTCTGGTGCAAGAACTTCGTTCTCTCACTGACCAGCAATCAAGCACCCCTCTTTTGTCTCAGGCCCCTGTCCACTCCCTACCTCTACCCTGTCCATGTCCAAGCTGTTCACCTGCCAGGGGGCACCTCCCTCCAGAGTTTTGTCTCAGATGGGGTTGTGTTACAAAACCCCACACTTCAGAGACCCCTGTAGCTTGGACCCACACTGACTCTCTGGGGGAGGTTCTCACTGAGCAATACCTGGGTGCCAGCTTGCCCCAGAAAATGTTCATGCGATCAAGCAGTGGCAGAGGTTCAGAGATTAAGGCAAATCATAACACATAGCCACTGCCAGGTTTCCCTGGCATACAGCAAATGTAAATGCTTTCTGGGGTCCGCTGAGACCTTTGCCTATGGGGTAGCTGTATGGCCTCTACCAAATGCTCTCCAAACAGGGGAACTGCTTCTCCCTGTGTGGCACCCCTTGACCCCACGGCCTGCTCCTGGGGATTCACCCTACTTTCTCAGCAGAGCACTGCCAGGTACTGAGCTCCAAAACTTCAGACTCTGCACTCTGCTGTTTATAGAATCCTCATAGTATTAAAACCCTCTCCTTTCTCCCTGTCAGTGGTTTGGGGGAACAAATTTCTTATTTAGTCCCTGTGAGTGTTCTTACTCTTTCTCTCTTTCTTTCCAGCAACTTTCAGGGAAAGTGCTGTTCTTGCACAATCCTGATGCACAGCATCTCCACTTTTCTTTTTCTCTCTGTCCTTTCTGCAAGAAAACAGCTCCCTACCCTCCACAGCTTTTCTCTCCCCAGTTCACCTCTCTGCAACATGACCTGTGGCTCAAGTTATGCAGATTGTTGCATTTATCCTCAGATCAATAGATGCAAAAATACTCAACAAGATATTAGCCAACCAGATCCAACAATACATTAAAAACATTATTCACCATGGCCAAGTGGGATTTATGCCTGGGATGCAGGGCTGGTTCAATATCCACAAAACAATTAACTTGATTCATCACATCAATAAAAGAAAGGACAAGAACCATATGATCCTCTCAATAGATGCAGAGAAGGCATTTGACAAAATACAGCATCCTTTCTTGATAAAAAACCCTCAAGAAAGTAGGGATAGAAGGAACATACCTTGAAATCATAAACGCCATATATGAAAGACCCAACGCTAATATGATCCTCAATGGGGAAAAACTGGGAGCTTTCCCCCTAAGGTCAGGAACAAGACAGGGATGTCTACTCTCACCACTGTTATTCAACATCGTATTGGAAGTCTTAGCCTCTGCAATCAGACAACACAAAGAAATAAAAGGCATCCAAATCAGCCAGGAGGAGGTCAAACTTTCACTCTTCGCAGATGACATGATATTCTATATGGAAAACCCAAAAGATTCCACCAAAAAACTTCTAGCATTGATTCATGAATTCAGCAAAGTTGCAGGATATAAAATCAATGCACAGAAATCAGTTGCATTCCTATACACCACCAAGGAAGTGACAGAAAGAGAAATCAAAGAATCAATCCCATTTACAGTTGCACAAAAAACCATAAAATACCTAGGAATAAATCTAACCAAAGAAGTGAAAAATCTATACATTGAAAACTCTAGAAAGCTTATGAAAGAAGTTGAAGATGACACCAAACAATGGAGAAAGATTCCATGCTCCTAGATAGGAAGAACAAATATTGTTAAAATGTCAATACTACCCAAAGCAATCTACATATTCAATGCAATCCCTATCAAAGTAACATGAGCATTCTTCACAGAGCTAGAACAAATAATCTAAAATTTGTATGGAACCAGAAAAGACCCCCGACTGGCCAAAGTGATCTTGAAAAAGAAAACCAAAGCAGGAGGCATCACAATACCAGACTTCAAGCTATACACAGAGCTGTAACCATCAAAACAGTATGGTACTGGCACAAGAAGAGACACTCAGATCAATGGAACAGAATAGAGAACCCAGAAATAGACCCACAAATGTATGGCCAGCTAATCTTTGAAAGCAGGAAAGAATATCCAATGGCATAAAGACAGTCTCTTCAGCAAGTGGTGCTGGGAAAACTGGACAGCGACATGTAGAAGAATGAACCTGGACCACTTTCTTACACCAGACACAAAAATAAACTCAGAATGGATGAAAGACCTCAATGTAAGACAGGAAGTCATCAAAATCCTCAAGGAGAAAGCAGGCAAAAGCCTCTTTGATCTTGGCCACGGCAACTTCTTATTCAACACCTCTCAGGAGGCAAGGGAAACAAAAGCAAAAATGAACTACTGGGACCTCATCAAAATAAAAAGCTTCTGCACAGCGAAGGAAACAATCAGCAAACTAAAAGGCAACTGACAGAATGGGAGAAGATATTTGCAAACGACATATCAGATCAAGGGTTAGTATCCAAAATCTATAAAGAACTTATCAAAATCAACACCCAAAAAACAAATAATCCAGTGAAGAAATGGGCAAAAGACATGAATAGACACTTCTCCAAAGAAGACATCCAGATGGCCAACTGACACATGAAAAAATGCTCAATATCCACAGATCAGTTTCCTAGGTGTTCAAAATGGTTTGCTTCTGATCTGGCTGCGTTTCAGGAATGAGACAAGTTCAGTGTCTCTATGCTGCTCTTCCATTTTAACTCCTCCCTCCGACAAGTTTTTTTTTTTTTATTTTTTTTCAACGTTTTTTATTTATTTTTGGGACAGTTAGAGACAGCATGAACAGGGGAGGGGCAGAGAGAGAGGGAGACACAGAATCGGAAACAGGCTCCAGGCTCCGAGCCATCAGCCCAGAGCCTGACGCGGGGCTCGAACTCACAGACCGCGAGATCGTGACCTGGCTGAAGTCGGACGCTTAACCGACTGCACCACCCAGGCTCCACTCTCCGACAAGTTTTAATAAAACTTCTTCAGGTTGGCTAAGTCATTTCTGGGTCTATTTGTTTTTTGTACTTGAAAGTTTGATTGGTGTTTTTCCCTTATCATTTTCCCCATTGTTATTGTTTTTTACCATTGGAAATTTCTTTCCTGCAGAGTGCCTGGGTGATTCATTAAGTTAAGTGTCCGACTTTGGCTCAGGTCATGATCTTATGGGTCGCAAGTTCGAACCTTGCATCTGTATCTGCACTAACAGCTCAGAGACTGGAGCCTGCCTCGGATCTGTGTCTCCCTCTCTCTCTAACCCTCCCCTGTTCACACTTTGTCTCTCTCTGTCTCTGTCTCTCTCTCTCAAAAATAAATAAACAATAAAAATTTTAAAACTAAGGAATTTCTTTCCTTCTGTTTATAGTGGTATGTAAAGGTGGGAAAGTAGACAGATGTGTTCAATTTACCATCTTTTCCTAGCGCCTTTCATCCTCATGGACAAATTTCTCAACCAACTTTGTCAGAGTAGGAAATTTAACTCATTCTAAGCTTAAAACTAGAAATTTGCAATTAGCAAGAGGACAAATATATAAGAGGCAATTAAGATGAAAACATCTAAGTTCATGAAGTATAAGGTTTAATCATATGTAGCTTTATCTAAAAAATTTAAGTGGATATTTGTGCAATTTTAACAGTGATAGTGTCTAGACACACTTGAATATTTGTACCTTATTATTCTAAATTAATTTATCTGTGGAATGCCTACTGTATGATAAACACTCTTCTGTGGACACTGTACACATTAGTAAAGAAAACAAAGTTTTTGCATTTAAAACATTGACAGTTTGTGAAAAATCCAGGTTTGGAATTCAGGTTTGATTTAATTCCAGGGCTCACACTATTTGTTAACCAGTAAACTCTCTTGCCTGGGGTAGATTAAAAAGAGGAAAATATGGAATTCTCTTTAAATCCTAAGCAGTCTCCATCAAAGATTTTCTGGTTCCCAGAGCCATCATATATATCTACCTTTCCCATTTTTTTTGAAGATGAGGTTTATTAAAAGAAATAAAAAAGCTTGCATTCATACTTAATGGGGAAAAACTGAGAGCTTTTCCCTTAAAGTCAGGCATAAGGTAAGGATGTCCACTCTCACCACTTTTATTCAACATAATAGTGGAAGTTATAGCCACAGCAACGAGACAACAAAAGAAATAATAGGCATCCAAATTGGTAAGGAAAAAGTAAAACTTTCACTATTTGCAGATGACATGATAATATATTTAGAAAACCCTAAAGACTCTGCCAAAAAACTACTAGACCTGATAAATGAATTGAGTAGGGTTGAAAGATACAACACCAATGTACAGAAATATGTTGCATTTCTACACACTAATAATGAAGTAGCAGAAAGAGAAAGTAAGAAAGCAATCCCATTTATAATTGCACCAAAAACCATAAGATACCTAGGAATAAACCTAACCAAAGAGGTAAAATATCTGTAAAGGTAAAATATCCTCTGAAAACTATAAGACATTGATAAAGGAAATTGAAAATGACACAAAGAAATGGAAAGACATCCCATGCTCATCGATGGGAAGAACAAAAATTGTGAAAATATCTATACTACCTAAAACAATCTACACATTTAATACAATCTCTATCAAAATGCCTGTAACATTTTTACAGAGGTAGAACAAACAATTAAAAAAATTATATGAAGCCACAAAAGACCCCAAATAGGCAAAGCGATCTTGACAAAGAAAAACAAAGGTGGGCATATCACAATTCTAGATTTCAAGTTATACTAAACAGCTGTAGTAATCAAAACACTGTGGTGCTGGCACAAAAATAGACACATAGATCAATGGAACATAATAGAAATCCTAGAAATAAACCCAAATTAAATGGTTGATTAATTTTTGACAATGAAGAAAAGAATATGCAATGGGAAAAAGCCTCTTCAACAAATGGTGTTGGGAAAACTGGACAGCTACATGCAAAAGAATGCAATTGGACAACATTCTTACACCATACACAAAAATAAACTCAAAATGGATTAAGGACCTAAATGTGAGACTTGAAACCATAAAAATTCTACAAGAAAGCACTGGCAGTAGTTTCTCTGACATTGGTTATAGCAACATCTTTCTAGATATGTCTTCTGAGGCAAGGGAAATGAAAGCGAAGATAAACTATTAGGACTACATGAAAATATGGAAGGAAACAATCAACAAAACCAAAGGGCAGCCTATGGAATGGGAGAAAATATTTGCAAATGGTACAAAGAACTTATACAACTCATCGCTCAACACACACACACACACACACACACACACACACACACAATCCAATTAGAAAATGAGAAGACATCAACAGACATTTCTCCAAAGAGAACATAGAGATGGCCAACAACACATGAAAAGATGCTCAACATCACTCATCATCAGAGAAATACAGATCAGAAAACCATGAGATATCATCTCACACCTGTCAGAATGACTAAAATAAAAAACAGAGACAATTGTTGGTCAGGATGTAGAAAAAAAGATACGGTTTTACAATGTTGGTGAGAATACAGACTGGTGCAGCAAATGTGGAAAACAGAATGAAGGTGCCTCAAAAAATTAAAAATAGAACTACTCTACAATCCAGTAATTGCATCACTTGGTATTTACCCAAAAGATAAGAAAACATTAATTTGAAGGGTTACATGCACACCACAGTGTACTAAAAAAAACCCAACTTCATTGATTTGATTGTAAAATCTCCAAAAAAACACTTTTTGAGATCTTATGGATATACTCTTGTCTCAGAAAAAGACAGCCCAGTGAGAGATATAATTGAGAAAAATCTCATTCTGGAACATTTGTAGTGTAGCCAGCCCTTTACTTCTGGTATTTTGTCTTTTTCATCTTATGTTATGGCCTTTAATTGAAAGAAGAAAATATAAATACCATTTGGACCTTGAAGTTTCTTAGTGATCCACCAACATTGCCTGGAGATCATTTTTTATTCTCAACTGAGGATAGCATTCACTTTCTACAAAAATCTGCATAATGGGAAGTCTTTATTGCATTCTGTATACATTTCCTATGAAGATAGAAACTTATCTGGGTAAAATTGAAGCATATAGTCAGATATTTTTTAAAGAGTATATGGTTTTTAAAATAGCCACAACTTAATTTTTTTAATAATAGCTAAACTATTGTTTCTATCGCTGGTGTTTCAAAGTTCAGTGTAGATTGAATTAACACTATTTAAGGCTTCTGTCATATCAAAGCAACTGGTGACTTTATATTACATATACAATGCCAAAACATTTAGAGGAAAATTAAAGTCATAAATAGCACAGAAATTTAAGAAGCAATTTAAATACATAAACAAGATGGTGAGTCCTTTCACAGTTTTAATGTCTATGATAATATGAGTCTTAGAAGAAGAATTAAAATAGAGGTTGTTTTCACTAAATTTACCTTTTAATTTTTATTAATTCAAGAATCACATAGACAACTCAGTGAATATTTCTCTGTTATTTAAAATCTCAGAATTATTGGGATCCTGGAAGATGGTGGCGTAGGAGGATGCTGGGCTCACCGCGCGTCCTGCCGGTCACTTAGATTCCACCTACACCTGCCTAAATAACCCAGAAAACTGCCAGAAGACTAGCAGAACGGAGTCTCCGGAGCCAAGCGCAGATGAGAGGCCCACAGAAGAGGGTAGGAAGGCCAGTGAGGCGGTACGCGCTCCATGGACTGGCAGGAGGGAGCCTGGGCAGAGAGGCGGACCGCCGGCCAAGCAAAGCCCCCGAGTCTGGCTGGCAAAAGTGGAGGGGCCGGACTGAGTGTGTTCCCACAGCAAGCGGGACTTGACATCTGGAAGATTATAAGCTAACAGCTCTGCTCGGAGAACTGGAAGGCTGGAGGACAACGGAAGGGAGAGTTGTTGAGCCCCGGATGACAGAGCTCAGCTTGGCGGGGAACAAAGGCGCTCGCCAGCACCATCTCCCCCGCCCATCCCCCAGCCAAAATCCCAAAGGGAACCAGTTCCTGCCAGGGAACTTGCTTGCGCCACGCAAACACCCAATGCTGTGCTTCTGCGGATCCATCCCTCCGGGGAGTCTGACTCCCTCCTGGTGCCACAGGGCCCCTCCTGAAGCAGATCTCCGAAAGAAAAGCAAGCTGAGCCTACTCCTCCCGCCCCCATGCACCTTGCCGATCCACCCCAGCTAATACGCCAGATCCCCAGCACCACAAGCCTGGCAGTGTGCAAGTAGCCCAGACGGGCCACGCCACCCCACAGTGAATCCCGCCCCTAGGAGAGGGGAAGAGAAGGCACACACCAGTCTGACTGTGGCCCCAATGTTGGGCTGGGGGCAGACATCAGGTCTGACTGTGGCCCTGCCCACCAACGCAAGTTATTCAAGACAGCACAGGGGAAGTGCCCCACAGTCCCGCACCACTCCAGGACTATCCAAAATGACGAAACGGAAGAATTCCCCTCAGAAAAATGTCCAGGAAATAACAACAGCTAACAAACTGATCAAAATGATTTAAACAATATAACAGAAAGTGAATTTAGAATAATAGTCATAAAATTAATCGCTGGGCTTGAAAACAGTATAAAGGACAGCAGAGAATCTCTTGCTACAGAGATCAAGGGACTAAGGAACAGCCAGGAGGAACTAAAAAATGCTATCAATGAGCTGCAAAATAAAATGGAGACAACTACGGCTCGGATTGAAGAGGCAGAGGAGAGAATAGGTGAAGTAGAAGATAAAATTATGGAAAAAGAGGAAGCTGAGAAAAAGATAGATAAAAAAATCCAGGAGTATGAGGGGAAAATTAGAGAACTAAGTGATGCACTAAAGAGAAATAATATACGCATATTGGTATTCCAGAGGAGGAAGAGAGAGGGAAAGGTGCTGAAGGTGTACTTGAAGAAACCATAGCTGAGAACTTCCCTGATCTGGGGAAGGAAAAAGGCATTGAAATCCAAGAGGCACAGAGAACTCCCTTCAGACATAACTTGAATCAATCTTCTGCATGACATATCATAGTGAAACTGGCAAAATACAAGGATAAAGAGAAAATTCTGAAAGCAGCTAGAGATAAATGTGCTCTAACATTTAAAGGGAGACCTATAAGACTCGTGACCGATCTCTCTACTGAAACTTGGCAGGCCAGAAAAGGATTGGCACGAGATCTTTAGTGTGCTAAACAGAAAAAATATGCAGCCGAGAATCCTTTATCCAGCAAGTCTGTCATTTAGAACAGAAGGAGAGATAAAGGTCTTCCCAAACAAACAAAAACTGAAGGAATTCGTCACCACTAAACCAGCCCTCCAAGAGATCCTAAGGAGGATCCTGTGAGACAAAGTACCAGAGACATCGCTACAAGCATGAAACCTACAGACATCACAATGACTCTAAACCCATATCTTTCTATAATAACACTGAATGTAAATGGACTAAATGCGCCAACTAAAAGGCACAGGGTATCAGAATGGATAAAAAAAACAAGACCCATCTATTTGCTGTCTACAAGAGACTCATTTTAGACCTGAGGACACCTTCAGATTGAGAGTGAGGGGATGGAGAACTATTTATCATGCTACTGGAAGTCAAAAGAAAGCTGGAGTAGCCATACTTACATCAGACAAACTAGACTTTAAATTAAAGGCTGTAACAAGAGATGAAGAAGGGCATTATATAATAATTACAGGGTCTATCCATCAGGAAGAGCTAACAATTATAAATGTCTATGCGCTGAATACAGGAGCCCCCAAATATATAAAACAATTACTCACAAACATAAGCAACCTTATTGATAAGAATGTGGTAATTGCAAGGGACTTTAATACTCCACTTACAGAAATGGATAGATCATCTAGACACATGGTCAATAAAGAAACAAGGGCCCTGAATGATACATTGGATCAGATGGATTTGACAGATATATTTAGAACTCTGCATCCCAAAGCAACAGAATATACTTTCTTCTCGAGTGCACATGAAACATTCTCCAAGATAGATCACATACTGGGTCACAAAACAGCCCTTCATAAGTATACAAGAATTGAGATCATACCATGCATACTTTCAGACCACAATGCTATGAAGCTTGAAATCAACCACAGGAAAAAGTCTGGAAAATCTCCAAAAGCATGGAGGTTAAAGAACACCCTACTAAAGAATGAATGGGTCAACCAGGCAATTAGTGAAGAAATTAAAAATATATGGAAACAAACGAAAATGAAAATACAACAATCCAAACGCTTTGGGATGCAGCCAAGGCAGTCCTGAGAGGAAAATACAATGCAATCCAGGCCTATCTCAAGAAACAAGAAATATCCCAAATACAAAATCTAACAGCACACCTAAAGGAAATAGAAGCACAGCAACAAAGACACCTGAAACCCAGCAGAAGAAGAGAAATAATAAAGATCAGAGCAGAAATAAACAATATAGAATCTAAAAAAACTGTAGAGCAGATCAATGAAACCAAGAGTTGGTTTTTTGAAAAAATAAACAAAATTGATAAACCTCTAGCCAGGCTTCTCAAAAAGAAAAGGGAGATGACCCAAATAGATAAAATCATGAATGAAATGGAATTATTACAACTAATCCCTCAGAGATACAAGCAATTATCAGGGAATACTATGAAAAATTATATGCCAACAAACTGGACAACCTGGAAGAAATGGACAAATTCCTAAACACCTACACCCTTCCAAAACTCAATCAGGAGGAAATAGAAAGCTTGAACAGACCCATAACCAGCAAAGAAATTGAATCAGTCATCAAAAATCTCCCAACAAATAAGAGTCCAGGACCAGATGGCTTCCCAGGGGAGTTCTACCAGACGTTTAAAGCAGAGATAATACCTATCCTTCTCAAGCTATTCCAAGAAATAGAAAGGGAAGGAAAACTTCCAGACTCATTCTATGAAGCCAGTATTACTTTGATTCCTAAACCAGACAGAGACCCAGTCAAAAAAGAGAACTACAGGCCAATATCCCTGATGAATATGGATGCAAAAATTCTCAATAAGATACTAGCAAATCGAATTCAACAGCATATAAAAAGAATTATTCAGCATGATCAAGTGGGATTCATTCCTGGGATGCAGGGCTGGTTCAACATTCGCAAATCAATCAACATGATACATCACATTAATAAAAGAAAAGAGAAGAACCATATGATCCTGTCAATCGATGCAGCAAAGGCCTTTGACAAAATTCAGCAACCTTTCTTAATAAAAACCCTCGAGAAAGTCGGGATAGAAGGAACATACTTAAAGATCATAAAAGCCATTTATGAAAAGCCCACAGCTAGTATCATCCTCAATGGGGAAGAACTGAGAGCTTTCACCCTGAGATCAGGAACACGACAGGGATGTCCACTCTCACCGCTGTTGTTTAACAGTGTTGGAAGTTCTAGCATCAGCAATCAGACAACAAAAGGAAATGAAAGGCATCAAAATTGGCAAAGATGAAGTTAAGCTTTCACTTTTTGCAGATGACATGATATTATACATGGAAAATCCGATAGACTCCACCAGAAGTCTGCTAGAACTGATACATGAATTTAGGAAAGTTGCAGGATACAAAACCAATGCACAGAAATCAGTTGCAATCTTATACAATAATAATGAAGCAACAGAAAGACAAATAAAGAAACTGATCCCATTCACAATTGCACCAAGAAGCATAAAATACCTAGGAATAAATCTAACCAAAGATGTAGAAGATCTGTATGCTGAAAACTATAGAAAGCTTATGAAGGAAATTGAAGAAGATATAAAGAAATGGAAAAACATTCTATGCTCATGGATTGGAAGAATAAATATTGTCAAAATGTGAATACTACCCAAAGCTATCTACACATTCAAAGCAATCCCAATCAAAATGGCACCAGCATTCTTCTTGAAGCTAGAACAAGCAATCCTAAAATTCATATGGAACCACAAAAGGCCCGGAATAGCCAAAGTAATATTGAAGAAGACTAAAGCAGGAGGTACCACAATCCCAGACTTTAGCCTCTACCACAAAGCTATAATCATCATGACAGCATGGTATTGACACAAAAACAGACACATAGACCAATGGAATAGAATAGAAACCCCAGAACTAGGCCCACAAACATATGGCCAACTAATCTTTGACAAAGCAGGAAAGAATATCCAATGGAAAAAAGACAGTCTCTTTAACAAATGGTGCTGGGAGAACTGGCCAGCAACATGCACAAGGTTGAAACTAGACCACTTTCTCACACCACTCACAAAAATAAACTCAAAATGGATAAAGGACCTGAATGTGAGGCAGGAAACCATCAAAACCCTAGAGGAGAAAGCAGGAAAAGACCTCTCTGACCTCAGCTGTAGCAATTTCTTACTTGATGCATCCCCAAAGGCAAGAGAATTAAAAGCAAAAATGAACTACTGGGACCACATGAAGATAAAAAGCTTCTGCACAGCAAAGGGCACAATCAACAAAGCTAAAAGGCAACCAACGGAATGGGAAAAGATATTTGAAAATGACATACCGGACAAAGGGCTAGTATCCAAAATCTGTAAAGAGCTCACCAAACTCCACACCCGAAAAACAAATAATTCAGTGAAGAAATGGGCAGAAAACATGAATAGACACTTCTCTAAAGAAGACACCAGGATGGCCAACAGGCACATGAAAAGAGGCTCAACGTCGCTCCTCATCAGGGAAATACAAATCAGAACCACACTCAGATATCACCTCACGCCAGTCAGAGTGGCCAAAATGAACAAATCAGGAGACTATAGATGCTGGAGAGGATGTGGAGAAACGGGAACCCTCTTGCACTGTTGGTGGGAATGCAAATTGGTGCAGCCGCTCTGGAAAGCAGTGTGGAGGTTCCTCAAAAAATTAAAAATAGACCCACCCTATGACCCAGCAGTAGCACTGCTAGGAATTTACCCAAGGGATACAGGAGTACTGATGCATAGGGGCACTTGTACCCCAATGTTTATAGCAGCACTCTCAACAATAGCCAAATTATGGAAAGAGCCTAAATGTCCATCAACTGATGAATGGATAAAGAAATTGTGGTTTATATACACAATGGAGTGCTACGTGGCAATGAGAAAGAATGAAATATGGCCCTTTGTAGCAACGTGGATGGAACTGGAGAGTGTGATGCTAAGTGAAATAAGCCATACAGAGAAAGGCAGATACCATATGTTTTCACTCTTATGTGGATCCTGAGAAACTTAACAGAAACCCATGGGGGAGGGGAAGGAAAAAAAAAAGAGGTTAGAGTGAGAGAGAGCCAAAGGATAAGAGACTCTTAAAAACTGAGAACAAACTGAGGGTTGATGGGGGGTGGGAGGGAGGAGAGGGTGGGTGATGGGTATTGAGGAGGGCACCTTTTGGGATGAGCACTGGGTGTTGTATGGAAACCAATTTGACAATAAACTTCATATATTGAAAAAAAATCTCAGAATTATTATTTTGAGTTATGTGCAATGCATCACTCAAACCATAAAATTGTGTCAATGTCTTGAAGGCCGTTTAAGTAAATGCTTAATTTTCCATTGTTTAAGTTCTTTTACTAGTTTACAATTTCTACTTCTATTGTTTTTAGAGTTGATTAAAAACTTACTTTTACTTAGTTTACAGTTTCTACTTTTTATTGTTTTAAGAGAGATGATTAAAAACTCTCAACATAATGTATTTCAACAAATAAAGGCCATATATTATAAGCCCTAGCTAACATTATACTCAATGGTGAAAGGTTGAAAGCTTTTCCTCTAAGATCAGAATCATGGCAAGGGTGCCCACTCTCACCACTCCTATTCAACATACTAGTAAAGCCCTAGCCAGAGCAATCAAGCAAGAAAAATAAACAAGAGGCATCAGAATTGGAAGGGAACAAGTAAAATGATCTCTATTTGCAGATGTATGATTTTATATATAGAAAATCCTCAAGACCACTAAAATTTAGTAAAGTTGTAGGGTACAAAATCAACATGCAGAAGTCAGTAGCATTTCTATACACCAACAACAAATTATCTGAAAAAGGAATAAAGAAAGCAACTCAATTTACAATACCATTAAAAATAATAAAAAACTTAGGAATAAATTGAACCAAGAGGTGAAAGTTCCTTACACTGAAAACAGATAAAAACATTGAAGAAAGAAATTGAAGGCACAAGTAAATGGAAATATATCCGTTGTTCATGTGTTGGAAGGATTAATATTGTTAAAATGTCCACACTACCCAAAGCCATCTATAGATTCTATGCGTTCTTCTTAAGACTCCAACGACATGTTTTACAAAAATAGAGCAAATTTAACATTGTATAGAACCACAACAGACACTGAATAGCCAAAGTAATCTTGAAAATAAAAGACCAAAACTGGAGACATCACATCTCCTGATTTCAAACTATTTACAAAGCTATAGTAATCAAAACAGTATGTTAACGGCATAAAAATATACATAAATCAATGGAACAGAATTGAGAGCCCAGAAATAAACTCACGCATACATAGTCAATTACTAATTGACATAGTAGCAAAGCATACTCTATGGAGAAATGACAATATCTTAAAAAAAATAGTTCTTGGAAAATTGGATATTCACATGCAAAAGAAGGAAACTAGGCCCTTATCTTACATCACCCACAAAAATTAATTCAAAACGGATTAAAGACTTCTATGTAAGACCCCAAACCATAAAACTCCTAGAAGAAAACATAGGGAAAAAACCTCTTGATATGGGTCTTGGTAATGATTTTTTGGATATGGCATCTAAAGCACAAGTAACAAAATAAAAAATAAAAAACTGGGACTGCATCAAACTAAAAATATTCTGCAAAGCAAATGATCAATAAAATGAAAAGGCAGCCTAAGGACTAGGAGAAAATATTTAAAACCACTTATCTGATAAGAGGTTAATATCCAAAATATGTGAGGAATTATATAACTCAATAGCAAAACAACCAAATGATCTGATTTAAAAATTGGTCATAGGACCTGAATAGACATTTTTCCTAAGAAGACATACAGATGGCCAACAGGCACATGAAAAGATGATCAGCATCAGTAATCATCAGGGAAATGCAAGTCAAAACCACAATGAATTATCACCTCCTAAAAAGTCAGAGTGCTGGTATTAAAAAGACAAGAGGGGCGCCTGGGTGGCTCAGTCAGTTAAGCGTCTGACTTCGGCTCAGGTCATGATCTCACAGTGGTGTGTTTGAGCCCTGCATCAGGCTCTGTGCTGATAGCTCAGAGCCTGGAGCCTCCTTTGGATTCTGTGTCTCCCTCTCTATCCCTCCCCTGCACGCACTCTGTCTCTCTCTGTCTCTCAATAATAAATAAAAATGTTTAAAAAAATTTTTTTAAAAACACAAGAAATACGAAGTGTTGGCAAGGATATGGAGAAAAGGGAGTCATTGTGCACTGTTGGTAGAAGAGTAAATTGGTACAGCTGCTCTGGAAAACAGTATGGAGTTCCCTTAAAAAAAATTAAAGACAGAAATAGCATACAATCTAATAACTTCATTTCTGAGTATTTACCCAAGGAAAATAAAAGCACTAATTTGAGAAGATATATGCACTCCTATGTTTATTGTAGCATTATTTACAATAGTCAAGATATGGAAGCAACCTAAGTGTCTACTGATAGATGAATGGATAAAGAAGATGTGGCATACCTACATAATGGAATATTACTCACCTCTATGAGAATGAAATCTTGCCATTTGTGACTACATGGATGGACCTAGAGGGTACTATGCTAAGTGAAATAAGCCAGAGGATTACAAACACCATGTGATTTCACTTATATGTGGAATCTAAAAAAAATGGGCAAACAAAACAAAAAGAAAATAACTACAGAAAACAAATTGGTCATTGCTAGAGGGGAGAGAGTGGAGAGGATAGGTGAAATGGGAGAAGGGGATTAACAAGCACAAACTTCCATTTATAAAATAATAAGTGATAAAGATGAAAAGTACAGCATAGAGAATATAGTCAATAATAAATATTGTGGTAACTTTGTATGGTGACAGATGGTAACTATACAACATGGTATTTGTAGTGTATAATTTTTGAGTCACTATGCTGTATACCTGAAACTAATATATGTCAACTATACTTCAATTTTAAAAACCCAGAAAATAAAAACACACAAGCAAACAAAAAGTATGGTGCTGCTAAAAGACAGGTATATAGACCAATGAAACAGAATGGAGAGTCTAGAAATAAACCCATGTGTATATGGTTAACTAATCTTCAACAAGGGTGCCATGTATACATAACAGGGAAAGTATAGTCTCATCAACAAATCATGCTGGGAAAACCGAATGTTCATATGCAAAAGAATGATATTAGAACTTTATGTTACACCATACACAAAAATGAACTCTAAATTGATTAAAGACTTAAAATGTTATATCTGAAACTGTAAAACTCCTAGAAGAAAATATAGGAGAAAATCTTCATCACATTGTCCTGGCAGTGATTTCATGGCTATGCCATCAAAAGCATTGGCAACAAAAGCAGATATAGACAAGAGGGACTATATCAAACTAAAACATTTCACACAGCAAAGGAAAAAATTAATAGAGTTAAAAGACAACATATGAAATGGGGGAAATATTTGCAATCCATGTATCTAGTAAAGGGTTAATATGTAAGACAGAAGGAATTCCTTCAACTTAATAGCAAAAAGCAGATAACCTGATTTTAAAATGGGCAAATAGATATTTCTCCACAGAAGACATAGAAATGGTCAACAGGTGTATGAAAAGATGTTAATATCAATAATCAAGAGAGAAATACAAATCAAAACCATAATGAGATATTACTTCACACTTGTCAGGATGGCTTTATTTAAAAAAATGAAAAAAATGTAAGTATTATTGAGGATGCATAGAAATTGGAACCCTAGTACACTGTTGGTGGGGATATTGAATGGTGCAGCTGCTATGGAACACAGTATGGATTTTCCTCAAAATATTAAAAATAGAAATACCCAGAAATCCCACTTCTGGGTATTTACACAAAAGAATTGAAGTCAGGATCTCAAAGAACAATTTTTATTCCCATGATCATTGCAGCATTATTTGCCATAGCAAAGATGTGAAAACAATCTAAAAGTCTATCAGTGGATGAATGGATAAAGAAAATGTGGTATGTACAGAGTGGAATATCAGCCTTATAAAAAGGAGATCCTTTCATATGTGACAACATGAATGAACCTTGAAGACTTCTGCTAAATGAAATTAGCCAGCAACAGAAGTACAAATATTTCATCATTCCACTTATATGAGGTATCAAAATAGTCAAAAGCATAGAAGCATAAAGAATGGTGGTTGTCAGGGGCTTGGAGAAGGGAGAAATAGGGAGCTGCTATTCAGTGGATATAAAGTTTCAGTTATGCAAGATGATTAAGTTCTGGAGATCTGTTGCATAGTATTGTGCCTATGGTTAACAATACTGTATTATACACCTAAACATTTATTAAGAGAAATAGATCTCATGTTACGTGTTCTTACCATATTAATAATAATTTTAAAAGAATGTCAATGAATCAAAGGATAAGACATGATCACCTAAAGACTACTTTTTCTCCTAAAGCTTGTATTCAGTCATGTTAAGGAAAGTCACCTGTTTGTCCTCTCAGGTATAAAAAATAAAAATCAGGAGCAAAGAGGAGAAAAATTAATGACAAACTTTTTTCTCACTGTAATTTCTCACTGTTGTTCTTGCTTTATGCTGTTTGCTTGTTTCTGGTCAAAATCTACATCAATTCTCTTAGGGGGTACCAATAAAAGTGATTCCTGAATATTTTTTAGAGAGTAACTTGAAATGACCATTTTTTGTGGTCTCATTCCTGAGATAGGTCATAATATTTTTAATGGTAACTTTAAAATTTTATCTGAGGTTATATAATATTCTATTTACTTTTCTGTAAAAGTATTCTAAAATATCTTTTTGGTAGTACTCAACCCTTGTTGTGCATCAGAATTATCTGTGGAGATTTTGGAAATACACATTGCTGGCCCCTGGAGATTCTGATTCAGTGATTCCTGGGTAGGCCCCAGACACCTGCATTTATAGAAGAATTTCCCAGGTGATTCTAATATACTTCAAGTTTAAGAACCACCATTATAATACACCATAGAGGCTATTTTTGCACCTATTCATCCCTAATATTAGTAAAATAGAAAGTTTGGTTGAACTGGCCAACAGATATTAAAGTAGAGAGCCAATGACAGTCTCTTGTCTTGATCTTGATCAGATTATATGGAATATATATTTTCTACATTATTTTAGCCAATATGTATCAAAATGAATTTTATTTTTTTTAAAAAGCTTTTGCGAAAGGGACTTTAATTGTTTTGGATTTTTTTTTCTTTATTTGATCTGTTTGAGAGAATATGACATTCTCAATCTGGTCATCTAAATGTGCATCTCAGTTCTAATGATGCCATCTGCTTAATCCCTTGGGCCATATCTCAATTTGTACTGAGATACTGTAACTTTATGGTATCTATAGATCAATCTTTTTCATTTTCAGACATAGGGGATTTTTAAAAAGTTTTCTCTGGATTGCTTTGAGTCAGATGATGTAGTCTTTATGATAAAATTTAAAGTTTGTTGAGACTTGGCTTATGACCTAGTAAATGATTTGTCTATGCTTGAAAAAACTATTTTCTGTAACTGTTGATTGCTATATTTCATATATGAGATCAAGTTTGCTTGTTTTTGCTAGTTGTTCATATTTCCTATATACTTTTTGTCAGTTTAATCTGTTATTATCACAACTATAATTATGAACTTAACATTTTATCTTCATTCTTCAGTCAATATTATTTCAAATCTTCATGTTTTAGGTGTCCATAAATTTAATATTGCTAAGTCTTCCTATTCAATTGTCATTTATCATATGTAGTAACAATCTTTAGATACAATAATTCTTTTCTGTCTTAACATCTATTGGTAGTTTTTGCTCACGATGTCTTTTCTAGTATTTTTACTGTTAATAAAAGCATAGAAGTAAATACTATCTTTTATCCAATTTACTAATGGGTCTCTTTTTTAATTAGAGAATTTAATTCATGCACATTTATTGTGATTACTGATATATTTAATACTTATCATATTAGTGCTTTTCGTGTGTTTCCTTCTTTTTTTTTTTTTTTTTAATTTTGTTTTTTCAACGTTTATTTATTTTTGGGACAGAGAGAGACAGAGCATGAACGGCGGAGGGGCAGAGAGAGAGGGAGACACAGAATCGGAAACAGGCTCCAGGCTCTGAGCCATCGGCCCAGAGCCCGGCGCGGGGCTCAAACTCACAGACCGCGAGATCGTGACCTGGCTGAAGTCGGACGCTTAACCGACTGCGCCACCCAGGCGCCCCTCATGTGTTTCCTTCTTAATGACATTTTTATAGTTTTATTTTTGCCCACTTCCAAACTTTCTTCGAGTTAATTATGTTTTCTCTAAACACTTCTAATTTCTTCTCCATATATATATATGTATATATATATATATATATATATATATACACACACACATATGTATATACATATACATATGTATATACATGTACATATGTATATACATATACATATACATATACATATACATATACATATACATATATATTTGACACTCATTATTAAAAATATCTTTTACCGGGTACCTGGGTGGCTCAATTGGTTAAGCATCCAACTCTTGGTTTTGGCTTAGGTAATGATCTCACAGTTCATGAGTTTGAGCCCCATGTCAGGCTCCATGCTGACAGCACAGAGCCTACTTGGGATTCTCTCTCCCTGTCTCTCTGCCCCTCCCCTGCTCACTCGGTCTCTCTCTCTCAAAATAAATAAATATACTTAAAAAGTAAATAAAAATATCTTTACTGAAATATATTTAAAAGGCACACATATCATAAGCTCAGTGAATTTTTACATTTTGCCGCCAGTCACCAATTACCCTTCTCAAAGAGTAACCAGTATCCTGACTTCTAACACCAGAGATTTTATATTTATAATATATATGTATGTTATATATATAAAGGATATACATACATAAATGACTCAAACATAAAAAGAATGTTCAACTTTACCCATAATATGAGAAACTAAAATTACACTAAGATACCATTTCTCACTTACCAGATAAGCAGAAATTTTAAAAGCTTGGCAACATATTCTATGTGGGATAACAGGCACTTTTATACATTACTGATAGGAATGCAAATTGGTACAAAACTTACGGAGGCATATTTGGCATACGTAACAAAACTACATAAATTCTTAACTTTTTATTTAGAAATTCTACTTTTAGGCCTTTACCCTGAATATGTATCTCTAAGTTTATGAAAATTAATATGCAAAAATGTATTCATTGCAGCATTTTTTTCAGCTGCACAATATTGGAAACAATATATGTCCATCTATGGAGATTGGTTAAATCTCCAATCTATGGAGATTGGTTACAGTGAGGTATTTTGGAAATTTATGAGAAAAAAGATCTCTGAGGCTGCTATGGAATGATTTGTAGGATACATTGTTTAGTGAGAAAAGTAAATTTAAAATTTTATGTAGCATATAGTATGCTATTTTTTGTGTAAGAAAGGAGATATAAAAAATGTAATAGCGTCTGTTTATTTTTGCAAAAAAGAAGCACAGGAAGGAAAAGCTGAGAAAGATTGGCTATCTACTGGGAATTAGTAGAAATGAAGATTTGGGTATGAGGGAATGAATCTTCTTGAAGTACAATTTTTTCCTGCAGTTTTGACCTTCCTAATCATGCTAATATTTTACATTTTCAAATTAAACCCACAGAGTTAGGTATAAGAATGAGGGGAATCTAAAATGGAATACGAATATAAATAAGTGAAGCTAAGTATTTCAAAGGAAAAAAATACAGCCATGTTGAAGGTGTGGGGCAATGTGGCCAAGTAACTTTTAGATACAATATTTTGAAATTTTAACCTTGGACTAAAGACTGAAAGAACTGTACGCAAATGTTGAGCTCTAGTCAGTAAGAGTGTTGACTGCACTGTTGCAGGTTAGCAATCTCTTAACTACTTTATGTAATTTTAAGGACTAGGCAAATAAGTACAGATCTTTCTTGATTTACTATGGGGTTATGTCCTGATAAACCTATTGTAATTTGAAAATACTTAAGTCAAAGATGTATTTAATACACTTAACCTACACAACATCATAGGTTAGCGTAGCCTAACTCAAACATGCTCAGAACACTTGTTATTAGCTGACCATTGGGCAAAATCATCTAACACAAAGCCTATTTTATAATAAAATGTTGAATACCTTATGTAACTTAATTGAATAGTGTACTGAAAGTGAAAAAGCAGAATGGTTGTAGAGGTACGGATTGGTTGTTTACCCTTGTGATTATGTGGCTGGCTGGCAACTGTAGCTCACTGCCATTGCCAAGCATCTTGAGAGAGTATCACATAGCATATCGATAGCCCAGGAAAAGATCAAAATTTAAAGTATGGTTTCTATTGAATGCATATTGCTTTTGGACCACAATTAAGTAAAAAAATTGTTAAGTTGAACCATCACAAGTTGGATAGTATCTGTATATATGTTGAGGGTAATAGAAGTCTAGTTTCTCACCATTGTTGATATGAGTATAGCTATGCAATGGGGGAAGATTAGTGTAAAGCCAGTGATATTGGATTGGCACTGGAGGTGTTCGTATGAATTCATGGCTTTTTCTATATGTATGTATGTACATATATATGTATGTATCTATCTATTTGTACATGTGTATATAGAAATACACATACATACATTTCCTAGCTCTGTGTACTAAAGGCATAGAAATGACACTCTAGTAGCAGTGAGTACACTTAGCACCCAAACCTTACTTTCTAAATAACATTTTCACTAAATGAACCAGTGCTCCAAGGAAAAGAAACAAGAGCTGGAGCAGAGAAACTAAAAAATGAGCCTGGGATATCATCTTATGCCAAAAATTATGAATGCTCAAAAATCATGGGGACATGTCAAAAGGATACAAGAACAAGCTTGAAAGGGGCCCGTTGATCAAATTTGGGGTAATTTAAGTATCAAAATAAATAATTATAATAATAAATTATAATTTATAGAATAAAATAAGGTTCTATGAGTATATTCTGATATAAATGAATAGTGAATAATAATGGAGAAGGAAAAATCCCCTCCTTACAGTAAAGTGCCATTCAACATTCCTTCAAAGAAGGAGTTAAAAATCACTATTTGGTAATCATCATGGTAATTTTTTTTAACTTCTGTAAAATGACCAACATTTATTATTCTCACAATTCTGTAGTGAGAAATTCAGACAAAGTACAACAGGGATGGTTCATTTCTACTCTACCATGTCTGGGGCCTCAGCTGAGATTGCTCAAAAGGCTGAAGATGGCCAGTGTAGCTTGATTGGGGATATGTCTATGACCTTGGTTCTTATGTAAGTGGCATCTGCTGAGACTATAATTCCCAAAATTGCAGCTTCACTCACATGTCACATGTTTCCTGGGCTAGAATATCCAGGGGTGGATGAAATCTTCCTCTTTCTGCACATGCCATTCTCAGGACAGTCAGATTTCATACACAGCAGGTGATTTTCTTCTAGAGCCAGAGTTGCAATAAAAAGTTGCAAAAAACCCAGAGGAAGCTGTAGAGCTTCTTACAGCATAGTCTCAGAAGACCCAGAATCACTTCTGCCACATTTTATTGGTCAAGAAAGTCATTAAGACTAGCTCAGATTCAAGGACAGGGCAGGCATAGACTCAGCTTCTTGATGGGGAATGGCATGGGAGGGAAGGAATTGAAGGTGCCATGTTGAAGACAAGTGACCACAGTGAATAGTACTCTTTAGATTTTTTTTCACTCAGCAATAAGTCTTGGAGAGCTCTGTAAATTAGTCCATACAGATCTACCTCATTTTTTCTTATTGTTGCATAACATCTACTAAGATTATACTACAAGTTATTTAGACATTTGTTCCTTTAGGGACATATATAGGTAGTTTCCTTTTTTTTTCTATTTTAAAGTCATTCTTAAATATGCTTATCTTTGTTTATATGCTAGTATTTCTAAGGTTAATACTAAGAAGTGAAATTTTTAGCATCATAGGATATAAACATATTTAATAGACATTATTAATTTGCCCTCTAAACTGACTCATCTAGTATAGTTATAGTTATAGTTATAGTTATATAGTTATAGTTATATTTTCTCCATGAATGCATTAGAGTGCCAATTTTCCTGAACATTACTTGATACTATCAAACTTTTTAAATGTGTGCCAATTTGGTGAAAACTGGTACCTTACTTTTTTATTAGTTTTTATTCCACTGATAAATGAATGCTTACTCACCCTTGGATTTCTTCTTCTGTGAATTGCCTGTTCCTAGTCATTGCCCATTTTTCCATTGTAATTATGTTTCTGTTTATTTGTAGAACTTGTTCTGTTCTGGATTCTAATCCTCTTTCTTTTAACTATTCAGAGCAGATTTTGATGAAATCCAGGATCCTGGCTACATGACTGGAGCTCAAATGAAGAGAGAGGTTCAGAGCTGTGAAGCTCGGAGTCTGGAGTCGCTGCACCTACCTCATTGTACTTCAGCATGAACCAGAGTCCCAGAAATTCCTCAGGTAAAACCCCGTCCTTGAGGTTGCCAATTATACCCTTGACAGTGTTTCAAAAATTGTGATTCTCAATCAGTGGCCTCAGAATAACCTGGGTGCTTATAAAAAATACCGGTTCCTGAGCAGCTTCCCAGGTCTACTGCATCAGAATTTTATGGGTAGGTCTAGAAATTTACATTTTTAACTATTTATGACTTACCACTGAAATATGAAAATGGCTACCTTAGCACAGACCAGAAATGTATATTAAAAGTAGAGGAGAATGAAAGTTTGAATAATATACCACCTCTCTGGTCTTCTAGGGAAAGGAGAAATAGAGCCACATAATGATAGAACCAGAGCTCAAGGTGTCCCAGAGATCACCTAATCAATTGGCTTTACTTTACAGAAAAGGAAACTGAGGCCAAGTGAGTTTACATCATTTGTCTGGGGTCTCACAAATTCTGCTGGCCAAGAACTTAGTTGTCCTGACCAAATGTCCAGTGCTCCTAATATTGTTTAACAATTCCTCTAGAAGGGTTGGTTTGGTTTGGAAAGCTGGAAATACTTTGAGAGTAAATTGTTTTCATAATATTAGTATGTTGAACATCAGTATTTCTTAAGAGCTATGAGGAAAAAGCTGCCAGACCTCTGACTATAGCAGAATCGCTGTCAGGAAGTACAGCTATAATTACACATCTTCCCATTAACTATTTTTTCCTCAAGTGGTTTTAAAAACCAACCATTACACATCTCCACATGAGTAATCAATCAAGACCTGAATATTTGTATTTTTTTTACAGTGTCAAACTAGTATGTTCTTAGAACCATCATAGTAATATTTCATTCAAGTAAAATTATCAATGGATGCCAAGACTATGGTGTGACACTTTGGTGAGGATCAGGTTTTCTACACAGTCTCAATGTATCTTCCCACAAAGTACTTACTAATTACAAAGGGAAAAAAATAAATGACAGTGGAGAAACCTGATCGAAACCACATAAAGAAGTGACCAGTCACCATCACCAGCAATGAGACAAACTGACATCATGTGCTTTCTCATGCTGAACAGCATCAACTCTTGTGGAATTCTAACCAAAAATGCATAGTCTGAATACAATCATGAGGAAATATCGGACAAAAGCAAAATTGAGGGACATTTTACAACTGGCTTGTGATGAGAAGGTTATGAAAGACAAAGAATTAAGAACTGTTTCAGATTGAAGGAGATGAGAGGTGTGGCAGCTAAATCCAATATGTGATCCTGGATTCTAGAATCCTAGATTACAATACTTCTTGCCTCTATTCTTGGACATTAGACAACTGGTGAAGTTTGAATAAGTTCTGTAAATTTGATAATAGTATTATATCCATATTAGTTCTCTGATTTCAACAACTATACTGTGATTATGAAAGAGAATGCTCTTGTTCTTAGGAAAAACACACTGAAGTATTTTTTTAATGTTTATTTATTTGTTTATTTATTTATTTTGAGAGAGAGAGAGAGAAAGAGAGAGAGAGAGAAAGAGAGAGAGAGAGAGAGAATACTAAGCAAGCTTTGCACTGTCAGTGCAGAGCCTGATGTGGGGCTTGAACTCACAAACTGTGAGATCATGACCTGAGCAGAAATCCAGAGTCAGAAGCTTAAATGACTGAGCCACCCAGGTGCCCCTGCACACTGAAGTATTTTGAGGTAACAAGACATCGTGTCTGTAAACTTACTCCTAATGACTCTGATTAAAGGAAAAATACGTGTAAAAATATATGCTCTTTCAATTTTTTGTGACTTTTAAATTTGAAAACATTCCAAACATACCTAAAAGTTGCAAATATCGTGCAAAGAACTCTAGGATATTCTCCCAGACTTTCAGGTTTTCAACTATTTTTTTTCCTCCACGTTTTTATTTAAATTGCAGTTAGCTATCATACAGTATAATATTAGTTTCAGGTATAAGATTTAGTGATTCCATACTTACATACAACACCTGGTTCTCATCACAAGTGCCTCCTTAATCCCCATTACCTATTTAACCCATCCCCCTACCCACTTCCCTTCTGGTAACCATTAGTTTGTTCTCTATAGATAAGAGTCTGTTTCTTGGTTTGCCTCTCTTTTTCCCCTGCTATATTCATTTGTTTTCTTTTTCAAATTCCATGTTTTAGTGAAATCATATGATATTTGTCATTCTCTGGCTGACTTATTTTGCTTAGCATAATAGTCCCTAACTCCACCCACATCATTACAAATGACAAGATTTCATTCTGTTTTATGGCTGAATAATATTCCATTGTATATTATATACCATATCTTCTTTATCCATTCATCCATTGATGAACATTTGGGCTCTTTCCATAATTTGGTTATTGTTGATAATGCGGCTCTAAACATCAGGGTACATGTATCCTTTTGAACAAGTGTTTTTGTATTTTGGGGGTAAGAATCTAGTAGTGTCATTGCTGGAGCATAGGGTAGTTCTATTTTTAACTTTTTGTGTAACCACCATACTGTTTTCTAGACTGGCTGCACCAGTTTGCATTCCCATTAACAGTGTAAGAGGATTCCTCTTCTCTGCATCCTCACCAACATCTGTTGTGTCCTGTGTTGTTAATTTTATCCGTTCTGACAGGTGTGAGGTGGTATCTCATGGTGGTTTTGATTTCCCTGATAATGAGTATTGTTGAGCCAGTTAAGGTTTTACCACATTTGTATAATTATTCTTTCTTGTACTATTCTTGCAAATCTAGGTATGTTAAAAATTATTTCAAAATAAAAAGGCAAATAATTAAAAGAGTGACTATTTCTTCTTGCTTGCTAAATAGGTAGCTTAAGGTAGTGGTTAAGAACCTTGTTTTTAGTAAGAAATGCCCAAGTTCAAGTCCTAGCCCTTTTGTTTACTATTGTGACATTCTCCCCTGAGCTTCAGTCTTCTGTAAAATGATAAGAATACTGACCTTAGGGCATTAATGTGAGAATTTAATGTATGTTAATTACTTGGAATCATTAACTAGTACACAATGAGCAGAAAATACTATTATTTTTGCTTCTTCTACTTTTCTCGTTTCTGTGTTTCCTTCTTCTTGATGTAATTAAAATAATTTCAGAGCTTACCCTTTCCTTTTACTCCAGGATACTCAAGTCTCATTTCTTTTGTGGAAAACTAATTTAGCATTCTAAATTAGTATCTATATATCTAAATTAGCCAGTGATCTATATATCTGGCTTTTGAAGACTAGAAATACATACCTTTCTAGTGAAGTATTCATATTATTTCTCTGTGGAAGGGGTTTATCTGATTTTTCACTTTGCATTTTGAGTCTGTAGTCTGGAACCTATTAGTAAAATTTACATTATTTTACATTACCCGCATATTGTTAAAAGTCAAATGTTGAAAAATAAGTAGGAAATATTTATTTTATTGGGGTGGATTACATTTCTTTTAGCTATTTGTTTCTCCTTATTCTGGCTTACATATGTGACCAATATAAAAATAAAATTGGAGAGTTATTTTATTAAATAAGGTGAATATTTGCTTGTTATTACCATTATAATACATTGTGAGCTTACCAGGACTTAGAATTTATTAAACCTCAAATCGCTGCTGGGAAAACCTGTGGGAAAAGGGCCATTACACATATTGTATTACGTGAAACACTTCACGTGGCAAAGGGGAATCTTCTGTATTAGTAAAAATATTACTCATGAAGTAAGAAGTACTTTGTGGTTCAACTCTCTGGAACTGAGCGGACATTAAATATAGTTGTTAGTCTATAATTCAGCTACTTTACCACAGTAATTTATTCATTGAACTAATAATAGTAAAACCATTATTAGCCCTTAGATCACATTGCTCAGTGGTGTTTCTCCTTCATACCTTTCTCCTTCTCCTCTTTCTTCTTTTAAGCTAAATTATGTAATAGTTGTTTAAGTGAAACAACTATTGGTAGTAGGCAATTGATAAAGAAAATGTTAGGTAAGAAAATAGGGGTTTATTTTTGGCCCACACCAAGAATGATAAAACTTAGGAAAACAAATACATTTGATGTTGTTTTATGATACCAAAACTCAGTGAGTAAAGAAAGCATTTACTTGGAAATGATTTATTTGACATTCTCTTTGTTACACTTATTCATGCTGTTTATTCACTAGATTATTGGCTGTTCTGTGGTCAACTCTACTTCAATAATGTCTTGTACATAGCAGGATCTTCATATGTATTCGGTGAATCAATACATATTAGAGAAAATAATCTTAATTATGTTTTATTATAATGAAGAACTTGGAACTGATGATTATTTCTGCAATCACTAGCCAATGGATTGCTTATAATCCTCAGAACCAATAAATTATTGTATAATGTCAGGAATGGTTTCAGAAATAAAACAAACGACTTTATTTTGCTGTTGTATAATACTATAGTATACCCATATTGGAAGACTGGATTAAGTTAAAAAAATAATAAAGCTGGAAAAATTCCAGAAAAATAACAATTACTATCAAGGTGACTGGAAGTACTCATATAAAAATATTTTGAATAGAATCTTAAGATTTGGGAAAGTAGTACCTTAGAATAGATATATTTGTCGTTTATAAAATCTTGAAGGCTGCAGGACTTATGAATATGGATTTATTCAACTTAAGAAACACCCTTGAAAGTTTGAAAGAAATAAATTTAAGCAAATCAATGCAAGGAATTTTCTTTACATTGAAGTTAGAAATTTTGTGGGATTCAACCTCAAGAGATGATAAAGTGGAAAATTATCTGGTTTAAAGACTTTCAAATTAAATCATTTTTTTTGGAAAAATCATAACAAATTTGGATTAGAGGTGTTTAAAAGGTATAATTTTATCTTTTGTAAGCCTATATAATGATAGTCATTTGAATTGGTACTTCAAACTGGTTAGCTCAGAAAACAGCCAATTTATATGTCCTAGGGAGGAAAACAATACAGTTCCTTTTTAGAGTTCATTAAGGATAGCCTAGTGCTTAGGAGTACAGACTCTGCAGCCAGGCTGTCTGGGTTCACTACTTGTGTGGCCCTGGGTGAATTGCTTAACATTTCTGTGTTTCTAGAATGGGAATAGTTGTGTCAATCCACTTAAATGGGTTAATCCATGTAAACAAATTTACATATGGCAAATTCGATGCAAATCTTATTTTTGTTCCTCTGTAGGTAGGGTGTTTTTCCCTTTGGCTTCTTTCAGGATTCTTTCTTGATCTTTGATTTTCTGCAATTTGACTAGGTACAGTTTTTTGGGCATTTATCCTGCATTTGTCCCACTGTTCTTGGATATTGTGTTCTGGTTTCCTCCCCCCACACCTCAGGGTTTTTTCTCTTTGCCTTCCGGATTTGGAAGTTTTCATTGGCATATCCTCAGATTCTTTCCTCAGCTAATGAGCCCATCAGAGGCTTTCTTCATTTCTGTTACAGTGATTTTGATATCCAGCATTTCTTTTTGATTCTTTCTTAGAATTTCCATTTCTCTACTTTCATTATCCATCTATTCTCACATGTTGTCTATTTTTTCCATTAAACCCACTAGCATATTAATCATAGTTGTTTTAAATGCATAGTTCAATAATTCTGATATGGGAGCATAAGGCAAGCTGACACCCTGCAAACCAGCTCCCCTCCAAGTGGGATGTGTGACATTCCACAGGTACTCCTGGCTGCCCAAGAACAAAGGAAAGGGAAAAACCAATGGTTAACTGATAGAGATCACAGTCATGCAGGACTTGAGTCTCCATTACTTAACAAATGTCTTAGTAAATTACAAGAAAAAGGCAATCTTATCAGTAGCCTGATCTCCAGAAACCTATAGACTCAGTCTCCTGGAGCCCCAACATCACCCTTCCCTCCATAGTGATGTGGGGGAACAAAGGCAAAAGGAAATGGTAAATAAAATTAAATTTCTTTATAACCTGCAGCCCATTGACAAATGCTTGAGACAGGCAGAGTAAAACATTTCTCTAGGAACTCCCTACTGTCTTAATGTTAATGCCTTACTAGAGGGAAAATAACTTTAGCTCAACAATAACAAGGCCTCTGTGATCCCTCTTTAGCATATGAAAGTCCTTTGGAGGCTTCCTTTTGCCTTTACCTACCCCAACTCCATAGTATATAGCCAGTCACTCCTCACAACCCCAGTGCAGTTCTTCTGCCCACTGGTCCTGTCCCTGTGTTTTAATAAAAACCACCTTTATGCACCAAAGACATTTCAAGAATTCTCTCTTGGCCATCAGCTCTGGAGCCCCGCCAGCACTCCAGAACCTCATCAATTTCCATATTCCTGCCTTATCTAAGGCTAGTTCTGATGCTTATGTTGTCTTTTTAAACTGTTTTAAATTTAGAATGCATTTTCCATTTAGAATACATGTAATTTTTCTTTCTATCTTTTTTTTTTTTGAAAGCTAGATATGATGTACTGGGGGGAAGTAATTCTCACTAAACAGGCTTTTTATGTGATGTTCTGATAAGGTGCGGGGTAAGGGAAATGCACTATAATCTACAATTAGGGCTCAGTTTTTCCGTGAGTCTATGTCTCTGAACTGTGAACTTCACAAGTGCTTCTCAGTCATCCATTCCCACATTTTAGGTGGGTCAGATGGGGGCAGGGGGAATGGAGTTGAATATTTCCCTTCCCCTACATGGAAGACCAGAGCAGGTCAGGCCCTGATAAAACCCTAATGGGTTAGGCTCTGGCAAAATAGTTTTACTTGAGTAAGGGCCTTGTTTAGAAGAATGGAATGCTTTGGTATATTTCAAAAATGTTTACTCCCCACCCCCCCCACCCACCCCCGTCTCTCCCTGCTAGAAGCCCAAAGGAATTTTTTTTCTGATATTCACTGGGAGAACCTGGTAGAGAGCTCCAAAAGTAGGGGGCCACCCTGGAATTTCTATTCTCAAATTTGTCTACATTGAACCTTCAGCAACTTGCCAAATGAAGTTCACATTTTCCTGTTGTGGCACTGGTTCCTGAGGGTTTCTACTGGTAGTTTTCTGCTCTGGTAAACTTTGATTTTCTGTGTTCACCTGTCTGTCTCTCCAATTTTGGGGACAGTGGCTTACCTTATGACCTCACTTCTCCTGTTTACAAAATGCATTCATGGATGTACTATGTTGTCTTAGTTTCCTATTGCTGCCATAACAAATTACCACAAACTTTCTGGCTTAAAACAACACAAATTTATTCTCTTACAGATGTGGGGACAAGAAGTCTGAAGTAAGTCTCATGGGGCTGAAAGGTGTCAGTGGGGTTGGTTCCTTCTAGAGGCTCCTGGGAAGATTACATTTCTTGCCTCTTCTGGTTTCTAGAGGCTGCTGACATGCAGCATCTGGCCACATCACTCCAATCTTTTCTTCAGTAATTACATGGTCTTCTTCCTATCTGTAGTCAAGTCTTCCTCTGCCTTCTTCTTAAAAGGATACTTGTAATTTCATTTAGGGCCTGCTTGGATTATCCAGGAAAATCTTCCCATCTCAAAATTCTTAACTATATCTTCAAAATTCCTATTGCCATATGTGGTAATATTCCCAGGTTCCAGGGATTAGGACTTGGATATCTTTGATGGCCCTTATTCCATCTACCACCAATATGTTTAGAAATGTATTATCTCCTCTTCTGATTATTAAATGTACCTTGAACAATTTTTATGAATTGATGACACTGGATTTCATTGTAGAACAGAATAAATATTATTGAAGAATTATGCAAGAATAACTTTACAGGTGCTACATAATTTGAGCAAGTGATGGTTTAAATTAAACTAAAGGTTCAATCCTAACAGCAACAACAAAATTAATTGATATGCACAGATTTTGATAGACATTTGCTTAGGAGAAATTTTTATTTCTCCACCTGATTAAAAAAAAAAAACATTGGTGAAGAGCTCCTATGCATATAACCAGAATGAAACATGTCTTATTTTTCAACAAGAGGATTGCTCCTTTTCTCTTCTGTACACATCCATCTGGACTGTGTTGCCATTTTGGAATTTTCTAATTTAAATTTTAATTTAGATATCTCATCCAAATAAAGTCTTTTAGGGCAGAGATGTGAGATGTGAGATGTGAAAGGAGGATGTAGAGTGATTTGCTCAGGATCTTAAATCACTTTGGAATAGCTTTAGACCTTAGTGACTCTGGTTCTGGCCAGAGAATCAGAAATACAAAGCTGGAAGTGATGAAAGGGTAGTGGCACAAAAAAATACTTCAAAGTATTTAAAGAGAAAAGTATCTTTTAGTGGGTACCTCTGGAATTTCAGGATAATCACTGAGACATAGCATTTGAGATGTCTGACAAAACAATGAAAATAACTTCAAACTTTATGAATTGTTGAAAGTTAGGTTTAAATGAAAGCTTTGTCTCAACTTCAAAATATTGAATTTGGCAAGAGGAGTCTGTAATTACTACCATCAGATGCTGGGGCCCCCAAGCCACCATCATGTTAAATTAAGCTCTCTGAATTCTGTGTTCATCTTTCTGCTTCTTTATGTGGTGGAGAAAGGAGAGCTCAGATAGTTATGGCAAAGCCTGGCCAATTGTCTCCATTGTTCACATTTTTATTTCAATGAGCAGGTCCAACACGAATATTTAAAACATATTCTCCTAAGAGATGGAATTTTCAAATGAATGATTTTTTTTTACAGGAGCATTTTTTAAAGTGAGAGACTGCCTAGACCATGACTGGAAGGCAGTGGTAGGTATCAAATTAGAAAAAAGAGAATCACCATGAAAATAGCAATGAAAATACATAGATGTAAAGCCTGGCCAGTATTGCTTACTTGGAAAAAGCTGAATTTTTAAAAATACCTCTTTTGATGTATTACCCACATGACCTTTGAAAAAAGCAAGATAAAACCATACTCAGAACACATCACCATATAGTCATATGGTATGAAGTTAGTCTACCCCCCAGTGATGTCATTGCTGGTTTCAAACCATTCTAGGAAAAGACTATGTGGATAGATAAATGTACATTGTGCCTTCTGGTTTTATGGTATTGGAATTCAGACTACATTAATTATAATTTGTTTATGTCTGCTCTTTGTGTTAAATTAAAAGAAGTTGGATTGCTTAGACAATGAGTGTTTGGCTTGAATGAGTTTTTAAATGAAGCTAGTATTTATAATGTAATGAATCACACAAAAAATTTCCCTTTATAAAAGAAAAAATCCAAAGCAACAGTAGATTACAGATTGAGTAAAAACAGACTGAGTGATTAAGAGGTTGGGTTCCAGAGTCAGACAGACCCATACTTAAATTCTGGCTATGTCACTTACAGCACTGTAATTTGGGGTAAGATACTTAAACTCTTCACACTCCAGTTTCCTCATTTGTATAATAACAGTAATAATAATAGCAGCACTGATTTCAAAGGTGTTTTGTGAAAAGTTTTGATACATATGAACTGCATAATTGCTCAGTGAATTGTAGTAATTGGTACGATTATGTTGTTGGATGAAGTTCATTGTCCAATGCTCTATTTGCAGCCAAAGAATGAGGGCAATGTATTGTGGGATGCCATCAGCTTCAAAAGCTAAGGAGATCTCTTTCTGATGTCATGCAAGAGACCATCATTCATAGTTTTTGCCAAACTATTGTTAATATATATATATGTATGTATTTATTTATCTATAGCAGATACATTTAAAACAACATTTCTTTTTATCTGACATTCAGCCATTATGAATGTAAAGCATGTCTCTTTGCTCTAGTATTTTATGATTTGGGGAATAATTTTAAGTATACTTTCTATACTATTCACAACAGAAAAAAAAAACTTGTTTGATCTCTTACTGTGTTTAGGTACTATGGTAGGCATTTTGTATACTTGATTTAATCTTCAAAATAGTCTTATGAGATAAGGAATGTTATTCTTTAAACAAAGAGTTTAAATTTGTGGATTCTAATCATATTACCTTTTAGGCACCAATGTTCTCAATGTTTTCAATCAATATTCATTTAATAGCCTTTTTATCTACTGTAGTTTTTTGCGGTTAACTGTTCATCAAAGGCTGGGTAGCAAGTTGGTTGAGGGCACAAGCTGTGAATTATGAAAGATCTTGGTTCCAGTCCTTACTCTAGACTAGTGTACATTTTGGGTAGCTGCTTAACTTTTTTGGGTATTTGTAACTTCACTTATAAAACGGGCCTAATGTTACCTGTTTCATAGATTTATTTTGAGGATTAAATGACATATTTAATATAGTGTAAAATGTTGGAGATAGAGTCTGAATGTAATAAGCCCCCATTTAATGATAGTCATTATTGTTATTTTTTATTGAAGCATAGTTGACACACAATGTTATATTAGTTTTGGGGTACAACATTATGATTTGACAACACTATACATTATGCTATGCTCATAACTATAGCTATCACTACATCATGCACACTATTATAATGATAGTCATTATTTTTGATAAACATTCAATGAGCTACTGATGGATAAACTTCACACGCATGCAGACACACACACACACACACACACACACACACACACACACACAGACTGCTTGAGACCATAGGAAATACTAAGCTAAAAATGACATGCTTACGGTATTTGGATCTGTGATTTGGTGAGAAAACAGCATGTATGTGTGAAAGAAGTGTTTTTTTGTTTGTTTGTTTTAGAAATGAAACAGGGCTTTATAAGAGTGTAGGAAATAGTGATAGATTCTTAGTATTGGGGTATAGCTCAAATGAGAGGAGGTGGAGAAAACAGTTTTGAAAAATAAATGTTACTATTTGCAGAAGGGAGGAAAGAACGTTCTAGATGCAGGGAACAGCATGACTAAAAGCCCTGGACAATGGAATACAGTACTCAAGGAACAGTAACTATTAGCTGTGTGATGTGACTAGAGAATAGTTTATGGAGACATCAATTTAAAAATAAGTCTGAAAGAAGATATGAACTAGATTGTAAGGACTTTTAATCTCACTGCCTTATTGTTTAGAAGACTTTTCCATTAGGAATGTGGAAAGTACATTTGGAAAGGTGAGGTAGTCAGTAAAAATAGTTAGGACATTGTGCAGATGATTTTGTTGAAATTTGATGAATCCCTGGATAAGGGCAGTGACAATAGGAATAGAGCAGAGGAATGAATAAATATAAAAGACATTTTAGAGATAGAAGCTAAAGATATTCATTAATTAATGGCTGTGGTGAGAGTGGGGATGAGGAAAGGATAAAAGATGATGTAAAGTTTTAACCAGGTAGCTAGAATGATAGTGATAATATTCACTGAGCCAAACCCTCACGAAAGAGGTTTGGGTAAAGACTGTAGAAAGTACCTTTGGGTAGGTAGTCCAGGTAGATTTTTCCTGAATACACATGGAAATTTGGACCTGGATGTTAAGTAAACAGTCCAAGTTTGGATGTAGAATAACATTGTTATAACTGGCAAAGAAATATAATTTGCTTTGAGATACCCTTGAAAATACCAGGCAGTCTTTTGAATTCTTAGTATAATTTCCAAAATCTGAGTGTATAAAACATACATATTCTCTGCATGATCTACAGTGATTTTAGGTGGAATACATCTATTTAATACCAGACTCTTTTATTTTTTTGTTCTTACCTGGAGGATATAATTTTTTGGATTAAGAAGGATAGGGTGTGAGGGGGTCAGTAATTCTGGAATTCACTTCTACAAGTGCTTTGACAGAACCTGTTTTATCAGCTCACATAAACCCTACCTGCTGGGGCTTTTGCTTGATTGGCAGTCATGTAATCCTCTTCTGAGAATTAACTGGGTGGCTTTAACTATAAATAGCATTCATTTTCAAGTGTAAGTTGCAAAGGGGTTGTCATGGTGAGGAAAGATTGTCTAGCCTATTGCTTTTTTTAAACCCAGGGTTAGTCCCTAGAACATTTGTCAAACTTTTACATTCTTGTCACATTTGTAATATCTTAAGGCTTTGTTCATGAAGAAAGCAACTTTTGTTTGGAAGAAATATGAATCTTAGGATTTAGCTTATTATTGTTATTATTATTAATATCATTATTCTAATGCTTAATTAGGTAACCTTGAATCACTTTTTTTTAACGTTTTATTTTTTCTAGAGAGATCGAGAGAGAGAGAGAGAGAGAGAGAGACAGAGCATGAGCAGGGGAGGGGCAGAGCGAGGGAAGGACACAGACTCCGAAGCAGACTTCAGGCTCTGAGCTGTCAGCACAGAGCCCAATGCAGGGCTCGAACTCACAGTCTGTGAGATCATGACCTGAGCTGAAGTCGGACACTCAGCCGACTGAGCCACCCAGCTATCCTTGAATCACTTTTAATAATTTACAAAACAGTTTCACTAACATGGTTTCATTGTCTCAATAATCCAAATGGAAGGAGAGTTGTTGCTATTTAATAGATGAAGAAACAGAACTAAGAGAGGTTGAATATCTTGCTCAAGATCCCAGAGCCAATAAGAGTTGGAACGAGGACATGGGACAGTAACTTGACTCCAGATGGGTTTTAATTCCTGTTACACATATACCTCTGCTTTTTCTAGTAATATTTATAATCTGATATTTAGTATTCCTCCTATTATAGTCATTTCAGGTGAATAGACTACAAATATCTTGCTTTTTACCTTAAAAAGTCTTAACATATCTTTCAGAATGGTAAATGTGCTATTAAAATGTGATTAGCACCTTGGGAAGAAATGTGTGCATTTACTCACCAGGTTGTTAGTGTCAAGGTTATAGATTCTTGGTTGTCTTTCTCTCTGTCTCCTCTCCTCTCCTTTCTTTCCCTCCTTCCTTCCTTCCTTCCTTCCTTCCTTCCTTCCTTCCTTCCTTCCTTCCTTCCTTCTTTCTTTCTTTCTTTCTTTCTTTCTTTCTTTCTTTCTTTCTTTCTTTCTTTCTTTCTTTCTTTCTTTCTTTCTTTCTCTTTCTTTCTTTCTTTCTTTCTTTCTTTCTTTCTTTCTTTCTTTCTTTCTTCTGTTTTATATAGCTGTATGACTATGTTAAATTTAACTAAGTTACAAGTAATTTTTTGGATGTAATTGTAAACTTCACATATTTTGGCTTTATTTTCAAAACATAGATGTTATTTTAAATAATTATATTTAAATTGGATTAAAATTGAAAACTTTAGAATGAAATATGGAATTGAGATTGAATAAGAGGTATAGGAAACAGTAAGGTAGCCAAATACCTGTTGTATACATCCAAAAACTGTCCTGACTGGCCAGTGTGCCACCTTCCCTTTTTAAAGAAAATCTTTTGAATATCATCCTTAGGGATTAGAAATCAAAATTTGACCTTTACCTAAAGTATGTTGTCTTTTATTTTTAATTTTTTTAGAATGTTTATTTATTTTGAGAGAGAGAGAGAGAGCGAGCGAGCATGGGCACAGGAGCACGTGAGTGGGGAGGGGCAGAGAAAGAGGGAGAGAGAGAAACCCAAGCAGTCTCCACATTGTCAGTGTAGAGTCCAATCTTGCAACTCTCACAACTACAAGATCATGACCTAAGCCAATATCAAGAATTGGATGCTTAACCAACTGAGCCATCCAGACCCCCAAGTATGATGTCTTTTAAGTAAAGAGAAAGGCAGAAACTAAAAGACAACCCAGTTTAGGACACTGTGCTGCCCTTTATTGGAGAGTGCAGCAGTGCTGGATGGGGATGTTTTCTTTGCTGTGGTTCAGATGCTAGAGCCACACTTCACCACATGAGTACAGATATTGTATCAATATTTCCTGTGGAAAGAACTATTATGATGCAAGTAAGTTTGTGTAACCTGGACAAGGAGATCACCAGAAAAGGACCAACTAACCATTGCTTTCCAAGATATACAGATAAATAAAACTTATGTACATTATCACTTATTTGGCTGATTTTCTGGTGCCCATTTTTAGAGTTTGAGAGGATTAAAATTAGATTTTAAGAGTCTTGACAAATTTACTTGGCAGTACATTATTTTGATTATATGTTTCTTTTCCTTTTTTTTTTACATTTACTTAGTTTATTCTAAACATGTCAAGACATAAAGCAAATAGGATCTTTAGAAAATATTATGTCCTTTCCTTTTCTTGGCTGAGAAGAGATGGAACAATCTGTTCAATATTCAGCCGAGGCTTTAGCATTTCAATATCATCTGGTATTTCTAAATGCAGAATGTTTTATCTTAAGAAAGTGAGAGTTTATTTGTGGTAAAGTCATCAATTTTAAAGTCCTTTAAAACAAATGTGCTCATTCTACCCTTTGTTTCTTTTTGTTGTTGTTTCTTCTATAGTAGTATATACCTTTCTGATAAACTCTGATAAAAATTTCCCTTCTTATTGGCTAATCTCTCTATTTTAGTTTTGGCCAAGAAGGCCAGTCCCACATAAAATTCTCAAGTGGTCCAAGTTTTGTGTTTAGCCTCTTCCCCCTTTTCCTTTCAGTATTTGGCTGCTTTTGCTTGAGTGATCTTCCTTTGCCCCCACTTCTACAATTCTCACTGCTGCCTCTCCTCCCAGGACTGATGCTTTGGGGCAGCCCTCTATCCTTCTGCCCATTTAACACCACCCTGCATCTTCATCTCTTCCCTCAAGGTCTTATTTACTGTTTTCCTTTTTTTTTTTTTTTAATTTTTTTTTCAACGTTTATTTATTTTTGGGACAGAGAGAGACAAAGCATGAACGGGGGAGGGGCAGAGAGAGAGGGAGACACAGAATCGGAAACAGGCTCCAGGCTCTGAGCCATCAGCCCAGAGCCTGACGCGGGGCTCGAACTCATGGACCACGAGATCGTGACCTGGCTGAAGTCGGACGCTTAACCGACTGCGCCACCCAGGTGCCCCTTTACTGTTTTCCTTTTGACAGTAAGTACTCTGATAAACTAACCCATACTAAAGAAAGTTGTGATTTATAGTGTATAATGTCTGTAGATAATGTTGTATTTTCATATTTTAAAAACAGACTACCAGAGAAACTACCAAAGACATCATGTTGTAAGTAGGAAAAAATGTATCAATGGCAGGGATCCTAGGCTCTGGGGCAGACCAGTTGAGAAATAATTTGGAGGCCTTTTGCCGACCCCAGATTTACATTTCCTAGGGAGTTGTCTACATCATCTAGGGTGGAATTTTGAGGCTCTGTTTCTAGTTTTTAATTCCATATTAATGTGAAAGTATGACCAATGAGGAATTTTAGCCACTGCCTTTGCAAGCCAACAGATTGTTTATCAAGGAGAGAAAGAGAACGCTTTTGGAGATCCATGTTGGGTGTTGTTGAGGAAGTAGACCGTACGTACCTTTCTAGTTAATCGACACAGAAAGTTTCCATACTTACGAATATAGGATTTAAGTTTAATGTTCTAAGTTACATGTTCCAAAATTAATATTAAGAAGATTTAAAAATGGCAGGCCTACAGGTTGTAAAATTAAATAAGTAAATTACATACACCCCTGCAGAAATTTCAAGAATTTTCCAGTTTTTTAAAAAATTATGTTCATGGTAGCATACCGACTTCCTCTATTAGTATGTTGAGTTCACAGGGAGAACATTTTTTATATTTCCTACTATCAAATTATAGATGTATGTAATACCTATATAATACATAGAGTTTTAAATACTTTCACTAACTGAATAGTCTCCCACTTGGTATATTTCTTCTGTGAAGTAAACTAAGGACATGTGAAAACTTCACAGGCTTTTCAGGGTTACAGGTAAAGTGGCTTGAAAGTGGTCAGTGAACTCTTAGGTAGATACTCAGCTCCTCTGAGTTGGGACTTCATGGTCTCTGCTAGCAGTCCATTCTACTTGCAGTACACAATTTCTGTCAGGTGAGGGCAGCATAATCACACACAGGGCAGCTGTCTGTTTTGCCCTTAAATCTGAAAACTGCTTACTAACAGCCCAAGAAACCACATAGCACAAGAACTTGAAAATAGAGTCAATTTTTTTTTCATACACACTGCTCGAATTTTGAAACACAAGGTAAAAATATTAAAGAGAATAAATATACTTAAAAATACTTGTCTACGATTGAAAATCCTTATCAAAACAATATGTGATTTACATTAGGAAAATAATTTGTAATTATGAATTTAAAACTTAGAATTTATGTATATATGTATGTATGTATGTTTAAGTAGGCTTCTCAACTTCCTGCCCAATGCAGGGGTTGCATTCACAACCCTGAAATCAAGACCTGAGCTGAAATCAAGAATTGGGTGCTTAGCCGACTGAGCCACTCAGGCACCCCTAAAACTTAGATTTTAAAAAAGAATACTAGAGATGGAGAGAGACAGAGAACAATGTCTTTCCTATTTGTAGATGGAACCAAACATAGTAGTTAAGCCATTTTGTTGTAGTGTCAGACTACTTTGTCTTAACCCACCACAAATTTTGGGAAAGTTACTTAACTTTTCTGTGCCTTAGTTTCCTCAAATACAAAAGGGGAGGAATCATAGTATGCACTCACAGAGTTATTTGGGATTAAATGAGAGAATATAGGTAAGCCAATTTGAATGTACTGTACCCATAAATGCTGTTTGCATTTATGTAAATGTTAGTTTGCATTATATTCATGAAGTAAATGCTGAATTTTTCAAGTTAAAAGACTTTCAAGTGTCAGAGTCCAATGCATAAGAAAGAATTTGAGTGAGATGCTTACCCTGTATTTTATGGTATTTGGTCACAGGGATGCTGGGAAGAAATATGTTTAAAGTAGCTATTTAAGACAGGGGGAAATATTAAAGACAGAGAGTTTAAGATTCTTTTGAGAATTAGGGGAGAGGTGTCATATATGCTTATACAAAGGGGAAAGTTTTCTTCTCAAAAATTTGAATCATTGCTTTTTAGTTGGTAACAGAGTAGTGACTCTTTCCTACCTAGAAATGTATCCACATCTATGAAAGCAATATCATAGTAAATAAGACTCAGAAAAGTTCTTTTGAAAAACAGACAATTCAGATTGAAGAAAGTCAATCTTGTTGAGTTGTTGTTGTTGTTGTTATTGCTTAAAGTAGGCTTCATACCCGATGTGGACCTTGAACTCAAAACCCTGAGATTAAGAGTTGCATGTTCTACTAATTGAGCTAGGCAGATGCCCCAATCTTGTTGAGTTTTAAATCCATATTCAGTAAACACTTACCAACAACTTAGTTTAAAAGAGTTTGAACTTTCTGGAAATAGATATACACCCAGGAAGGTAAAACCATACAAATGCCAAAGTGAATGAAGTCAGAGCTTAGAGGGAGAGAGGGAGTTAATTATAATGATTAGGTGGTAGGACTGGAAATAGAATTTGAATGTAACTTTAAATATTGATTGTGATTTGGAGAGGGGGAGGAGGAAGAAAACTTAAGACGGGACGGGTGTTATGGACTGAATTGTATCCCTCCAAATTCATTAAAGTCCTAACCCCCAGTACCTCACAATGTGACTATGCTTGAAGATAGGGACTTTAAAGAGATAAGGTTAAAATCAGTCATTTGGTGGGCCCTAATTCAATATGACTGATGTCTTTATAAGAATCGGAGATGCTAGCCTCTAGAAATGCAAGAAAATACATTTTGTTGTTTAAACCACCCATTTTGTGTGACTTTGTTGTGGTAGTCCTAGCAAACAAACATGCGGGGGTGGGGGGGAGGATTATGAACAAAGGTATGGAAGCAGAAATATGTGTTTTCTTGGAGGAGGCCTAATAAGAAAATAGTGGTTTGGTATTGAGTTTAGTTGATTTTGTAGAGACCAACATGATATGGTACTGTCCTAACAAAGGTGGAACTTAACCCAGCAAGGTCTGGTCAGAGATTTGGAGCAGAGGTAGAATTATGAATGTCCTGTCTTCAGAAACTGAACCTGGAGGTGGTATGAGAGCTTCCATCAAACAAAGACTGAAAGCAAATCCATGTATGTGGTGAAAGGAATCTGACCTTCGCAAGTGAGGGATGGGGTTACATTAATAAGTCATAATTTAAAGTATGAGTGGACAGTCCTTGATGACAAAGAAGGGGACACCTGGATACACTAAGGTGGTTTTGAACCAGGTTGACCAGTGTAACAGTGGTACCGCTGATAATGCAAATGGGCTGAAACCAGACCCTGTCCTACAGGAGGTAATGAGACAAGCTAGAATTCAAGCTAAGACTGTATAACATGTCAATGCTGGAGCTAAAAGAATGGAGGAAATCTATGGAAGTGTGTTTAAAAGGGCAGAGGACCTAACAGAATGGCTAAGGGACTTTTAAAAACAATAATGTATACTCTATAATTTTACAGAGATGCCTACTATATAATTTTCAGTCATTTGCATTCCTGTACTGTAAGCATCCTCTGTTGCCCCCCAAACTACAGTAAAGTTTGATACAACCAAAAATGCCTTATGTGATTGGCTTTGGGAAAATGTAGGACAAAGACCTGTTTCGTGTTTGAGTTAGTGCTGAAGACAGAAGAGAAAGAGAACATCCACAGGTGATAGTTAAGTAAAACTGAATATTTACTGAAAACATAAGCTCTGAGCCAGAGATAACCAAGAGAAAGAGTCTTCAACTCTTCTCTGTATTTAGAAATCCCTGAAGACAGCTAGAGGAGACACGATTCAAAATATAGGGATTGGAGTCAGGTCCAGTCAAATTATATTTAGATCTTAAAAGACAGACTGCTCACACTTGGGTTATACTCAGGTGTTAGCATCATACAGTGTTGGCTATCTGAATTTTCCCTGTGTTAGGATAGATATTTTATGTGTCAAAACATGTTCAAAGAGAATATTTGGGAAGAACAGGGCAGCTATCTTTTAGTGTCTGAAGGAATTTTCTGTTGAAGACAGATTGGATTGGGTTTGTGTTGCTTCAGAAGGAAAGCTCTATGGAAGTAACAGAAAGATCGTTTTGAGTTCAGTACTAAAACTAAGATCTAGCTGGCTTCTGCTAGTGACTTCTTTACCACATCATCATCCCCCTTTGTCTTAGGCAAAAATTCAAAATTCAGATCTTTCTGTCATGACCATTCCTTTCTTAAAATGTACCACCAAGTAACCTGGCTATCTATCTAGCTTTTTTTAATGAAAAAATGAAAATAATTCTTTTGCAAGCCTTCATATCACTTTGTATAACAATTTATACCCTTGGCAAACTCTTCTATATGTGCTCACTGTTTCAATGTTTGTACGTGACAAACATACTAAAGGACCCTCAAGAATCAGGAAAAAAAAATGACAATATGGCAGTGAACTATTAAAATTCCTTTCTTTTCCAAGGAAATCACTTGTTTCATAAGACTATTGCTAATGAATTCTATTCAACTGTTGTCTTTAATTCAAAATTGTTCCTCCCCCCCCCCCCCCCCATCTCCTATTCCTACCACTCCCGGCTCATGGGGGTGTGAATTCCTGACATTAGAAATAACAAGCCAAATCTTCAAACTTTAAATAGAAGGAGAATTACATGATTGATCCAAGGCCAAAAATCATAGCCTCTTTGTTTTTATTCTAAGTAAAATGGCCAAACAATGGATGTTGGCAATATGGGTTACTAGAAATATTACCCAAATAGTTTAGCTGGAAAAACAATGGGATAATTAGTTATTCCTTCCCACTTCAGAAATTATTATCTATGAAAGCAGTATTACAATAGATATCCTGGAAAAGTTTTAAAAAAGAGCTAGTTTAGAAAGAGAAAGTAACTTAAGTAGTGAGTCTTTTGATTTATAAAGCTCCCTAACAGTTTTGTCACAGAACAAATTTGTCAAATTACAAAAAGAAGAAGAAGAAGAAGAAGAAGAAGAAGAAGAAGAAGAAGAAGAAGAAAAAGAAGAAGAAAAAGAAGAAGAAAAAGAAGAAAAAGAAGAGGAAGAAGAAGAAGAAGAAGAAGAAGAAGAAGAAGAAGAAGAAGAAGAAGAAAGTATCAGTAGTGAATAAGAACATGATTCCTCAAAAATTCTTTGAGATAGGACACCATCAAATGAAACCTAAATTATGGAAAATCCAATCTGTGAAGTTGTCATTGTGGGTTAATCCAAGAAAACCTCATGAAAGGGGTGGTAGCTTCATTGTGCCTCAACTTTCTCTGAAAGTTTTACACATTCTACCATTTAGCAGAGGGTGGATGCTTTTAACCGTAGCATTAGAATGCTTTTAACCGTAGCATTATTGGTGGTTTGGATTAGATAATTCTTTATTGTGGGGGCCTATCCTGTGTATTATGGAATGTTTAGCAGCATCCCGGGCCCCTATCAACTAGATGCTACTGGCAACCCTCCTTTTCACCCTAAATTGTGACAACCAAAAATGTCTTCAGACCTTGCCAGTGTCCCCTGGGGGGCAAAATTGCCTCTGGTTGAGTATCACTGATTTCGCATATAAAGGATAGTAATACATAATTAGAGAAACTGTCTTCATTTTGGTATTTCATGAGCAAGCAAAGGAATGATAGTGCAGTGTTAGCATATTTAAAGAAAGTTGAGAAGTTCTTTGAAAAGCTGGCTTGGTTCACTCTCCAGGTGATGTTGATCCATCCTAAAAGAGTAACACCAGAAAATGCTGACAGTGGGGTACTTTGGCTCTCACAGAAGAGGTATCGTAAAATCTTGTACCTGTTTTCCTGTGGGCCCAGTGATGACTGTACTTTCCCTGAGATTCCCTGAATAGTACATACAGACACAATAATTTCTGATGATTCATTAAAATTACAGTTTAGGAAATATGAAGCACATTAAAAATACACTTTAAAGCCTACTCATATTTTACTTTCCCACTTCAAATACCAAGTGGATTTATACTTTTTCCGTTTTCATAGATTTCAATAAACTTGTTAGACACAGCTTTAGTCATGCTTAGCTGAATATTAGTGGCTCTGACTGTCTTAGATTGACTAGGCGGCTCTGGATAGCTTTTAAAATTTATATTCAAAGGATTATGAGGGGATAAATGGAGACTTAAATAAAGGCAAATACTTACCTTGAGAGAATTAAAATAACAACATGGAAGGAAGGTCAGGACAGCATAAATGTTTGTAGATATGCACAATATGCATAGTATATGTCCCTACCTTTATATCTGACTACACAGACACTATCGGAATTTCATAAAGGAAACCACTTCTGGCTTCTTTCTTTGAATTATGTCATTCACAATTAGGGTGAATTTTACCAATTTGAGCTAAAATAACATGTATCAAAACAGGAACTTGGGTTCTTATCAATTTGTTTGCCGATCATCTCTTAGGTTCTTACCATGAGTCACGCACCGTGATGGAAACTAGACACTGTGAGAACAGGGATTAGTCAAACTGGGTGTCTATCCTCAAAAACCTTGTAAGCCAGCTAGAGGGAGAATTACACATGAAGAATATGAGAAATATGAAATGTTGTAGGTAGTATACAGTGAGGCCGCAAAGGAAGGGGAGATCAGTTACAGCAGGAACATAAAAGGAAAAATAGGGAATTATGTCATATTCTTGCCAGTAGTACGTGCTGTCTCACTGCACCCTGGCCAGCATAGGAGGTTATTTTGAGGAATATTTTGTTCACGTGGTCAGCAAACCTGCTATCTGATTTTAACTTGCATTATTAATATGTTAGAGAGGTCAGTTTCTTTTTTTTTCTTCAATATATGAAATTTATTGTCAAATTGGTTTCCATACAACACCCAGTGCTCATCCCAAAAGGTGCCCTCCTCATTACCCATCACTGACCCTCCCCTCCCTCCCACCCCCCATCAACCCTCAGTTTGTTCTCAGTTTTTAAGAGTCTTTTATGGGGGCGCCTGGGTGGCTTGGTCGGTTAAGCGTCCGACTTCAGCTCAGGTCATGATCTCACGGTCTGTGAGTTTGACCCCTG